>NW_027266268.1:32023760-32621196 GCF_022045235.1 Haliotis cracherodii | reverse complement strand
GAGTCAGTATACAGTGGCTGAGTGGGATATCCATGTTAAACTGCGGTATCTCGGTAGGCCAGCACTGTGAAACTGGTCTAAGTCGGGACCACTACAAACTCTCACACCCATACGCGAGCATGGACGTCGCTTTACACTAATAGGTGTAATAATCGTGAACACAACGTTAAACCAGAGTGAGTCGACATCACTGAAAGCCAACTTACTGACAATGAGAGATTGTATGAACGACACGTGGGGTGTGTATTGAAACCGTGACAAACCAAATGAGGTGAGGTGAGGTGAAATGGGGTTTAACGTCGCGTCCAAGATTATTGCATTTATATAGCAACGTGCATGTACGTGTGTGTGTTTGTGTGGCTGCTTGTACCAGTCCTGACTGATGCCGATTTATGGTGCTAGCTCACTGAGATACCATGCCGCAGTTTAACACGAATACCCTACTCAGACACAGTATACTGAATCCAAGCCGACCTGTCCTTGTTTTAGCCCCTTAATGCCGAGCGCTAGACAGGGTAACAACAAGTACCATATTTTAACGTGTTTTGGTATGACGCGACCGGGGATCGAACCCCGTACATTCCGCTCTCCGGGCGGACGCTCTTCCACAAGACAGACATGCAGGCAGATACATACAAACATCTCCCTCCCAACTTGGCTCATCCATGACGCTATGCAGCAATATTCAAATATAAGGAAGAAATGAATTTATTACGGATGTCCCCAGGTATCATGTTGCTGTCAAACCTAGAAACATAATCGGGGCGAACTTGAAGTCGAACCCACATTCAAGTTGTAGCGCCTTAGACGACAGGGCCACCCATGCGCCCCCAATGAAAAGGGTATTCGTGGTGATGGACCTCTGTGTCAAAACCACAAGCATTGCGAAGACGGTAATAAAAGGATCGAGCCACTCCATCATGTCCTTGACCTTAAACTGTGGACTTGTTGAGTGAGATAAAATTAAGTGGCTTCTCTACACTGGTACAGCCTCACCTCATAAACGAATCACTGATAAATCTTCTCAATCATTACACAATCCTCAATACTGTTCTTTTTGTTTATGTATATCAAAATTATTTGGTGAATCATGGACTTGAGCTACTTTCAAAGATTTTATGCACGCTTCTTTAGATTGAAACTGTTGTTGACTCTCAATGCAATTTGTGCAGTAGGGTAGAATGGAGCTCTGAAACTCATTGATCAGGGAACCATAAAAACAGTCTTCGTATGTCACAGCTGTAGAGGACTGACAAACGTGACCAACCCTTTTATGGCATTTAAAAAAAAAAGAATTTGTTGATTCCTTTCATAAATATAATTTATTGTACAAACACTTTATATGTGTCTCTGTTCATGTTTTTGATCTGTTCGTAGGAAAGTCCTTTCATTGTAAAACTCTTTCAGTCCGTAGATAGGAATACTTTGTCGACGAATGCTGAAACAATTTTGAATAATTCTTCAGTCCAACCAAAGTTGTGTTCCTTACTGAATTTTTTTTTCAAATAACTAATTCGCACCTTCATTTAGTTTGGTGTAGGTTATTTTACTATTTTGACGTCAGCTTTAGCCCATTGTCGGACTTTCGTGTAGTGTGAGATTGTAATTATACACCAACTCAGATAAATAAAGCGACAAAACCTTTTCCATATCCAATAGAAATCGCTATCTATCGATTGTACAATTCCGACTATATCATGAGGATGTGTTTATGAATCACTATCAAATAGTAATGATAACAGGCGTTCGCGAAAAGGTGAGCGTATCCTGTCCCTCCGGTGGCACACGTCACAAACACATGCAAAGGCAAGTCAATTTTTCACCTCGCCCGTGAAGATCAGGGGCCGAAGAGGTCTACAGCAACACATGCTTGCCGTAAAAGGCGACTATGCTTGTCGTAAAAGGCGACTAACGGGATCGGGTGGTCAGGCCCGCTGACTTGGTTGATGCATGTCATCGATCCCAATTGCGTGGATCGATGCTCATGATAATAATCACTTGATTGTCTGGTTCAGACTAGATTATTAACAGACGTCATATAGCTGGAATATTGCTGAGTGCGGCGTTCAACAACAAACCAACCAACAACCAATTGTTCACCTGAAAAAAACATGGGAACATATGGTACAAGTTATAGAAAAATGCATCTGGCATCATTTTTGCCACTGACACGTCAAATTTGGAAATGTCCTCCACATATCTACCATAAAACCTTTTGAAAGCCTTACTGAGGCCTTGAATGTTGTAACCTTGATCAAACAACTTCTGAGTAAGAGTCGTATGACGCTCTTTGAAATCTTGTTAGAAAGAGCATGCTCGATCGTATCTAAAAGTTGCGAAATGTAAACACCAAAGGCTGGACCTGCTTGAATATTGTTCGACATGAAGGGAAAATTGATTATTGGAAAGTTGAAGTCAACCCTCTTGTCATACAGTCTTGTGGAGAGTGTTTTGTCACTCTGAATCTTTATGTACAGATCTAACTAGGAAACAGATGAGGCGGTCTCACTGGTCTCCTTTATGTCTAGTTCAGGTGGGTAAATCAGTGGAAGGGAATGGGCTATTTGATGGTTATTGAACGATATCAGATCATCTAAATATCAGGAGTTTAAGTTAAACTTCTTGGACAAATAAAAGAAATTCCGATTCATATGCATAAAGAAACAGATCCGCAAGAAGGGGAGCACAATTGGTGCCTATGAGGAATGCCTACTTCTTGCCTAAATTTCTTACCCTCCAATTTTACGCAGATGTTATCAATGAGGGAGTCAAGCATTTCACATATTGTTTTCTCAGTAAACGTCAGATGGCATTTGCTTTCATTTTTTCAGACATTGTCCTGAACGTCTGAGTATAGATACGCAACTGTATCTGTGTTCACCACGTTTGGAACAAAAGGCCTATGGTTCAAGGAATGAAGGTATTCCTTAAGTTTGTCATGTTGGATAGTGGTGTACATAGTTGAAAAATCAATTTTTTTGACAGAATGGAACTTGGTTCGACATCAATGTACTTATGTGTGTTCTTATGTGTTAAATACCTAGTCATGAGCGATCTTAATGGGCGAATTACCCTTTCCGCATATTAGGCTTTAAAGTAACTATCAGTTTTATACCTTGTTTACCTACTTTCTTTGAAAACACAAGCAAACTCCCTACCTTTGTCTACACGGGAGACGACCCTTATTGAAAATGTTTCAATCCTTCTACCACCATCTCTGGTTTTCTGTTCTTAAGGGGGGCACGGGTGGCCCAGTCGTCTAAGGCCCCGCGATTCGCTGTGCAGAGTTGCGTCCCTTGGGCACGCCAGAAACCTATGATTTCGGGTTCGAATCCCGGTTCGCCCCGATGATGTTTCTAGGTTTGTTAGCAATATACCCGTGCTCGTGGGTTTCATCGAAGTGCTAAACGTCTGAGACTTGCATCACTTCGGGCTTTCCTCCCACATTAAGCTGACCCGCCGTGATATAACTTGAATACTGTTAAAAGCGGCGTCAAAGCCAAGTCACTCACTCATTCTGTTCTTATGTGGCTTGACCCACAAGAATCGCAATAAAATGTGTATCACTATGAGTAAATAATGCACACCATGAATAACGCACGCTGGAATGATAACTGACGTCAGCAAGGTCCATGTCCAACATTTCATCTAGCTCATTGACTCGTACAGTGGTCTGGGAAACCTATGCTTCACTTGCTTGTTCAATGAATTTGCATACTTGTCTTGTCCAGAAACTCCTTTACTTTCTTCACACTGATATATTTCTGAAATTTTGTTGTCTCATAATAGGCGCGACTTTTTTAGGATCAAAATATAATTCTTCCTGAATTTTTGTTGGGAAGCTAGACATGACTGTAAATGATAAAGAATAACATATATACTACGTTAAATATATATTAAACTGTTAAATTGGTACACTGTATGGATTTATAAAATCGAGTTTGTAAGTACATTACGTTTTCTTTCCACTGTGCAGTCATGAGGTTTTCTATTCCTTCAGTCAACCAGTTTGTGTACTGTATTAAACCGTTGTCACCGCCTCCTACGCCCTGTCTGTACAAGATGAATGTGCAGATGTGTAGTTTGCATAAATTGTCTAGTCTGCTTTTTAATTAGCAGATCCAACTGGAACTCATCGCCCAACAACGCAACATGGTTCTGAATGTGAACCTTCTCAGGTCAGAATATCTATAGTTCGCATGATTCGCATGTCATGAGGTCTAACAGGTACTAAGCTTCTGATGCTTGTTGTAAGAGGCGACTAACGGGATCAGGTGGTCAGGCTCGGTTGATGCATGTAATCGTATCCCAAGTGCGTGGATCAATGCTCATGAGGTCAATCACTGGATTATCTGGTCCAGACTCGATTATTTACAGACCGCCGTCGTATAGCAGGGATATTACTGAGTGCGGCGTTAAACAACAGACACACTAAGCTTCTGGTCAAAAGAAAGAGTGCCAACATTTCCTTTGAAATTTATTTTGTCGTTCTCACATAAGTCAAAATCAATTTCATGGCCCTTAGGGTGAATTAACAAAAAGCAATCAAACACATATGGAGTCATTACTGTCAAGAAAAAGCAGATGCCACAAACAATCACTACGCAGGAAACAAGGGGCGCGTTGCAAGCCACGAATCGCTCAGATAAAGCAAATTAATCGCTCATTCTGATGTCTGCAACAGCTTGCCCACTCTTCCAAAATGGCGGCGCAACTAGCGCTTGGTTGCCATGACGTAATGAAGAATGTAATAGAAGAGGCTCGATGACGAGCTGATGGAATTTATGACTACTTTGAAGATGTAGAGCAGGCTGAGGAGGATGGGGTCTTCGCTGCCGTTGCTGATTTCCTCGTTGATCCACTCAAGAATCTCTTGTTCCGCTGTCAAAGTAAGCCGCCATTTTGGTTTGAGAACGAAGCGACCTCAGCCAGCGATTGTTTCGCTTGCAAGCGGCTGAAAGTTAGCGCACTGTTGTGAGGCGAATCGCTGTACATCGCTTGCAAGCGATTGGCGCTTTGCAACGTACCCCAGAAATCAGTACAAACAGAGCTAAACTGTGAAATCAGTAGCCACACTAAATCAAAGAAACATCAATACATTATATTGAAACACACAGTTTTAGGTTCGCAATCAAACAAGGCAATACAATGGGTCAAATGAGGGGCAGCAGCAGTAGGGCTTGTAATTAATGTTCAAACATTCACGAATGTTCAGTATAATGTCTTTCAAACATGACTGTCCAACTTCTTGAATCAGATTAGTATTGGATGCTGTTGGAGATTCGGTGATTACAGAAAATGTTGTTTTGAAGTAAATGAGGCAGACCTCATGTCGAAAAAGGCCTCAACTCACACTCTTGTGGATCTTATATATGGAACCGCAATCCTCCTTGAAACTGTCCCACGTCTCGAAGGATCAAGCATGTTATGTTTGCAAACAAACAGGGATGGTAACTCTTAATTCCATTCACTTGCTGCCGCCGACATTGTACTGGTGCTTCAATCATTTACTGCCACTGAAAATCACTGCAAGTAAACCTGCGACGATCTCTGCTGCAACATACCAGAGTGTTGGAACAGATATGACTGTAGCTGTGCTGGACACTATTTCTGTACTGGTAGCTTGTTTTGATGGAGGTGAAGAATTTTGTGTTGTGCTGGCTGTTGTAGGAATTGTTGATGTAGTTGTGGTAGTTGGCGTTGTAGTTGGTGTAGTTGTAGTTGATTGCGTAGTAGGAGAAGTCTTCGGTGTAGTTGTGACAGTTGTTGGTGTAGCTGTGGCAGTCGTTGGTGTAGTTGTAGTCGTAGTTGGTGTAGTTGTTGTAGTTGTAGAAGTTGTTGATGTAGTTGTGGTAGTTGTTGGTGAACTAGTGGAAGTTGTTGTAGGTCTAGTAGTTCTTGGCGCTGTTGTGTTAGTTGTTGATTTAGTGTTAGTTGTTGTGATAGTAATTGGTGTAGTTGTGGTAGTTGGTGCAGTTGTAGTAGATGCTGGTATAGTTGTTGTAGTTGTTGGTGTAGTAGTTGAGGTTGTTGGGGGCGTAGTGGTAGTTGATGGTGTAGTTATTGGTGCAGTTGTGGTAGTTGTTGGTGCAGTTGTGGTTGTGACAGTTGTTGGTGTAGCTGTTGCGGTCGTTGTGGTAGTTGTTGGTGTAGTTGTTGTAATTGTGGTAGTTATTGGTGCAGTAGTTGTTGTTACAGTTGTTGGTGTAGCTGTGGCAGTCGTTGTAGTAGTTCTTGGTGCCATTGTGGTAGTTGTTGGTGTAGTAGTTGAGGTTGTTGGGGCAGTCGTGGTAGTTGATGGCGTAGCTGTTGGTGCAGTTGGTGTAGTTGTTGGTGCAGTTGTGGTAGATGTTAGTGTAGTAGTGGTAGTTGGTGTAATTGTGGTAGTTGGTAAAGTGGTAGTTATTGGTGCAGTTGTGGTAGATGTTAGTGTAGTTGTGGTGGTTGTTGGTACAGTTGTAGCTGTTGTAGTTGTGGAAGATTGTGACGAAACTTTGCGACAAGTGTCACAACACCTCCCAATGTAGTCGGGACCGGAAGTGATACAGTTGCTATAGGCACATGGGCCAGTCAACGTGTTGTCGCCATAGGGACAGTCTGCAACATAATCAAGCAGCATTTAAACGTTCAAATATTTGCTAATTGCTATATTGATGACAATAGTGTCGAGCATGTTCGTCTTTCGATTATCATAACCATCGTGTAACATTTCACTAGACCATGGTTAATGTGGAAGTAAATCCCAAGGTAATGCAGAGGGAACATGTTTAACCCTTTGGTGAATCCGATGATCAATGGTAGCACATGGTGGTAAGAGGCATAGATTCCATTCGCGGATAGATTCACAGTAAATTTATGCAACTCCGCATAACTATTCTTTTCAACTATAAGACATATTTCATCACTGAGACCAGTTCTCACATGTTAAGTCATCACCTAAATTATAGATACCAGACACTGCGATGACGGACGACTAAGCGCTGCAGACAACAATTATGGAGCTTTGGAATCCAGTACAAAAGAGGAATTGACATGTCTTCAGGTTTAAGAGTCAAAACAAAAGGTGTTAGGACATGCTATACAGTCTAATAAATTGCAATATTGACACTCGTTCTTCAGGAGACAAGGAAAGCCATGCACTTACCTCTCTTTCTATCTTACTCTTATCATCAAATATTCTACATTATATGAACTGGATTCCTTATTAACTGCACCCCCCCCCCCCCCCCCCCCGCCCCCCATATATCATATGGCATACATCAGACACTTTAGTGTTGAAGCTTGGATTTACAGTTAAAAAAATCTGTTAAGTGGCGAAATCAACCGAAACAAAATCAGAATACGGAAGAAATACACACTTTGGGTTAATGTATGCAAAGTATTGTACCATAACATATATAACCACCAAGTAAATCCAATTTGAAACAAAATAAAACTGTTAATAGATATGTTGTAATATTGTGACTGATTACACGTGGTCCTTTCTGAATAGTTCCTAATATAAGTAGACATGATTTTAGTTTCCTGTAGAGGACACATAGAGGAGAGGTAAATATAGAATAGTGTCAAAATGGTAACTTATGATAATACTGACAATGGCCAACAGTGTGCAGAAATATCTAGCATTTATGTTTCTACGAAGCAGTTATTAGAAGATATATTACTATGAACTAATGAGCCATAATGCTCTGTAGGTTACCCATGGCTCCTCTATTCTTTCAAACATTAGATCGTAATCCAAAACCCAAACCAGACCTCACCAAAACCCCTATTGTCTGTACTTACCACCTCCTGACGAGTGGGCTGAGCAAGTCTCACAACAGCCATAGGCATTGTTTTCATTGTAACAAAGACGTTTCCGTTCCTGAGTAATACCAGTGTCACAGTCAGAGTAACGATCCCCATATGTGCAATTGGCTGGAAAACATACAATTCAATAATATGAATATTGACGAAATACACACTTTGTGTTAAAGGCATGAAACTTTGCATGTCAAACTGTTAATAAACCAGTTGTAATTTTGTGATTGATAATATCTGATCCATTCTGAATAGTTCATAAGATTAGCAGAATTGTGTTAGGATTCATGTTAATATTGACAATGGTTAGCATTGTGTAATTACACCTGTCATTAACGCAATAGATATGTTGTAATATTGTAACTGATTACACGTGGTCCTTTCTGAATAGTTCCTAATATAAGTAGACATGATTTAAGTTTCCTTTAGAGGAAACATAGCCGAGAGGCATATATAGAGTAGTGTCAAAATGCTAACTTAGGATAATACTGACAATGGTCAACAGTGTGCAGAAATATCTAGCATTTATGTTTCTACGAAGCAGTCCTTGTTTTAGCCCCTTAATGCCGAGCGCCAGGAAGGGCAACAACAAGTACCATCTTTTAACGTCTTTTTGGTATAACGCTGCCGGGGATCGAACCCCGGACCTTCCGCTCTTCGGGCGGATGCTCTACCACTAGAACACGGAGGCGGTCTGCAACACCTATGTGAAACACCCTTGCGACTATGATATATATACCCGTCAATAACCTCAATGTTGCAGATTAGAATTTGAGCAAATCACTAATATTGTGATAGATAATATCTGATCTATTCTGAATAGTTCATAAGATAAGAAGAATTGTGTTACGATTCATGTTCATATTGACAATGGTTAGCATTGTGTAATAACACCTGCCATTAACACAATTATCGTATATCCAAAATAACGACTTGCAACACCAATTTTATGAATAACATATTACTGCTTCAATAATTAGAGAAGTAGATGGTACATATTGATACGCTGGATTGATATATTTGATATGGTTTTACGCCGCTTTTAGCAATATTCCAGCAGGGGACACCAGAAATGGGCTTCACACATTGTACCCATGTCGGGAATCGAACCCGGGTCCTCGGCGTGACGAGCGAACGCTTTAACCACTAGGCTATCCGACCGCCTCTGATACATTGGACTGAAGAATTAGATTTATACATTGTTTTGACACATCGTATTGATACATTGGGTTGATAGATGATATTGATATGCTGGATTGATATTTTGTATTGATACATGAGATTGATAATGTGCACTGGTTTATTGGGATGATCTGATACACTGGACTGACATATTGTATTGATACATTGCATTGATACATTGGACTGATACCTTGAACGTAAACATTTGACTGATACACTCGACATATATAGTGGACACATTTATTTGAGTGATACACTGGACTGATACATTGGATTGATATGCTGGTCTGATACATTGGATTGGTACATTGAACTGGTACATTGGATTGAAACAATTGACTTATACATTGGATTGATAAATTGGTCTGATGCAATCAATTAATACATCGGACTGATAAAGGGGACTTCTACATTGAATTGATTCATTAGGCCTATACACTGGACTAATAGATTAGGTTGAAGTGATACATTCGAGTGATGCATTGAATTGATACATTGGACTGATACAGTGGACTGATACATTGAACTGATACAGTGGACTGATGAATTTGGTTACAGATCCGGTATTAAATCAAGTATTTTTTATTGTATGTTAAGGGGAGATATCCCAGTTTGGAATTGTTGAAAGACATCTAATCATTTAAAAAGTATTTTATTCCACAGAATAACTTACTGCCACTCATTAACGTTAACAAATTAACATTTTAATAATTTCAACCTCACATTTCAGTGTGCAAACTTTCGACTTACCAGTGTCTGTATTTATAAGATTCTCCGAAACTCAAACCGTCCAAAGGTCTCTATCATTGCTTACCTACTGCCGACTTGAAAAGTGGGCATGTTTCACAACAACCCCGGGCATTTCCTTCATTGTAGCATAAACGTTTCCTGTCCTGAGTTATTGTGTCACAGTTTCTATATCGATCTCCATATGGGCAGTTTTCTAGAGCAAATGAAATATACAAGTACACATAAGAAATATGAGGCAAATAGATACAAACGTATCTTAATCGTGAAGATGACCCGTTGGTTAACACATCAGTCAATATGCCCATGTTCAACAGACACTGATGGCAACATTCCAAATGTCACAAACCGTAGGGGAGGTACGTAAACCACGTGCTGAGTACCACAGAGGAGTGAATGTCATACTGGATTATCACGTGGTACTTGTATCCTCAATTCACATTTTGGAAGAGGATTTGTTATCTAACATACACTCAACAGTAAGTACAGTCTTGAACATTACTGCTTTATGCTTTTATTGAATATGTTTGCTGGATGTGTTTGGCTATTACATCATTGTATGGTTTTATCATGTCAGAATCGCAAAAATCAAGTAATAATATGGAAATGGGGGTGATTTGTATTTGAGACAGTTCGTGTTTTGTTTGATTCTTGTTTCTAAACACTAAACTATTGAACAATAGTTTATCATTGTTAATAATTCTAAGATCCTACATTTTGGCTTCAATCACACTAACTAAAATCTTCAGATTTTCAACAGACGTCCTCTTCACTGTCAATCACACAATTAGTTGTCGCCAAGTAGTCTCGTAACTACCCAAGCCAAGGCGTCTTAATGGCGGGAACACCATTTTCATCTACTACTAGAGGTAGACGAATTCGAGACGTGGGAGGGAGTAATGCGTATGTAAAAGAGGTAGTATTTTTAGAATTATTAACAATGATAAACTATTGTTCTGTAATTCTAGCGAGGCTTCTCCCTCTATTACATATCTGCCATAAATCCTGCATTTTGGCTTCAATCACACAGACGTCCTCTTCACTGTCAATCAAACAATAAGTTGTCGCCAAGTAGTCTCGTAACTACCCAAGCCATCACGTCATAATGGCGGCAACACCACTTTCATCTACTACTAGAGGTAGACGAATTCGAGACGTGAGAGGGCGTAATTCGTATGTGAAAGAGGCAGTATTTTTAGAATTATCAACAATGATAAACTATTGTTCAATATTTTTTACGAAGCTTCTACACCTGTTACATATCTGCCAGAATATACCAGAGGGACCCCTGTGTAATTCACAGCAAACCTCTTCTGGAAATCATTATGTACTGATTCTAATCCTACTTGAGATAATTTCCTCTGAAATTCCCCTTGAGGACTTGAAAATCAGATACTGTGTCAAGAATCAGTCACATATGTGATATTTACATTAGATTTACCACATATTTGCTGATGTTGATCGTAAATAAACCTAGATTTGTGACTTTTAATACCGACGATTACGTCACTTCCGGTATGTCACTTCCCCCTTTTGGTAATGGCGTCTTTCTAGGCCTATTTCTACCCCAAAGGCGTCATTTAGCAACTTTTTTTCCGGTGCTGACGTCACTTTCGCTTATTCTCTCACTTCCGGTCTAATGGTGATAGTTGATATTTAAGGTGCTTCTTATCCTCCCTACACCTGATATGCAGAATAATAATCAAGGGTGTCGGAGGATGAAGGTCTCCCCGATCTTGCAACAGCTTCTGAGGCAAGTTCAGAGTATACGGATGTCTGCATCTTCTGCATGAAAACTTCCAGGCTAGATGTAGACTGGGCAGATTTTCGTGAAATATGTTGGACTTGTCATAGCAGATCTCGACGAAGTGGTAACTGTATAGGTTCCTCCATTTGTAGCTTAAGGAGACCGGGGAACCACGCCCTGCTGGGCCATATTGAAGCTATCAGTATTATTACACCATCCGTCTCCTCCACCTCATGGATGACTTTGTCAAGGAGAGACCATGATGGGAATGCGTAGGCGAAAAGATTGGTCCAATCCATCGAAAGAGCGTCGATCTGGTGAGCTCTTTGGACGTGAACTGGGCTGACATAGACCGGGAGTTGGTTGTTCTGGCAGGTGGCGAATAGATCTATATGTGATATGCCCCATAGCTTTATTATCCATGTGAAGATCTGGGGATGTAATGTCCATTCTGTTGCCACTATTCTCACCCGAAAGACTGTTCAGTTTCCTGGGTATATGTCTCGATCCGGCAATTGAAGGAGTCTTCGTGTAGTCTTCATCATCAGGGTGATTGTTCTGGTTCCTCCCTGCTTCTGAATATAGACCACTACTGTGGCGTTGTCCGTGGCTATGAGAACAGATGATAGATGAAGATGTATCCACCATTCCAGGATGGCGTTATATATGGCCTTGATTTCCCTGCAGTTGATATGAAGGTTTTTCTCCTCTGTGTTCCACGATCCCTGTACGATGAGATCGTCCATATGGGCTCCCCATCCCGAATCTGACGCGTCTGTGAATAGATGGTGCTCTTGCGTCGGATATATCAGAGGGATGCCACTCATCACATGTTCTCTGTGATTCCACCAATGGAGGTCTCATAGTAATCTAGGAGTTAACTGAGTCAGGCACTCTTGGCCGTGAGATCGTATATAGTTGACACATATCTATAGAGGAAGTAGCATCAGCCTTCTTCTGAAGATCATAACCTGTAGAGACGTAAAGTTGCCTTGAAGAGACATCCACCACCTCGGCGACTTGCTGGGTTGACTTGAAAGTGATTGAATCATCTCTATAGTCTTATCGAATCGATCCTCCGATGGGCATAGATATCCCATGTCTAGCTGGAATCTTACTCTGATGTATATAATGTCTTGAACCGGAGTAGTTTCTGACTTGGATGGATTGACTAGAAGGTCATAAGTTGGACCATGAATATCAAGTTCTGATGTAGCTGATCTTTTCCTTGGTCTGCTGCTAGGAAGTGGCCCAGATAGCTTTGAATTCGAACTAGCTGGAGGTGAGCGAACTTGATGACTGGTGCTGTAATCCTGGTGAATAGCCAAAGCTCTATTGCTATCCCGAATGGTAGGACTTGGAATTCGTAGCGTCGACCATTGAAGCGTAGATAGTTACTCGAGAATGGGTTTCTCGGGACGTGAAGATATGCATCTGTTAGTCTAGGCTGATAAGCCAGTCCCCTTTCTTCAACCTAGACCATAATTTCCGTATGGACTCCATCTGGAATTTTAGTGGAGGTACCAGATCTCTTGATGAGGGTTTGTAAATTTATAATCATCCTCATCTCGCTTGTATTTTTTTCCAGAAGACCAGAGAGTAAAAACCCTTGGCTCCGACCAGGGGAAATCTTCGGCCCACGGCGTGTGTGTTCAGGATCGGGTGTTCCCTGAAGTGTAGCTTGTATCCGTGATCCACGACGTGTGGAATCCAGTGGGCGGGCATAACTCGCTTCCAATTTTTGGCGTATGACAGTAGACGCCTTCCCACTGGGCCCGGATTCGGCATTATGTTGAAAGACGATAGGCGTAAATCACAGTCCATAGACATAACTAGGATAATGGATATAATGGATAATCGTCGCACTCTGCGTATATACCGTAGGTTTCGTCACCCTCCGGTCACCATGATTCCGGTATAATCTGTCTGTGTGGCTTGTGGTCCATGGGTAGCGGAAGCCATGCGGTGGTTGCACTTTCGGCCGGCTGGCCAGTCGGCTGCCTGGGTAATCCCGTGTGTGCCGTGCGGCTGGCTTGGGAACCGTTGGCTGATGAAGGTCATACGGTAAGCCGTAGTCGGTCGGCTGGGTAGCTGTGGGTGGCTGGCCCATGGAGTCCGTGCAACTGTTCAGCGTCTGGCTGGTGTGGCTGGCTGGCTTGGTTGCCGTGGACGGCCTGTACATGGATACCGTGCCGTTCCCGTACGGTATTCTCCCTTGGTTGGGTAACGCCTGCAGGCTGACCGTACGGCCCAGTTTACTGGTCTATTGTAGATGGGCCTACGGCCGTGGAAGAAGATCAGATAGTCTATGCCAGAGCTATCTCTTTGATCTTTCCTATCTCTGTATCCATTGCTGAGAGCTTCGTCTCGAGCATGCCCTTCACCATCTCCTGCTGTTGAACAGTTGGTTGATCAGACTCATGGTGGGTGCAGGAGATGGTGGGTGGACTGGAGAGGGAGGCACTGGAGTGGAAACTGATTTTCCAGTTACGATGTTTTCCACTTTCTTCTTGGCAGCCTCGCGCCTGCTGCATTGTTCACATCTCTTCTCCTAAGTGCAGGTCATACCTCTGCACTTCGTGCAGTTTTCATGAGGATCTCACCTGACCATGAATCGGCCACACTTCTTGCACCCAGGGGTAGAGGGAGACAACATGACGACCTCACAAAATCCCCAAACACAGGCTTTGATGTCTGTTATTATAGAAAACTTATGAGAATTATCTTAGCTTAATGTGCCTTACTACCAAGTGCTAGATTGTTACTAATATTACTATGGGAGTTAACTCAAGCACACACAGGAAAAAAAGTGATGTTGCCGCCATCATGGCGTTATGGCTTGGGTAATTACAAGACTACTCTGCGACAACTAATTGTGTGATTGACAGTGAGAAGGACGTCTGTTGAAAATCTGAACATTTTAGTAAGTGTGATTGAAGCCAAAATACAGGATTTATGATTTATATATGTACCCGGGGTAGATGTTTTGTTAGAATTGTTTCTAGAACAGAAAAGCAGCGAAAACCCTTTGCTCACAGCCCATTTTCCCCGGAAAACCAGCATGTAAAATAGAACTGATATTGCCGTTGGTTAATTCTTTTTCAAAAACAAATAATTTGCTGCATCACAAATATCAGCTCAGTCACCCCCACCCCCAACCCACCACCACCACATCACTCCACCCACGATCCCATAGACATCAACATTACAAAGTATTCCCTTTTGGAACATGATATTTTCTCTGTACATATCGAATACATGAAACATGTAGATGTAAAGCACATTAGATTTATACTTTAGAAATATTGCCAAATAAAATTAAACACATTCTGTACAATATGCTTGAAATGACTTAACGAGAGACTACCATCATTAAGAAATAAGTACCGTCATTTCTCTTGTAGACAGGACAGGTCTCACAGCAGGCCGTCAAATAACCAGGATTGTAGCACAAACGTGGTGTTGCACTTATCAGCTCAGCACATGTTCTATTGGCCGGGTAAACGATTGGCTGGTTCCCAAAGAGACAGTCAGCTGAAATTGTTGGCAGGTTTCCGAAAGTGATCATTGCATTCAAGGAAAAGATGTCGTCCGAGATATTATGGCGCTCTCTAACGAGGTATTGCATACACACCCAGAAAAAAGTCAAGTACCACTTACTATTTCTTAAATTTGTATCCTGTATTAATGTTCTGACGACAAACATTTGTTTTTGTTCACCGTGTGACATACTCGAATTGAAATACAGAATATCGAATATTTATGATCATTAATTTGTTTTGTGACCGTTTCATGACAATATGACCATGACTACCATTTCAGATGCTCCTTTGCTTCTTTAAATGATATTATGTACACTTTTTTTGTATCGATTGGTGGTCTGATGTGCTACGACACATTTGGCAAAGTTGCATCCCTTAGTGCTTCCAAGATCCACTGCTAGTGGATTCGAATTCACAGATTCACCTTTGTTATGATCCGTAGTTTGTCAGCATCATACCCATGCTCCCGAGAAGCGATTCCTCTGACTTATGTGTAAACGTATACTTCAATAACTTACTATTGTTTTGTTCTGGTGCATCTATGGAAAACACACAGTGTCCAGCAACACACCACTGAAATCACAGTGCAACACATTTAACACTACTAATGATAATAATAACAACAATTTATGAAACATTCATAGCAATTGCTACACCTATCAACTTATACAATCCAATTTCATGAACATGTTTACATTCAATTTCCATTCACAGTTCCCTGGGAAGTGCATACAAATGTTAACATGGGTTAAGTACAGACACATATGCACGTTCAGATGGTGTACCTTTTTATCGCCACATGGCGTTCCGTCTGCAGCGTTTCGGGACGATTTAAGCTGTTCCTTGCCACAGACCATTCTCTTGCATATGTTTTCTGAATTACCTATGTCGATATCCTGTAAATGTCATGTTCAGTAGTGAGTAAAATGTCTATCGTGATAATAGAAATATAGCAGAAAGACAGTTTTACACCTGTCTAGTATATGATGGACCAAGCAGGATTTCTTCTAATGCTAATAAATATATTGTTCGTACTGATCGCAAGACGAAGCCTGGCCCAAACATCATTTGACACTGCGTGTGAACGTCGTAGAGCTGCCCCGGCATCGTCCCCGTGATGTTTGTCACAGAAGCCGGCTCGAGACTCGTCTGTAGGCATTGCTGTTGGGCATATGTACTGAAAAATATACGATACTGAATAGGAAATATCACGGCTGTATTATGTTATATGGATATACTCATGGGCATAGGCACCAGCACATATTGTAAAATGTCACAATACTGTAGGTGAGGTGAGGAGAAATATTCTTTTTATGTCGTGTCCAAGATTATTGCACTTATATAGCGATGTGCATGCACGTGTGTGTGTATGTGTGTGTGTGTGTGCGCGTGCGTGCGTGCTCGTGTGTGTGCGTGCGTGCGCGTTTGTGGCTCCTTGTAATAGTCCGGACTGATGCCGATTGATAGTGCCAGCCCACTAAGATACCATGCCGCAGTTTAACATGAATACCCCTCTCAGACACAATATACTGACTCCGAGCCGACCAGTCCTTGTTTTAGCCCCTTAATGCCGAGCTCCAGACAGGGTAGCAACAAGTACCATCTTTCAAGGTCTATTCGCATGACGCGGCCGGGGTCGAACCCCGAACCTTCTGCTCTCCGGCGGACGCTCTACAACTAGACCACGGATGCGGTCCATAATGCTGTAAATACGTTACGCAGAGTTATTAATTTTGCCTTAGCTGCGCCAGCAACCGACGGTCTTGGTCTCGGATTCCAGTGAACACACCATCACACATATTCACTCCTAACAATGTGTCACATTTACCAATCACCTTTCGCACTAACCAAGTTGAAAATATATTGGTTTGGAAAACATATTTTAACAGGGCTAATGGAAAACAACTCACTGAAACTCAGCTTTTATTGTAAATAATACTTTATAATTAAACAAGTTTATTTGGACTAAATCAAAGGAAATAGTAATGTATTCATAGTCAGGAAAGAAATGCCGTGGACAAAGGTAATGAAATAATTCTTAGATACACCTAACAAATTTATAGTATTAGATGACTTATCATGGGCAAGCACACAACCACTTTGGCATACACCGTAAAAAATGAATCACGTGAAAAGCTGTCGACAGCAAATGTGTGACACCCCAAAACGAGTCGGATTATTCCAGATCTTCAGTAAAAAAGTGTTCATTTCACATATAGGTTTGAGTGTTAAGGTTGTTTTTATTATAGCACCAAATTTTTATAAAAGATAGCTACAGGTTAAATCGCAAAGAAGATGAAGAACGAAGCGTGGTTTATTTCACGATAAAACATTGTTCTATCATGACGTCATTTCTGGAGATTCGAACATGCGCTCGTAATCTGAAGACGTCGTAAATTGGATGACGTTATTTTTGAGAGGTAAGTGTCAAGTGAGTTGTTCCCAATAGATGTAGCTAGACACAGCAGATACACGCAATGGCCAAACGATCGTATCCAAAAGTGGAAGAGATATGACAATCGGTATTGGAAGAAACGGTGCAGATAATCTACGTGACAGTTGTGATAATACCAAACTTACCCCCCCTTGTACACAAAATGGAATTGTCCGACATTGCCGAGGTTTGACTGTATTCAGGGAGTCATCATTATTTTAAATATTGATTACTGTCTTTAAAGCTTGTACAATTTATTGACATCCTTCAAAAGGCTGTACAAAATGTTCATATCTCATATATGATTTAAACGTCTCGTGGTCGTTGTTATATATTACAGTTTATTCTCCCTGCAGTGTTTTATTGTACGATAAATAACTCCCTCTCGTCGTTTATTTCTTAAATATGTCGAGTTCAAACGATATACATATTTCATAATGCACACACAAATCGTCTTTACAAGTAAAATTCACTTAATAGATAAAGAAACTACCATCTAACTTTTGAATCATGATCCAAAATCTAGCTTGGCTACATTTAAACAAAATGGTTAACTGTTTATAGTAAAACCTTGTTTAACTGAGGCTCCCATCAAATAAAACGTATAAAAACATGTACCGAATTCGACGTAATAAGCGCCAAGGGTGCTTTCAAAATTAGAAATAGGGGGCTCTTATTAGAATATTATTTTGGTGAAAAAAAAACTGGATTGAAAGATAAATTTTGCGGTTTAAGCTGACATCCTGAAATGTTTATATACAAGAGATACATTTTTCCAGAACTTAATTGTTCATAATTAAGGGTGCATATAACACACGAGTGCGTATTATACGCAAATAAATAAGTTTTGTGTACATTGATCAATCGGAAGGGGTGCTAATTGGGATTGTTCACCAGCCAATATATCAGCAAATATCGCCGTTGGCGCTTATTGGAGCGGGGCGCTTATTACGTCGAATACGGTAATTGATCGCATGATCAGGAACAGTTAATATAGTGGTCACCACTTCATAATACCTGTCTGCCTGTCTGTCTGTCTATCCGTCTGTTTGGAAATACATGCATGGTAACCCCATCTCCCATGTCGATGTGTGTCAGGTTTCTATTCCATTTATTTACTTTTTCACTGTTTCGTCTTTCATACCAACCCGTTTGTTAGGATTCCTTGGATGAAGGTTTGAAAGTAGCGTGACGAGCATGTAGAAAAGACGTAGTAGTTGTTGTGGTCAAGAACATGGGTCCTGCTGTACCCGCTGCCGGTCATGATGTACTTGTATGTAGAGTTACACGTGTTGTTGTATTCCCCGTCATGCCTGGCGCTGAGCCTGCGAAATACCAGGTTCGATTTACAAGATATATTCATCTCTCTTCATCATCCTATTTTTATCAATATTCTAGTACCATCTCATGCGTTTCACAATGAAGGGATTTAACCGTAGAAATTTTTATGCTGAGAAATTGCTTTATTCACACATTTAAGCGTCCGTGAAGATCTGGTGTAGAATAGGTGTACAGCAATCCTTACTTGCCCTAAAAGGGGACAATGCTTGTGGTAAGAGGCAACTAACAGGATCGGTTGGTCAGGCTCGCTGACTTTGTTGAAGCATGTCATCGATGCCCATTGCGTCCCGATGCTCATGACATCAATCATTGGATTGTCTCGATTATTTACAGACAGAGTGCGACGTAAAACAACAAACTAACCAACCAACTTGAGATTAGGTTAACGTGAATAGCAACAGATGTCCAGTACATGTGTCTTTTCCAGGTTTTGCATGTCGCGTCCGATGTATATATAAGTAATCTAGCGTAGATTCGAAATCACTGGCGACCAATAAATATGAACTATTAAAAAAAAAACATGGTAAACTATACATTAAAAACACTTACGCATGTCCGACTTCGTGTGTTGTGACGAGTATGTCGTCAACCAGGTTGTCAGTGTATTCCACAGCTGACACACTGTTATATGGTGTTTCACATATTGTTCCTACATATGCATATCCTGTGACAAAACGACGTTGGAAACTGAGCATGAAACACATTAACATATAGCAAGAAAGCGTATGTTTTTAAACCTTCTTTAGAAATATTCCAGGAATTTCACAACGGGTGTTCCTAGAAATGGGCTTCAAACCTTCTTCAGCGTGATGAGCGAACGCTTCAACCACCAGGTTACCCAACCACCTCATGTATCAAGAAATACCTGCTGTTGCCGTTTGCATTGCTTACCTTATTAAGGTAGACTCAATTATGAAGGTTACAGTGATTATATGCATTTATGATAATGCGAAATATGTGGATTTCCAGATGTATTGTTTTCTACCTGAATACACAAAACGCACGGTAGCTGGATGCCGTTTTCAGGAATGTTCTGGGACGAACAGATGAACATGAAAATGACAATACTCTTAACACTGGGTAAAGAACAACACATATCTCACTATGATTTGTTTGTAATATGTGTAAAGCAAATCCTTAGCCATTTCATATCTCAATTAAACAGAAGTATATTAGTTTTCCTGATGAAAATCCAGAGGCGATTTGAGTAATGTCTTTCCTAACACGAATAATTATAATATAATATGACCACAATTAGTTTTCCTTTTGAGTACACATCAAGGTATCCCCGAACCAAGTGTTACCAAAGGCATGTATACATTGCTAAAATATTTAGATTCTCAATCCAAAATCAAAAAGAAAATATACTACGACTCACCAAGCAGGTTTCTCGTTTGTCCGGTTTTCGCCACAATGAACAGATCGTTCCTAAAACGAATTGGTAACATGACATGATCTTTGAGCACCAACAGAGATTTAGCAGGACAGAGAATCACCATATTAATGATAGCCCTGGATTCTTTAATTGATAGAGTTAATTAAGTTTAAGCATAATTTCAGTCATATATCTACGTGTTAGATTTATGTTTGATGTTGTAAAGCGTCAGTAGCCAAATTGCCTTGTGTCGTTTTTTCTTCGATTCATTGAAAATATTTTGTTTCCGATGCTGACTTTTAGCTCATGTTTTGTTGTGAACCATGAATATGCTGCCGCCAGAAGACTCCTGGACATCTTGAGCCTGATACCATGTCAGTATTTAAAGTGTTTTAAAGCTGAAATTTGAACCGATGTCGAGTGTTCCTTCCTATAAAGTGTTCATTACATTGCTGTAAATGGCTCTACCCTTGACCCGATGTGAGGGTATCAGACGTGAACATATTACCACAATACCGGAAACATAATCAGGGCGAATTTGGGATTCCAGCCTACGATAATCTGATGTAAGTGGTAAATATTTGTAAATGCAGAAATAACGAGATGTGTACCCAGAACATTGGGGGAAAAAAGGTAGTGGGATAGAAAGAAAAAAGGTTGTTTAGAGATATCAAGAAAAGCCGATCTAGAACGGACAGAGTGAGCGAGTTCAAATTCAACCCTGCATCACCAGTGCTTCAGACAAAAAGCAAAGAGAACTAATGAATGAAAACAAACACAAGTACAACACGGGCAACTAATACAGAGATAACACAACAGGGAATAAGATGGTCAGGGAAATGTGTGAATTTAATATTCTTTAAATATACTTTAAGCTGATTGTGACAACTCACGCTGTGAACACAATAATGTGGTCATTGTCAGGGAATCCTGGTGTGTCAGCCTTCCATTGCCTTGTGCCACTGAGAAGTCTATCACCATCTATCTTCGTTTCATTAACTACAGCACTTTGGAACGGTCGTGGTAACTGCACATCCTAAAATGGTATATGGAGTAAAATGATACATACAAAATAATGATGCATGGAGTACCATGATACATACAAAATAATGATACACGGAGTACAATGATACATACAAAATAATGATACATGGAGTACCATGATACATATATAATAATGATACACGGAGTACCATGATACATACATAATAATGATACACGGAGTACCATAATACATACATAATAATGATACACGGAGCACAATGATACATACATAATAATGATACATGGAGTACAATGATACATACATAATAATGATACATGGAGTACCATGATACATACATAATAATGATACATGGAGCACAATGATACATACATAATAATGATACATGGAGTACCATGATACATACATAATAATGATACACGGAGTACCATGATACATACATAATAATGATACACGGAGCACAATGATACATACATAATAATGATACATGGAGTACAATGATACATACATAATAATGATACATGGAGTACCATGATACATACATAATAATGATACATGGATTACCATGATACATACATAATAATGATACATTGAGTACCATGATACATACATAATAATGATACACGGAGCACAATGATACATACATAATAATGATACATGGAATACCATGATACATACAAAATAATGATACATGGATTACCATGATACATACATAATAATGATACATGGAGTACAATGATACATACATAATAATGATACATGGAGTACCATGATACATACATAATAATGATACACAGAGTACCATGATACATACATAATAATGATACATGGAGTACCATGATACATACATAATAATGATACACAAAGTACCATGATACATACATACTAATGATACATGGAGTACCTAGAGACATACATGTATAACAAAACGATACATAGTGGAAGGTTACATGTCTTAAATTAGTGATTGAAGTTGTTTATATCCAACAGAAATCCTAGGCTCACATATTGGAGTGAATCAGATTGTTTAATTATTAACGATAATATCAATATTGTCTTATCATAACCATGTTTTTGGAAATTTAGTAATCCTGTGTTTGTTGTTATTGTGCTTTTGAAAATGGTTTATCTAGCTACTTTCTTTGGGGTAAATCTACCGTCATAGCTAAGCTGAATTGTGTTTGGTACATATGAACTGTGATGATAGGTGATGTCAACATAATACCTTCACACAAGGTAAACTTAGTGTCACCTACACAGTGACGCTATCAGATATCACCATCAATACAGCATAAAATAAAAAAAGTTGTTACTTATAATATAACACGCCAGTGTTTGTTTACCTAACACCCCTGGAGGCAAACATCTTACCTCAATGATATATCCTACCAGGTTTATGTTGTACAGAGGGGACGCCTTCTTATAACGGAGATCTACCTGTTATGGAAAGGGAAATAGTATGTTAAGGTTACTTAACTCTACAGGAAAAATGATAATAAGATCATGACAACATCTAAACTCGTCAATTTCTATCCGAACTAACCCATATTATCACGTAAGCGATCTATGCTAAACTGTTTAATTTACCTAATGATTTCTTGAATTGTCAAAATATAAAGTAGACACAATTTATGGATAACAGCTTCTTTAATACTGTAAACGTCGCCTTTACAGTATTCATGAAGTTGTTACTAGTAGAAACCTCACCCCGTTTACAAGATGTGCAAAGTGTCTTTTGATGCCTTGTTTTGTCTCCTGGTGCTTTAAGGCTTCGGATAGCTGGGTTGCTCTGGAATACCATCTGTCACATACAAAGGAATCAACTACCAGAAAATGCGTTGACAAGATAAATTCTCCCATGGTACACAATACAAAGGATTTATTTGCAGGGATTGAATGGCAAATGTATTTATTATGTCAGAGATATTAATATCTTGCTAGGTAAGACACATTGCAGTATGAGATTATTGATTGGTTTAACTGTTGTGAGGTAAAAGACAAGTACCTTTCATAAACAGAGAACGCTATCACCGTAATAACGTCCACGTAGATTGGCTCCTGAATCTGGCGCTTCTTCCTCAAGGATTCTGATGCCATCATCTCACTGTCACTTCCTGACTGACCGTTCTCGGCATCATCTGAATACAATACACAAATGTCCATGTGACATTTACTCATGTGATTTGTAACCTATACGTTAACCATTTCTCATTTCTGTTTCTTGATAATGTGCAATACAACTTACTATCGGTTATCAGGCCAAAATATTATTGATTGTTTAGAACCAGTCTTGCATTCGCGTATCTCTACAAATATAACCTTGAAAAAACGCCCCTCTCCATTTTCTTTACTTGGTCGTGTCATAGTCGACACTACCATGTGATAATGTCAGATAACTTTACTGTCATAACGGACCGACCATTTAATATTTGGGTGCAGCCGGGATTTTTGTGTGACAAAACATACAATATTCTGAAAGGAAGAGCGAAAGAAATTATTTTTAGAACATCCAACGGATGATTTATTTGTTTCCGTTAAACCGACGAACACCTTACCATCATTATCTATTGGTGGAATGTGTACTGGGGAAGAAGTAAGTGTGTATTTGATATCACTGGAAGCTGATTCTGTTCCTGACGGCTTCAGCTCATACATACTTGGTCCACTGAGCATGATAAACCCTTCCTGGTGTATAAACAACAATTGTAATTTGCATCTGTTTCATGATTGGCGTGTTGAATTACATTTCATAGACTCAAAATATATATCTGTTAAAACTATTTTTATGACCTTACAATACAGCTACTTTGGTGAACTTTCAAAAGATGGAACAATCTGTGGCTCGCACAATAATTCTAATCCTTGTATTCGAAATGTCCGCCTCAGTCGCGAGTGATATGAACGAATTGTAGCACATGTAAACGAAATGCATTTTATATGAGGCGTCACGTTCATAAAGACATAAACCTGTTTTACTTTAAAGGTATTATTTAAATTGATAGCGAACTCCTTCTGGAGACATTTCCTTCTGGTTCCCATCTAAAAGGAACTTGATGTATAGAACTATCTGTACAATCGACACAGGCGTTCTTCTGTTGATCTTAATTGATTATGGGCGCATCATACAGATTATATCAATTGCCATTCAACATTTTCATATTAGTTTGAAAAGTGGTGACACATACAAATGCATAATACGGTTGGTTCTCCTCCTTAATAACGCAGGTAACCTCGACGTTAGCCATGTGAATCACATCCTGGTATTCGGCTGTTCCCTGAAAGAAAATTAAAAGGTATGTGTTAATAATTACAACAGGAAATGACATTCTTTATGAATAGGAGAGTGTCGTTTTTGAATTAAGCTAATGCCTAGCTAACCCTTATGCATATCAGGTTAATATGAGCTTTATGACATATATTTTCCAAAGTTAGCAAGTGACGTATTTGCAGATATAGGTGCGACACTTCTTTCTTTGCTTTTTGAAACGCCGGTATGTATCACGGACGGTTGTTTCCTTGAAGATTAAATATTCTTGTGCTAATAAACAAGACAGAAATAAACATGGTTAAGATTGTAAAACATTTTTTGTTTTATTTTGTTTGTTGTTTAACGCCGGACTCAATATTTCAGCCATATTTCAGTGTTTTTTAAATATTCTCGTCTGGACATGACAATCCAGTGATAGACATCAAGAACATCGAGATACGCAATTGCTTTATTTGTTTGTTTGTTGTTCAACGCCCCACCCAGCACTATTCCAGATAAATGACGGCGGTCTGTAAATAATCGAGTCTGGACCAGACAATCCAGTGATTGACATCACGAGGATCGATCCACGCAGTTGGACTACCATGACCTGCATGACCGGCAAGAATGATTCCCGAAGGCCCATTCTACCACGGATCTTCATGCGTCAAATGTTTTTGAGAAGGGTAAAGTAAATTTCTATATAAAAGATAATAGTGAAAAATGATTTTATCAATTTTGAAAATGAAATATGCAAATGATATTTTGACAATTGTTTACACACCCCACCCTTTAGATAATGTAAAAATACATTTTGACTTGGTTAAATGTCAAGAATGATTATTGCATCGATAAAAGTCTCACAAACAGTTCGGGGTTAGTTTCTTGTATTTTCAACACCCGTACATGCCCTTTTGCTCATATGCTTAAACGATCTCTGTAAAAATTGATATCATGAATATTTAAAATACTACATACGTTCTCATCTAATCTGCATTATAACAACTCTTGCAACAAATACTGAGTTATGACAGCAGTCTCACCTCCAGCTCCAACACTGTATCCCTGACGATGATTGGGTTCCCCTTCTCATCCTGTCTAGATACATATACTGGGGTTGTTTTCTTCACCGACGTGCTGGTCTCCAACTGAAGAGTGACGGAGTCATTGTGTGTCCTTACACTCACTGTGAACTCCCTGGGGAGAGTACAGTCTCTCAACCCTGGATTTGGCTTGAGAATGTCAACGGAAGCTCCTATACCTAGAAAGAAGAATGATATATGTCAGATATTTCATTCCAAATGAAGGTTGTATTCTCAAATATAATTCTTCACAGATAATTCCAGCTTGGTAAGTGGTCTAATGAAGTATGTGGTATAAGAGCACTTTGGAAATAGAAAAAAATGCTATCACAACAATGCAACCACTGAGTGTTAAATACTATCAATAATAATCCAAAATTAACGCAGTAAAATAAACATATTCATGTATACCATTTCAAAAGTTATATTTAATGCATGTTACCTGTCATCTTCCAAACTAAAACAACAAGTTAATTAAGTTTATCCGCTAAGTAAAAGATATAATACCAGGATAAATTCATTTATTAGCGGCATGAAATATTGATGGGCCCTGAGAGTTACCCCCCTTTGGTAACGTTGACTATATATACAGATTCAAGTCGCGTATTGTCTCTTCTTGTCGATGTTGTCAGAACGCTATGTGCAGTTAAATGTAACCAACGTCTCGCCAATCAACAGTATGCCACGAGGCAAGAAGCTACAGAAAAGAAAGGCGAAGGAAGACGGCCGAAAGCGTCAACGAGATGAGACAGAGGGGACAGACAACGCAACACGGATGACGCAGAACACTGACGGGACAGGGACCACAGGTGGCTACAAGAGATTGAAAATGGCGTTTGACAAGACCAAAAAGGAGCCAAAATCAGGTGAGGCGGTTTCTGTTTCAACCTTTCCATCAATCAACTTAAACCATGAACAGGGTGGTCAGTCGAGTGGCCTAACTAGTTCAGAAATTGCTGAAGATATGAACGATACCCCCATTATTTGGTGTGTTCAAGACAAGATAAGCGACCCATTGCCACAATCACTGAAAGAAAAAATCTGGAATTATCATTATTATCCTGAAGACAACCCAATCAGGATTTGTTGAATCACAGCATATTGGGATGGTAACATTGGTTGGTTCTTTTGTTGTTTAACGCGGCACTCAGCAATATTCCAGCTATATGACGGCGGTCTGTTAATAATCGAGTCTGGACCAGACAATCCAGTAATTAATATCATGAGCATCCATCCACGCAATTGGGATCGATGACATGCATCAACCAAGTCAGCGAGCCACCCGATCCCGTTAGTCTCCTCTTACGACAAACATAGTCGCCTTTTACGGCAAGCATGGGTTACTGAAGACCTATTCTATCCCGGATCTGATGGTAACAATGAATAGTAGGGGTGGTATTGAGGTTATGAAAAAAACCTTCAGCCAGCATTGTCTACATGCTTCCTTATTTACATGATCGTTTCCCTAAAAGATTCCCAGAAAAGCACCAACAGTAGATTAAGTATATGAATACCAGGTAGGCAGGACAAAAATATGATGGTATAGGTTCGAGATCATATGATCAACATTTTAGAATTAGACAGGCACGCGATCCCAGCAATTCATGGGCAAGAATCTATCCAGATTATTGGCTGATGTTCAAGAACAACCACTCCAAACAGAGTATGCGGACTAGATCACCCCAGTCCAACATGCAGGGCCGTCGCCCATGGCCATGTTATGATTACAACTACCGGTAAGTATTCCCATTCTTGTATTCAGTGTACCAAACATTATCCCATGAAATCCTGCAGATTTCGAACAAACCAAAATAAGCCAAAAGTTTCAGCTTTCCCTTGAAGGTTTCTCACCCATTAAGACTAGTGTATTGAGAATTTTGCTCGAAAGGTATCCGGATCGGGATCAGGCAGCGGCAGCAGAATTAATAGAAGGTTCTACACAGGGTTTTGTTTTGAACTATAGTGGTCCTCGTAAGGAAACAGAATCTCCTTACATAAACTAAAATCTGCAGAAGGAAACACTGCGGTCACTCATGATAAACTTAATAAAGGAATAAAAGCAGGGAGAATGTTAGGTCCGTTCCAGTATCGACCAATACCTACTCGTAATCTCAGGATATCACCAATAGGTATTGTACCTAAAAAAGAACCAGGTCAGTTTCGAATAATACACCACTTATCCTGTCAGATAGGCTCATCAGTTAATGATCACATTGAGGAGAAGTCAGCATGAGTAAAATATACTAGTTTTGACAGTGCAGTTGAAATAGTTCAAACTTTAGGTAAAAGCTGCCAGTTAGCAAAGTCTGACATAAAGAGCGCTTTTAGACTTTGTCCTATTAATCATTCAGACTTAGGAATAAAATTCAAGCAACAGTATTATGTGTATATGTGCCTACCCATGGGATGCAAGGTAAGTTGTGCTCTCTTTGAAAAGTTTGCATCTTTTCTTCAATGGGCTGTCCAACAAACAATTCAAGCTGGAGATGTTTTACATTATCTGGATGACTTTCTGTTTGGAGGTGAGATGAATACAAATGAATGCAGCATAGCACTAGATACTTTTATGAATCTTTGTGAAGACTTGGGGGTCCCTGTAGCACATGAAAAAACAGTACAACCTTGTACAAAGATCACCTTTTTGGGCCTAGAAATTGACTTAGAGGAGATGTTGGTCAGGATTCCTCCAGATAAAATTGCCAAGTGTCTGGATCTACTCTCGTAATTAATGGGAAAACGCAAAATCACTTTGGAAAGGATGCGGTCTCTCATTGGAACCTTAAATTGTCTATGCAGAGCTATCCCTATGGGATGTCCTTTCTCTAGAAGAATGATTGACTCCACGAAGTATGTTCACAAACCACATGACAGGATTCGCATTACTAAGGAGATCAAACTGGATTTATCAACATGGTTCTTCTTCTTCAGAAACAACAAAGGCACATCTGTATTTCATAATAGGTTATGGATGGATAATTATCAGATGCACCGATAGTGCAGGTGCAGAAGACATGGTATTTGGGATATATTTCAACGGAAGATGGGTTTCAGAAAAGTGGCCAAAGGAATGGATTGAAGCTGGTTTCCTTTCTGACATTACATTTTTAGAACTATTTCCAATAATCATTGCAGTAAACCTGCAAGGTCATCACCTCCAACACAAGAAGGTTGTTTTCAACACTGACAATCAAGCGGTTGTGACCATTTTGAACAAATTATCTGCAAAGTCACCGCGGGTTATGGTACTCGTAAGAGCATTAGTTCTCAGCTGTTTGGAAGTTAATCTTATGGTAAGCGCTGGTGCAGACGTGATGCATCGTAAAAAAACTGTATCGTGATGTCTTCAGAAATACAATTTCTTGCAACATTTATACTACGAGATAGTAAGCCTAACGCTTACTCACCGGTGGAACGTAGACAATATCGCTAATATAGATATCACGTATTTGAATGTTAATACTAAAGACAACACTCATTATTTTTGCAGTGACGATGTAACACTTATACACGTTTATTGGTGACTTTCATAAGTTTTGCTATTAATTTTAATAACTTTGTTTTCACATATACAAGTAGCAATACCCGACTAGCCTGTCATACATACTTATGGGGCAGTTTTCAATCTTGTACTGACTTACTCTGGTGTTCCTGAGGGGAGGTTATACCCCGTTTTTTCTGGTAATGCTATTATTACTTCAATTTTATCTAATGACACCCTGTTCTCTGGATCACGGCTCCGTGACTATCCAAAACAATTAAGATGAACATTCAGATCAAGTACACGAATAAGTTTGTTTTGACGCCACAATCAATCAAAGACCAATGCTGTGCAGTTTGATTACACACTTCTACCAGGTCAACATCGTGGATCTTTTTCTACCTAAAGAGAATCATAGTTCATAATGCTCATCCATCTATTGCCTACGAAAACCGTCCCGCTCAAGATGAACTTACTTGTTGTTAAATCCATCATCTATCCCCCCGTTCTCATTTTCAATAAATGTTGTTCACGAAAGGTTCCTGAATACATTAATCGAGATTACGCTATCCGCATGGATGACCTATTTCTGCATAGATATATCGATCTAGATCGGTGACGCTAAGCCGGTGACCCGTACCCAGATCCGGACATACCAGTGGAACACTCACTCACTCACTCACTCACTCACAATCTATCAATCTATCAATCTATCAATCAAACTATCAATCAAAATGGAAATCGAGTGACGGATGCTTGACTAATTGTCAGTCTTCGTTGCTAGTGGTACCAGTTACCGGTTTGGGCTAGACGAAGCATTGACGAAGCAAAGAGTTTAATCAGACGTCTCCTTGAGGGAGACTGGTATCACACCTGTGATACCTGGCGATAAGAAATATGACATTGCATACCAGGCCAGCAGTTAGACGTATCAACGTATAATCGTAAATTCTCCTCGGCGTAATATATATCTTGCAGGTGTACGTAAACAGGATGTGTTTGGTAACTTGAGCAGGACGCACATGTGCACGAAGGGATGGTATTTCAGATGACAAATGAAAGAAGACAGAAAGATTGTGACCCAAATTTAATGTCGCACACACGAATTTTTATTAAATGAATCCTCGAGAGTCAGTAAGAAAATAGAAATAACTGCCTTTGTTCTGTAAATCTCACCAATCTCACCAGCTTTCGCCTCTTCCTTTGTGGAATGAGGTTTCACATTTGTAAAATGATCTCTGTTATCTGTCTGTACCATCAACTTAAATGCCCTCACCCCCTGCAGTTTTCCCGTCCCATATTACCAAGCAGGTGACCCACAAGGAGGAATACGGCCCTCTCCCTCAGTCAAGACTCATGAGGTATACTGTGCCTACCACAATAAGTTGTGAATACGCAGCCTTGCTGTGGCTAAACATTTTGTAACACTTTGGCAAACTTTGATATGTAAACAGCACATATAATTCAGTTTTATTTCATCTTAACATATCAGTTGAATCCCACTTGACCTTTGAAGATCCGATTTAGAATAGAATAGATTTACAGCAACCCATGCTTGCCGTCATAGGCGACTATGCTTGTCGTAAGAAGCGACTAAAGGGATCGGGTGGTCAGACTCGCTGACTTGGTTGATTCATGTCATTGTATCATTGCGTGGATCGGTGGTCGTGATATCAATCACTGGATTGTCTGGTCCAGACTCGATTATTTACAGACAACCGTCATATAACTGGAATACTGCTTCGTGCGGCGTTACATAAAGAACAACAAAAACGGAAAAACGGATCCAACTTATTTTGTGGATACCATAAAAATAAATCAAACCAATAGATCGTTTTAGCTAGCTAAATATATAAAAATAGTCGATAGTCATATTTCCCTCTGTTGGTCCCACGTGAAATGTTCTTCATGAATACTGTTAATCATGAAATTAACGCAATAATAAGTCAGCACATTAATGCGAGTATAGAAGAACCCTGGCCTCAAATGCGTCATGACATTTATGAGAGTAGCCTTGCAAAAATCACTGTAGTCTCACAATTTAAAGGCCTACGTCCCCTATAAATAGTGGACCTCTTCCAAAGGTGGCAGTGCCAACCTTGACTTCAGGCCGTTGAAATGGTACAGCACTTGGACTGCTCTTTTGAAAATATTAATAGTTCTAAGGCTTATCCATGCTCAATTTTTAGTCCATTTATTCCAGGGATTTCAGAGAGTACATCAGCCTATAAATACAATGTTCAAATAACTGCCATGAATAGATATTTGAAAAAGAAATTTGAAAATTCTAAAGAAATTCAAAACTTCTAACGTTTGACAAGTCCATCTGTGAGAGTTGGGAGGGGTGAAGGGTGTAGCCAGGGACTGTAAACACAGCCAGGTCGTGGAGGGGAATGCAGACAGATGGCTATCTGGGACCATTACCGCTGTCACCACAAGTGTTTCAGTATGAGAGTATAATGATAAATGAACGAAATGTTGGTAAAGAGACAAAACATATGCTTTTTCAAAGAAAATACTTTTAAATGCTAAGAAAGAGGTGGGATTCATAAAGTACAATTGCACATATATAAAGAAATTTACACAATAATGACAATGACACAACATGATTTCTTCTCTAACATGTTTCAGTGTAAATAAATAAATAAATAAATAAATATCACGATTGCTAGTAATTTTCTTGCATACCTATTGACAGAAAGGAATTCCTAATGTGAATAACCATGGATAAAGCTTTCTCATAAAATGACTCCAAATAGCATTTTGATAATTATAGCTGGGTTTGACCAATCTTTTCTTTCCTGGTGCATTCCTGTGACCACACAGTTCAGGGGCCAGTCTTCTGGCAGGTGGCACCCATTCACTGGTGGAGTCCCTATCTACATTCTCATTCCAGTGTAAAACGGCCAAATGACTTCTCCTAAAATATTCAGATTTGCCAAATGATACACGTTTATGGTGAAATACATTCATTACATTGTTGAAAGATTCTACATATGCAGTGTCCATTGCTGAAAGAAAATCTTTTGGATGTTTATAAATAAGACTGTTTCGAAGTGCAACAGCTAACAATTTTTCTGCTTTCGGATCAGTTATAATTATCTTTGATGGTTCATAATTTTTCTCTCTTCTGCACCGGGAAGTAGGATTGCATCTATCATGCACATTTTTGTAATTTGATTTCATCTCCCTCTGAATTCCGCAAAGCGTAATTAATGTGTGTTCTAATTGAAGAAAGTTTGTCACTCAGCTCTTCATGCCACGTGACACCATGTCTGTGCTGAGATCCACTGGAAAGTTTCTTTAGCTCTCTTTCCACAGCCTTCAAGGCATGCCAGGTGTCATTCTGGTTGAGAGTGAGATGATGGTGTGTCCGAATGTACTTGTTTATTGACATGTTTCTGTCATGGGCATGCACTCTCACAGATACAGGTCCATCTGGGTGCATCTCCAGATAGGTATTGATCCTCTCCGTACCGAGTCGTTCATGGCGCTGTGACACTGAATCCTCCTCCTTGGTAACAATTTCGTCTCTCAGAACTTGATGGCTATTTATTCCTATGCACACAACATCCGTGTGCTGAGAGTTCTTACGCCATCCATGTCGCGCATCGGTCATAATGTCAATTCCTGCCTCAGCATCCTGATCTGACATGAACGTGATGCCGATTTCTTCTCTCAAAGCATTGTCACAGCTGTCTTGATATTCCGCTGCCACACAGTTGTTATAGACAGTTTCATCACCTTGCATATTTTCTCGCATATACCCAAGAGATACATGTCCAGTATTGGCAGCTTGGCACATGCGCTCGTACTGCACATGGAGCATTCCACTACAGAAGTATCCATGGGCCATTCTATAGTTGACGAGAAACTTTTGATTTGGGAGGTATGGTGACGATGCCCATGGGGCGAGAGATGTGTTGCAGGTCTTACAGGATATATCCAAAACCGCTGCATGTCCACGGCAGTACTTTTTAACTGCAGAGAACTTTGCATTTCTGCAAGTTCTTACATGATCAGCAGTCATATTTGCAAGTGTATCCACAGACTGAACTGCTGTCATAAATATGCACTGGTTGACATCCCCCATGTCGGTAGTGCTGTAGTTTGGTGTCATGTCAGGTGCATCTTCCATAGCTTCATCTGCATCCTTTGTGTGCGCATTTATGTACAAGTCCAGAATTCTTTCAATGGCTTCTGCATTGTTCACTTTGAGACCCTGCATATTGCCTGTAATAATTTCTTTTACTCTGCACATCTTCCTCTTTATCCTGTCCTTCACATCTGCCCCACACTGAAGTTCCAGGTTGAATCTCTCTTGCCTGCCATCCTTTCGATGGGTGCTGTTATATACCGATTTCTTTCCAGGATCCATGACTAGTATTGCGATTCACTGATGTGTCTTGTCTTGTATGAAGCAAAATACAGACTGCAGTTTTTTGTCATATGGTCTATAATTTCTATGGTCCTGGGAAAATGCCAAGGAATAATTAAACAGGAAATGCCAAGAGGTGATGTTACATTTTTTGTCAAGATAAGGAAGATTCATTAAACTGAAATATTGCAAACTGGTCATTACAGTTGAATGACACTTCCTCCAGACTAATATTGATAGCGGTCATTCCTGGGACAGACAGTTTTCCTAAGGAAATGGGAAGGGTCATAAACAAAACAATGCTCGTTTAACTACAATCGCCAATATGCCTTCCATATAGTGTCTTGAACATCTCACTAGAAGGTACCATTTTGTAATCTCTCACAAGCAAGAAGAAAATGGAAAACCGTCATGTTTTATGCCTGTTGGTTACTGACGAAATGGAACAGATCATAGATGGTATATTTACACACCATGGTTGGGAACTGAAACGTGCATTGCCTGCTGATCATGCTGGAGATCTGAACTGCACATCATCTAATAACCCACAAATGACATCAGAAGATAACAGAGAAAACAGTGAAGAGAGTGATGACCGTGAAGGGGATGATTTACATGCCCCTATCCCAGCTGACCAAGGAGGAGATGGGGATCAAGAATGCCCCCACTGTTTATTCAATCCATGCATTACACATGAACAGTACAGACAGTCTTGGATGCCATCTCAGAATGCCTTTCCTAGCCTTAGAAACCGTCAATTCCGGAAGGTACTATATAAGAAATATTGGACATTACTCCGAAACATGAATGTGTGGCGTGATCCACGATATAGCACGATATATAGCCAGGAAATGTTCAGCTCTGAGACAAGACAGAAGGATGACATACTACAGGTGGCATAGGAGGGACATAATGCCCAACTGTGTTATCAGGAAAACAAGACAATGGATGCCTAAGACTGACAGGGAGGAGTATGTCGGACATCAGTGGGAGAATGTGTAGAACATTATTCTTTGGAATGATTGATAACTGGTGCAGAATTTGGTCTATTTTGTTCATTTCTATAAAAAGGTATGATTATTTTAATACTGTAATCTTGTTCCTCATTAATATTCAGTATACATACAATACAAATACTATCAATGAAAAGAAGGAAAGAATGTAACAGAAGTTGAATAGATTCAACATTCACATAATGGAATTCTTATGCTGATTTCCTATTGTCATAAAAACAACATACACAAAGATATTTTGTATTCACTGACAAAAAATAATTACTTAAAATGTTTTTTCAACACATTTTAGGAACATTTTCTGTAGAATTTTTATCATTCTTTTCTCCACTAAATTTACATTAGAGGTGCCATGCGGTGACATACGGCACACGCCTACATAGCCCCATGACCAAAGCAGAGATCTCTATCAGGCTCATATTTCAGTCACCCCTCTGCTTGGTGAGCATGGGCTAGGCTAATATTTTTCTCCCATGGGAGAAATACTCGGGCCTTTAATAATGTAGTATTGGCTGATAGATGTTCGACCAAATAATATCATTTGTTCAATCAACTGTTCATCAAATTTCCATTAATGTATGTTACATTGATAATATCTTCATGGGTTTCTTCTCTGAACGTATAGTGTTGAGGACTGCTTCAGTTGAGGATAAGTGACATAAATAATGATGATATTATTTTGATATTATTGTCATTATTATTCCTTCAGATCATTAAAAAGAGTTATTATGTTTCACATTAAACATGGAGAAAGAGGTATGGATATTGTGGAGATTATTTTTAGCATCGACATTATTAACATAATTCTTAAAGATATTATGTTTTGTTTATGGTCGCTCTCAGCAACTTAAGGATATTACAACATACATTTAAGTTCAGTTGTATTATTAAATTTGTTTTATTTTGCAAATGTTACAGAGACCTGATAAAGTAATATAAAAATGTGTAGTCGCTACTAAAAGTAATCATATGTTAGATTTATCAACCGGAAATATTGCACACCAAAGGATAATTATATATCATGACACTATTCTATTCTAAGTCAACTATATTTGTATTTGCTATTGCTACATGATTGGTTATGACACGGATACGTCATGATAAAGCAATGAGAAATTGACATTTGATATAAGACATCTACGCGATAAATCGCAAAGAACAAAGAAGAAGGAAGCGATATTTATTTCACGATAAAACCTTGTTCTATCATGACGTCATTTATGGAGATTCGAACATGCACTCGCAACTTGAGGACGTCGTAGATTTGATGTTATTTGTGAGAGGGAAGTGTCCAGTGAGTTGTTCCCAATAGACGTAGCTGGGGAAGGTAGATAAATGCAATGCCCGAACAATCGCATCAGAAAGTAGGAGCGAAATGTTAATCGGTATTGGGAGAAAAGGTGCAGACGAGAAAATTGTGAGAATATGCGGGAAAGACCAAATTCAAACCCACCTGTTCATAAAATGGATTTATCTGGCATTGCCGCGGTCGTACGTAATGTTGATATCTCATATAAAAAATAAACGAGTCGTGGTCGTTGTTTATCGTACAATAAACAACTCCGACTCGCGGTTGGTTTCTTAATTACATGACCATATACACTGACATTATATCACAGTTGATTATATCAGTTGACAAAAACGACATAAACCGTTCCATCATCACAAGAAACCCTTGCCAAAAGTAGCGCCAACTGCACGATTCCGACAACACCAGGAGCATGCATGTTTAATTATTCACCTTATAAAATGATGACACTGGGTGATCGCAAAAAGGCGAGTTCATCCCGATCCACAAGTGGCACCCGCTACACACACATGCAAAGGCAAGCCAATTGTTCAGCCGAAAAGGCACGGAAACACACGGTACAAGTCAAAATAGAGAATTGCATCAGACATCATTTTGGTCATTGATACGTCAAATCTGGAAATGCCAGCTACACGTCCAAAACAAAGACCAAGCCAGGACCCGAATCCTTTAAACCCGCCAAAACAAACCCCTGAGCACGAAGCTTGCCGAAATCAAAAGTTCTGTTAATAACATACATTTTCTCCTGACCTAAAGTAATCTATACTAGTTCTGAAGTAAATCGTATTTACCCGCATGAATCGCCTTATGTCATTTATTCCCGATAAACAGAGCATGCACACTTTCTGACAGTAATGTGGGGTAAGTCACGCACCAAACCTATACTCTCGATATACATGTTGCTCTTACTTAAAACACTATTGGGCTAACAAGATACGTATATTAAAGTGCCATGCTTTTCTGATGTGCTGTCATTCTAATTCGAAATAATGACATAAATAGTTACCACTCACCCTTCAATATTTTTCAAGGTCGGGTTAATCACAAACATATTTGAATATATACCACATCTATACTTACCTGTACTTACCTTTATACTTTAAAGAATAAGGTGTGTCTGTCATACAGACCCCGAAACAAATATTTGGCAAAATGGAGAAAGTCTCTTGGCTCCTTTTTGTTATATTTTATAACTATTGTTTAACAACTGTTTTTTTCTGTAAAATATGTTCATTTCAGAGATGAGATGTTATTTTAGCATCAGGTCTGTGGTACGTTCACTGCATCAGCGTTGACATAAAAACGATTTTTACGTATATAAATACATACAGGGGAAATGCTTAGCATTTATCTTTTAAGGCAGAATGTGGGACTTGCTTAATACATATGTATGTGGACATATATGTATGTACATTTGGATGAATATAGATATACCTCCTTATAGATAGTGATCGTAGATGATTGTAGAACGTGCACGAAGAAAATGGAATAATTATGTGGGTAATCGGGTAATCGGGTAAAACGTTTAGCAATATTCAGCCATGTTGCAATTACGATATTGGTTTCCAACATACAAGACGGACCATGAAATTATGACTTGAATTTGGACCTGGCTTTCTGGTGTGATGTAACACCCCATAATCTAATGTAGAAAAAGAGCTAAAAGCACGAATAAAGATCACAAGATGAAACTTATGTATACATCTGGGCATATATTTGCGTAGAATTACTACGTTAATTCATCAGTATATATGTATTTTGCGCAAAGGATATTGTAGATCGACGCTTACATGCGCATATAACCTATTCACCAGTGCTCTAAAATTTAATTCATTTGTCTTTTGATACATATAGATAGGAACATGGAGAGTCTGTCTGAAGAAATATAGACATGCATGGGACCTTTTGATAGTTGTATTCACGGTTAGACAAACGTTTAGTCTCTGAAAATACATTATTTTGGTTAAAACGAGAAACTATATCTAAATTCAAAAAGAGCCCAAGTGAGATGGAAAAATTTCAGCCTGAACCCGTTGAACATCTAGGCTTTGTTTCATTTGAGGCTATAGCATTGCAGCAAGGCCTGGGCGGAAGGGAAAATAATATGGTTTAGGGACTGTGAGACAAACTACATCACGGTCTGTATCGCCGTATTGATCTTTAGAGCTACGAAATTAGAGCCATCTGAGACAGCCACCCGACACATGTTTGCACCCATCAGATACCAGTCACTACTGTCACTACTTCTCTCTCCAAACGAAAAAAACCCCGAAAAATGTCGGAAGTGTATATTTTTAATCCTTCTAATTTGCTATTTAGATACATTATTTAACTTAAAAGTAATTATATAGATATCTGTGATGCTGGTACCGTTTTGTCGCCATTGTGTAGCTATTGTGGAGTTATTTTGAATATCAAATACATGTCTTGAAATATAGTCTTGTAAAAGAGTTCACCAAAGAACCATATGCAGCCATTTAATTGGCGTGTATGGATATATTATCAATTTACTTATACACACCTATTATGGACATATACAGAATTTCATTGAACCTTATTATTAAAAACATTACCCATGAAGATCCGGGTTAAAATAGGCCTTCAACAACCCATGCTTGTATTAAGGCGACTAACGTAATCTGGTGGTCAGGCGTATCCCAATTGCGTCTATCGGTGCTCTTGATGTCAATAACTGGATTGTCTGGCCCAGACTGGATTATTTACAAACCGCCGTCATATAGCTGGTTTATTGTTGAGTGCGGCGTTTAACAACAAACAATCAAACAAAAACTACTATTAAGGAAGAGTTCAGGACGACTTGCTTTATTCATATATATATGTGGACATTTGGATGATATAGATCTACCTCCTTAAAGATAGCGTTAAACAACAAACAAAATCTATTATTAAACACCTTCCAACAATGAGAAATTAAACTTATATTTCTATATATTCTGTTATATTTATAACATAATTTGATTCATAATTTAATTATTGTGTTGCTTTCTTCCCTGTCATTCAATGTACATGTTCAACCCCCTAAACCTTTAATATTTCATTTTTCACAAATGGCTACGTTAGTGAGTTGCCTAGATCTCTCGTTACCTACATACACGAACAGATTAAAATAATTTGTTTTACTATCATATTTCTGTTTATCTAATTCATAATACGAAATTGATATTTCATTGATCACAGTAGGGATCATATTCGTTTATATCACTATCTGATGCCTAGGTTTTATTGCAGAAATTATAATTGATTCAAAATGTAGGAAGATACACAATTTGCCATTATTTGACTTATACATGTAAACTGTACAAAGTATAATATAATGATCAGAATGCCTGTAACGGGTAGTATTTCAGAAAGAAACATTTGTTGATAAGTCCCATTTTTTCAGATATGCCCTTCAGAAGTAGTATTGTATATCTCCTAAGAGAGGTTTACATTGTAGTTATCATTATTTGTGGATAATTCAAAAAGCAACATAGAAAATATATATGCTACCATGACGAAAGAATACAGAGTATACATAACTCGCAATTCTCCAAAAGAGATTTCAAATCACAATAACATATCCGATATAAAGAGAGGTGGTAATGATTTAATCTCTACATTGTGCCCTTGTTCGTGAGCCCTTGTTCTATTCAGCAAACAGCCCAAAACCGAAACTCCACAACATATCCGATTACACTGATTCAGGCTGTCCCAGTTCTCCATGCGATACTGACGCCCGTTCGTCTCCCAGACCATAGAGAATAAATTTAAAAGGAATCCAGCCCAAGTCTAGAACGATTTGGCAAGCCTAGATTGACTCAATTCTATCAATGAAAGTAAGCATTAATAAAAAAATATTTTTCTTGTCTGCTTATATTTTGTAGAGACATATTTTAACTAGGAAAATTGTACTGACACCGGCGCTGTCCCTATTGAAGCTATTTATAAGAATTTCGAATTGTCGTCCATTTTTCGATGTCAATACATCGATGACAAGTGAGGATATCATAAAGTAATCGTTGATGCCGCGCTACACTATAATATATATTATTATCAAGTTGACTGGTGTGTACATTACTACAGTGAACATGTACATGATCATGTCCTAATAATTAAATGCTGTAATGTAAAATACTAATATATTATTGTGTGATGAATTTAACTGGATCAGTGGTAACATGTGATATTAATATTCCATCAATTTCTCTCCTGGTTGGTCCATCCATGTCTACAAAATGAACATAATACAATTAAAATGGAGCCTAGAACAATTCTTAATTTCAGGCTAGGGCTGTGGAAATCTAGACTTTCCCAATCATGAAAGACTTGAGTTGGTCTCATGTTTTACAGTATTCTCTTGGGTCAACGCCACAGCTCATACCATACACTAACAAGACCAGATTGCCCTCCGCCAGAGCTCCTGGATTTTGGTTATATCACCTAACATGGCCAACTCTGCTCTTAAGTAAACAAGAACCTAATCAGCGAGGGGTCCTTTATCATCCCTATGTGACTGCTCATAAAAATCTGATATCTCTTCCCAAAGACCTGGTTAATAATATATTTTCTGCTGAATATTCGAAACAGAGTGAGTGAGTTGGTACTGCATATGTTTACGGTTCTATTTTAAATGACTGCAGCGCTCCAATATGAAAACAAATTGTTTTAACGCCGCTCTCAGCAGTATTCCAGTGATATATGACGGCGGTCTGTTGTATATGAAATACATGCAAATTGAATCTTGAATCTTGAAAGTTGTAACATTTCCGCTAATAAGTATCACATGCAGTATACAGTATATCAACTGCAATATACTGTATACAACATTCAGTATACAGTGTGTCGGGAGCTCTGCGCTGGGCTGGAGCACACATTTCCTACCCCCCTCCCTTCGGGAAACACCTCATGAGGGTTGCAACGAGGTCACAGGTCAGGCGTGCACTCGTCAGTTGTCTAATGCGGTCAAGAGTAAGATCTTCCGGAAGACCACTGCACTAGAGGTATGTGGATTGTTGATGAGGTACTACGTGTTTGGAACTGGGAGTCGAACACTAAGCACTTTTAGAGAAGAGCTCACAATAAAACGTTATGGACTCGCGGACGGACTTGTGTTTTCATTTCAAGACTTACATGTATCAGGTTGAACTTCTACGACAGATGTAACATAACTAAACTGTAGGCCTTTTATACACATTTGTGATGGGGCGACAATGCGACAACGAGACATATTTTGACCTTGAAAATGTCGCGTTACTGACTGACTGATATAGGACATTTAACGTGCGCTTTCCGACTGTAGCGTATTTCGCACACGGGCCTGGCCGGACCATTTATTGTATTCCGAAAAGGGTGAAGGTGGTCGCGTTACGGCATCGTCGCCCTTTTGTAAAATAAAGAAAAGGATTATTCAAAGAGCGACAATACAAACACGCGACAATGCGACAAATGGCCAATTGTCGCGCTTTTGTTAATTTTGACACGTTTTGCTTGTATTTGTAAGGGCGTCAGTGCGACAACGCGACAATGACCCTTCCATAGTGATCCGTGCAAATAAAACTGAGTTATGAAATAGAAGTCTGACATGCCAATTAAAAGATAAAGTGTTGCAGCTTCTGATTTCATAGATCTTTAAGAAGGATTATCAATAATGGGATGGGTGATGAGTTCAGCTGCATGCCGAGTCTATACGTTGTGATTAACAAATAATGCTCCGAGTCAATACATTTTGTAAAAATGTATAATGACATGTATTACGTGAATGAACATATTGTTTATACTCGTCCATGTTTTTGACGGACAATATAATTAACATGCTCGGTAAAAGTGAGGACGGGCATCATTGTGTGTTTCCGTGCTTTGTTCAGGTGAACAATTGACTTGTCCTTGCATGTGTTTGTGACGGATGCCCCTTGTGTGGCAGGATACGCTCACCTTTTCCCGAACACCCGTTGGATGGCCTGAACCAATTCGGATTTTAATCCCACATCAGTCTGATACACCGTGATATAACTGAAATACTGAAACACTGTACAGTTGAAAATGGTGTTTAATGCGATTACCGTAGTGTGTTACTGCAACTGTTCAAATGTTGTGCAGTGCTGTTATGTAATATGTAAAAGAAAGCATTATTCAATTATCCAATTGATTTGAATAGAATATACTTGCGTCAGTGTATTTTAGTAACACCCCAAACCGTAATTTAAACACATATAATAACAGCTCATATACACGCATGGTGCCTTGACTTACTGCTAGCTTTAATAGCCCATCCCGGAATAAAATAGTCCCCCCCAGCACCCACCCCCACCCCCACCACCCCCACCCCAGGAACAGATGTTTTAGTATGTTTACAAGAAATATATTCCAAACAATATCCTCATTAGATGAGAAGAACTTTTTAAGAATTACCTCAGTAAGTCAATTACAATGACAGAGCGTCGTAATACATTTACATCAAGTACAATACGTGAAAATGGCCGACACGATAAATGTGACGGGAGATATTTCCGAAGTTGTTAATCAACCTGTGGCTATTTCAAGCTTTTGTCATCACTGATCAATTGGCCGATCGTTGAAAGGTGATTGTAAAGATGTGTCAAATAGATACTAAAGTAAATTCATAGATTGCTGTAGATTGTCAATACGATAGTTTGGATGTTTTTTTCGTTTTTTTTTCTCTGGGGTGTGTTGTAGCGAGGGTATCCTTACATGCAACCACGCTTCTGTATGAATTCGTACCAGAGAATTCCCAGGGTTTTTCCCAGGAATGTGGAAGTAGTCATGATCAAGATAGACACAATTTTATGGATAACAACTTCTTTGATACTGTATTAAAGTATTAATTATATAAAGAAGTTGTTATCCATAAAATTGTGTCTATGTTGTCATACTACCAAACAATTTAGTCATGATCAGTGTTTACGCCATTTCAAGAATACAGTCACGCGAAGAACGTCATGTGACCGACCTCTCGTCCTAGCCGTATATCTTCACATTAAAAAATTAGTTATTATTATAACCAAATGAAACACAACCCATTATCCGATAGGGGTAACTGTTCATAGCCGAGGGATATGTTACCACAATAAACTTGGTAACATTTTTTCGTTTGACTTCTTGGCGCGTGCCTGAATTCCATTAACATGTTACATATCCTAAAACTGACATATCAGCAAATCTCGCTGCACTACGCGCGACAGATACTAGAGTAAGGCATGCCAGAAATACGAAACCTAAAGCTTTCGAAAGGAAGCCTTAGGAATCACGTGCGTCGGGGGACCAGCGCCATCTGATTGGCCGTTAACAGTTGTACAAGGCGGAGCAAAAAGCATCGTTTTTCCGTCCATTTTTCGCTTGAAAAACTCGACCCTTTTCTGGACACTTTCTAGACGCTCTCCAAATAATCAATTTTAATGAATTTTTAGTCATTTTTCCGTCCAATACGGACAAAAACGACGTTTACGTGTTTGCAGTGTTATGCACGGTTTGCAGCATGTCTGCTCATCACGCTATGAAGCATGCTTGTTCAAGGCCATGTTCTCGCTTACATTTTTTGGATTTCTCTGGGTAAGTGAGGTCACACCGTCAGGATCAAAACATGAGAGCAGATAACTGTTTGGTGATGTCACAGTCCTAGATGACGATATCACTCTAAAAATACGATTTTCTTAAACTGATCAGACTGGTCATGGCCCAACTCTGCAAATAGCCAAACTTAGCACTCCGTCGTGCGCTGTTTACAATTTGAGGTCATACATGTCAACTCGACCGAAGCCATCACCTCCTCAGCTGTTTCTTCACTACAGTACTAGCCCAGTGACTCAATTTGGCTTAATTCAGTATCTCGTCATCAAATTCTTTAAATGTTTACAGAAATTTGGATAGTCGGCTGATCGATTGTGTACTGGGATCACAGAAAGGCAGTTGGAAGACCAATAGGTTTACATCTGTTTTTGGAAAAACCTGGAGGAGGGATAACTTGGCTTGGGAAAAGGGGGATGAAGTGGCAGCAAATAATTCCATATCTCAGACGAAAGATCCAGAGGTCACCCCCCCCCCCCCCCCCCCAAAAAAAAACACTTGTTATACAGTTGGGGTCCAATGACCTTGTCGATAGAAGTGGTAAACAGTTATGCTCTGTTATAGAAGCGGATATTCAAGCTATCACTAAGCTTATGCCCCAAACCAAGTTAATGTGGCCAGAGATGCTTCCTACACTACACTGGCGTGGGGCCAAGAATAATGCTGCTATTGAGCATAAGTGCAAAAGGGTCAATCGGTTTGCCGCTGTGGCTGTTTGTAGCCGAGCGGGTACTATGGTTAAACATGACATAACAAGTCAAATATCTGGCATGTACCGTGACCCGGTGTATGATAGGATCCACCTTTCTGATTTGGGTAATGAACTTAATTTTACAATTTTGCAAGACAGCATTGAAAATGCTTTGAATACCATTCATATGTTGGCTTTCTAGCTTATTAATCCGAAAACCTGGTGGCTTGCTGGTACATGTGGTGGGGCATTCTTGTATAGACAAGAAGTGGTGGCGGGGAGACTGGGGTCAAAATGCTTTAGCTTGTTGTTATTGCATTGAGTTTGCTTCGCTAGAGTAATAGCAGGGTATGTGATACCCTACCTGTTAACTACTCTCAGTATCACCAGACAGTGTGACACTCCTACTGGTAATACTTTGATTTGTATGTGCGTACACTGCTTGTGTACTAGGTTTTTGCTGCGGTGCTTAAGGAGGCCCTATCGATGTGAATGTTGATATCATCGTAGGTGTGTGCTTCCTTTGCTTTGCTTGGGTTGCCCAGGTACCTTCGGGAAGGCACCCACTATAGGTTTTGGGTCCCTAGGCTCCCAGCTACTGTCCAATTTGAAATAAACTCTGCCCATTTATTTCCACCAAACTGTTGTTTTTGTTTACTTTCTGATGGTTAGCATAATAACCCTGCAATCTAAACGTAAAAGAATTCAGTGTGAAACCAACAAACAGCAAAGAAATGGTATAAATTAACTAGGTGTCTTATAAATGGAAATTATTGCAAAGTATTGCAATGGTATTTTACAATAGTGTGGCAGTATAAAATTCAATGGCAGTTCAATTACAATGGAAGCATGAGGTGAGGTAAGGTAAAATGGGGTTTAACGTCGCGTCCAAGATTATTGCACTTATATAGCGACGTAATGGAAGCATAATAGTGACAATAATATTCACCTAGCAATAACAATGGTCAAGCTTCCAAAGTGAGGCCTAGGCTGGATATCCAGGGTAAAAAAGTCATCCTTACACAACTGCTGGTCGTGATGTAATGTGAAATGCTTGAGGCACCAGCTTGCCGCTTTGTATATAGTCCAAATATGTTCTAGAAGGTACTATACAGTGCTGGACAAGTCTAGCTGTTCCAGAAGATTCTATATTACACTTGACTCCAAAGGGCATCCAAATAGAGTAACTTCCACACCACTGCTATAGCTAGAAAGTACTGCATTCCTAACAACTACTTGTTGTCAAAACAATATGTTATCAACTTCCACTGAATCTCTACAGAAACAATGAAATACAATTACAACAGATTCAACACTTAATGACACTGCCCCATAACACTCTCCCCTTTCAGGGAAAGAAGGTTTGAACATAGCGATAACTTTCTTTGCTAAATAAAGTGCAAAAACATTGGACATGATAATTATGATATTTTACAAAAATGCAAAATCATGTTTGCAGTCAAAACTGATCACATTCTTCCAACTGCACCAGCAATAATGTTGTCTTTGCCTTTAAAATCCTTAATGTCTAATGAAGACCCTGCAAAGACACGCTCAAGTGCATCAGGTGATTTACTATCAGTTTGAAATCTTTTTCAAAATCCTTCTCAGTTTCAAGACAGTAAGTCCTTGTTATATTCTTAAGAGTCTCTCAGAAGCTTTGTGAAATTCAGTATTATATGATCTAGACTTAACCTGAATTTGGCTTACTGCTGCTGGAAAATACATGACATGAAATTAAAGCCATGATTTGACTGAATAATCCTGGACAAACAAACCTCAGTGAAGACCTTTACCAAAGCCTTGAACAATAACCTAAGCCATAATTCTCCGTAAAGGAATAGCCTCTGGAAACCTTGTGGAAGCACACATGATAGTAAGCATGTAATTATTCTCCTCTGACCTAGGTTTAGGCAACGAACCAACACAATCAATAATGACAATTCTGAAACGTTCTTCAAAGGCCGGTATGAGTTTCAAAGGTGCGTTTGGGATTTTCGGATTAGGTTTGCCAACTTTTTTACATAAATGGCATGTTCAACCACATCATGCCGCAAATTAGGTCAAAACAAATGGGATAAAATTTTGTTTACATCCCAATGACCTGTCAAACGAGTTTCATGTGTCTAACACAAAACATGGTTTTTTATATGAATTTGGATGAACAATTTGAGGAAAAGGTTTCCATTTATTATTAGCAGGAACATCTGGCGGATTTCATTTCCTCATCAAAACTCATTTTTTGAATGATAGCTAGCTGACACAAACCAATTACCAACAAAAGGTAACTACTCATCTCACTACTGGTCTACAAAAAGCTAACTCCTCTTTATCCGAACCTCGCAAGGCTGTGATCTGTTATTTACAAAAGCATTACGGGAAGAAGCCAGCTTTTTACCTTCGGAATTAATATACCCTGACTTACGACAATATCTACATGTAGGCTCAGGCGAAAATCTAAAAGTATTTTTAAAACGAACTGGAGTAGATTTATCAATAACTATACACAGTGACCCGGGCATGTTCTTGGACCATACAGAATCAACCTGGTGCAAGTTCCAGGCCACAAGAGTAACGCCGCATCAGCAATCTTTCATCTATTCGCGTCGAGAAAATGTATAATCTGACCATATGTGAAGTCACAAGACTAAAAGCGCGTGGCTGTATGTCATGAATATTTGGCAAATGTAAAATGATTCACAGAAACATTAACTTTACTTTACGCCCATCACATATGGACATTAACAATATTTACAATAGATGAAGTTATGTTCTTTGTAAATACGTCACATGTACTTAACGCTGAATGACATCTGAAGTTGAGAGGTATGAGGAGTACTTTACTTTTGCCCTGATGTATAATCGTGGAGTCAGTCTACTGATAATATTAAATGTAGTCAACCGATGCGAATATTAATCACACTTTGCAAAATCCAACATATAATAAACGCAGTTTGCTGTTGATAAAACATTCACATCAACAGGAACACTTATGTGAAATGTAATACAATGAAGTCATGAAATAACATGTACATTCTGTAACTTATAAAATGTAAATGTTGATTATCCGCCGAAGAAGAATCCATTGGGCGTAGAGGACAATATACAAAATTATAATAATGGACCACTAGAAATAAGTGATGATCCCTGGAATTCGCGAAAGGGGTGAGTATGACCTGCTCGATCGGGAGCACCTGTCATTCACACAATTTTCATAAAAATAGTAAGTATTTATTGCCTGACGCCGAAAAACAGTTCTCTTGCCATGCGACGGGGTAGAATAGGTCCTCAGCAACCCATGCTTGTTGTAAAAAGCGACTTTGCTTGTCATAAGAGGCAACTAATGGGATCGGGTGGTCAGGCCCGCTGACTTGGTTGATGCATGTCATCGATCCCATTTACGTGGATCGATGTCCATGCTATTAATCACTGGATTGTCTGGTCCAGACTCGAATATTTTGCAGACCGCCATCATACAGCTGGAATATTGCTGAGTGCGGCATTAAACAACAAACTAACCAACCATGCGACGGTGGCCTGTAAACAAACGAGACACTTCATCATGACATTGTATTCAACAAGGACAAAGTGTAGGTAGCTGATAACCATGATGTCTGCTGGTATGTAGAAGCTAATATGTCAATTTCATGCACGTACATACAAATATGATTAAAAATTAAAGTTTGCTCAAACCCCATGTGAAGTGTAATGAGGTATAGTTTTGCCCTCATATTTAAAAGTTAAAGTACGTAGAAGCTTACGTACGAGTTCTTTGACGTAATATCAGTTCAAGGCAAAACACACCTTATCACACTGGTTTTGTCTAATCCAGCCTCGATTACAGGCAACTGTCATTTTGCCATCTGTGGTGTTAACAAATCCATATCTATACTTGTTGACACCCTGGCTGGCACTCGGCATTAAGGGGATAAAACATGGACTGGTTGGCTCGGAGTTTGAGTGAGTTATCCATGTTAAACTGTGGCATGGTATTTCCGTAGGCTAGCACTGGAACAAACCACCACATGCACACGCGTGCATGTGCGTTGCTATACACTCTGAGTGTAATAATCTTGAACTCGACGTTAAACCCATTCTACCTCATATCACTGAAACACTGACATAATAAATAAATCAGATAAAACCAAAATACCTGACCGTGAGATTCTATGAGAGCTTGTTATCAAGCAAGTGTTTCATCTGACTAAATGCTTGATAACCTTGTTAGAACCTACACCAAAACGTCGCTCCTAATTGTATTAAAGAAGTCGTTCATCCATATATCTTATCCTTACTTAATGACCATGAGAGATTGTATGAATGATATTTGGGGTGTGTATTGAAACCGCGAAATACCAAATGGATGCAATGGACATATCTGACAGTGAAAGACCATATAAATGACATCTGGGTGACGAGTAACTTACGAGTGACGGGTGCCACAAGTGGGACAGGATACGCTGACTTTAAACACATGTTTCTGATAAAGTCTGATATCGTACAATGCAATTTGCCTTCCGTTGAAATTTCTTATGTTTTATGGAACGTTTTGTGCGGCGTTTATTTGCCATCAAATTGAGATAATTCACAAAAAGTATATCTTAATGGGCATCAGTAAACCCTTCTTTACACATTAGCTTAAACGCAAAAACTATATCCCAATATATTGGCATGCCATAGGTTACTAAACGTAAACGACATGTTTCATAATATATGTTTGTACTCACTGTCTTGGCACAATCCAAACTGGCTTAACGTTAGCAGAATAAGAATCTTCATTTTCTCAAAATCCTTTTTCGGGTCAGACTGCATTTCAACATTTAACCAGGATGTATTCTTGAAATCGGTTAGCAAATTTCCTCCACTGAGCGACAGCGTAGTGTTTACTTTGTACTCTTCTCATGATCAGTCATGACTTGAAATTTATATCCTTGCTGAGATTGAAATGTATACAAAAGGAGTGTCTTTGATATTGCCCTTGCGACTATGTTTGTTTGATAGCGTCACAATATGAATATGTCACGTGCTTGTGTCATCCAATACTGGCTCCTAAAGTGATGTGCACAGAAGGGACACAGATGTAAAATTTATATCCTGGTTTAGATTGAAATGAATACAAAGAGAGCATTAGTTAACATTGCCATTGCGACTATGGAGTATTGTACTTAATGATTGTTTGGTAGCGTCACAATGAAAATATGTGTAAAATTCTTGTGTTACCCAAAACTGGACCCCACAGTGATATGCATAGAAGGATACATTTGCATGTTTGCTGTTGGCTATTGTTTTAAAGTTTTAAGTTGGCAAAGTGAATATTTCATTAGGTATGAAATTATATTATCAACTATTTGTTTGCCATTTATAATGAACGTCTCATGCATCTCGTACGAGTCATTCAAAAACTCACAGAGTATAAACCCTGGTTAATGACAGTAACGATAAGTTCATGACACGTCAAATAATGATCTTGACCAATAGAGGATTGGGATCGTAAGACTTTTACCGTCTCGTACGTATCGGAAATCCCGCGGCAAGGACAGTAATGACATCTCTAGTGTATATGCCATGCACAACGTGTACAACTGATCACGTGGTTTATTCTTTACGAACCGCTCACTTGTTACTTTCCTCACTGAACTCACTCAGAAAACACTTCCTCTTTTCTGCATAAGGAAAAGGTCTCACTCTCTCAGGAAACGCATTCTCCTTTTTGGCTGGGCGGTGGTGCATGTAGGTCACACAAAAGGTAACCGTCATCCTGTAACTCGTAACGAAGCTAGCTCATCCATGCTTCTATTTAGTAATATAATGAGACTTTTCAAGGATGTCTCCTGGTGTGATTGTGTAAATAGAAGCGACAAAACCCATTTTTTTCATTTTTAAGGCCATGTAACATGTGAAGGGCGGTCGGGTAGCCTAGTGGTTAAAGCGTTCGCTCGTCACACCGAAGACCCGGGTTAGATTCCTGACATGGGTACAATGTGTGATGCCCATTTCTGGTGTCCCCCTCCGTAATATTACTGGAATATTGCTAAAAGCGGCCACTCGGTCACCCACTCTTATAGTGGGCGTATAAATTGACCATGCATTAGATGAAGTTCTTAGATTTGTTAATATTTTGTGTATTTAGTCCAAACATGCTACATCCAAGTTAACTACGGATATACTTTGCAATGCATTCTGTATTTCAAGCCAATCGGTTTCTTTATCCTGCAATATGTATGTGCCATCGGCACTGCTTTACTTTTTGATACCATTCCAGTTACTGACCATGAATGCCATATGCTACTCCTACTCATCCCACTCGGACGCTGTAGACATTAATCAGTCGCACTAGGTATCATTTACAAAAATGACTACCGTAAATCTTCCATATTTGGAGACGTTTGATGGGAAGCAGATCGTGACTGTCGGGTGACTTTCAGCCATATGACGACGGGAACACGTTGATTTAAACAGGTGAGTCATGAATATAAAGTTATATTTAAAAGCAAATTTGAAAAACTTATTTTGGCATACCAATAGTATGTACAACTGTTGAAATCACGGGCTTCGTTGGCCCATTTTTGAAATTTGCAAACACATAGTTGTAGTTGTCTTTCTCTGCATATCCTTACCACGGCATGAAATGCTGAAATCATCCACAAAAGGTGTCCCATAACACAAGCGTTTAATACTTTAGTGAGACTATGAAGTTTGATGCTAAAAAGTTTGACAGATCGGATGCTGCCTTGAGCGACGCACTCATCTTGATCGAAATAATCACACAGGGCAGAGCCCACTCGTATCTGAAATGGTCTCTGGGTCGAAAAAGATGGATACAGCATTTTGTTTGTTGATAATGTTTTTTTTATAAATGATTCTAAACGCACCAAATAATAAATGGTACTTCTGTTTTTTTAACCCACACTGGATGTTACTCAGGAGATTATTGGTCTCCAACTACCAGACTAATCGATTGTTGACCATGTGCTCCATGGTTTTACAATCACTGCTAGTTAATAATATGTAACGGTAATTGGGTGGATCAGTGTGATCCCAGGTATGCTTGGGTATTGGAATGATAATGGCATTATGCCACAAAGGCGGAAAATTTCCAGTTGTCCATATTTCATCAAATATGTTAAGTAGTGTTTCAAAATTTGAATCGGGCAAGTGTTTCAGGAGCTGATAATGAATGTTGTCGGTTCCTGCTGCAAACCTCCTTGTTTCAACTCCAGGATCCGCCACTGTACTCTGAGCTAGACAGGATATTGCTGAAGAGCAGATTCTCCTTATGCGAGCCAGCTTGGTTTATCGCCGCTTCACACATTGTAAACACATGTTCATGATATATTCGAAATCAAGCAAAGGACTATGTTTTTTTGCAGCGATTTCTTGAATATCGAAAGGGTTTTGTCACTTTTGTTTAAGAACCGCCATATTGCACTTCTCTTTCCACATTCGGTAGCCGTTGATTACATATTTACTCATTGTCAAGCCAAATCTTATTGCATACAATTACTTAATCTTTTTCCCTCCATGTCCGCTCTGCACTTGAAGTGACTGAGTGAGCAAGTTTTTCGCTGCTTTGAACATCATTTCAGTTTCATTACAGAGACGTTGAGAAAACCCCAAAGTATATAACCCAGGTGCATGTGCCAATTTAGGCCTATAGTATTACCGCCTCCGTGGTCTAGTGGTAGAGTGTCCGCCCGGAGAGCGGAAGGTCCGGGATTCGATCCCCGGCCGCGTCATACCAAAAGACGTTAAAAGATGGTACTTGTTGTTACCCTGTCTGGCGCTCGGCATTAAGGGATTAAAACAAGGACTGGTCGGCTCGGAGTCAGTATACGGAGTCAGTATACTGAGTGGGGTAGTCATGTTAAAACTGCGGCATGGTATCTCAGTGAGCTAGCACTATAAATCAGCATCAGTCCGGACTAGTACATGCAGACACACACACACACACACACACACACACACACACACACACACACACACACACACACACACATACACACGCGCGCGCGTGCGCGCGTCGCTATATAAGTGCAATAATCTTATTAAACCCAAATTCACCTCACCTCACCTCCAGTATTTTGAACACAAACATAATAAACATTACCCTTGTGATTAAATTAATGTGAACAATATTTGATTTTTTTAAACTTAGCGAATTTCACTGTCCACAGAGACACTAACATGTTAGTAGACGTTACTAACCAGTTCGTAAATATTTGCAAATTGGTTAGTAAGTTGCCTATGTGGATAAGTAGTTTACTAATAAGTTGGTAGAGATTACGGCCCATCTTTCACAGAACTACTCTTTTACAATTTGCAAAAAACAAGTAAAAGACAATGAATATACATGTATTAGATAACATATAACGATTTTCAGCCGCATTTTAAGTTTATTTACACAATAGTACAAAAAATTAATGGAAAGGTAAATAAAATATACATATGTTTATTTACACTTGCAAACCTCCCTTCATGATTGAGTACATGCCATAAAGTTCTCAAATTTTGTAAGTCATGAAGAAAGTACATCAAGAACGTTACAAAAGCGATATACACCTAACACTCTGACTCATAGAAACTGGTTTCGTTTATATGTTGTAGTAAATCGGTTTGTGAACTGTGCGATATGAACAGTAAAGAGGTCAACGAGAAATATATCTGACCACATATTGTCAATATAGAACGTCAACGCAAGAGAATAATAAGTCTATGAATGGATCTCTGAAAATCAATGATGATACCAGGAATGTAAAAAGGTATATGTAAGTATGACACGCTGATTGGCCTGTGGTAATAAGTGAGCTGTAACGATTATGAATGAAAATGGTCAAATATTTCATGTCATTTTGACTGAATAACATACACTTTTAAATAAATAAACCAACATCTAATCAGATCAACAGACTAATTGATATGGGAGGAACAGTGGTGAAAAATACATATGATTGGTAATATCGCACATCATTTCCAGAAATTGACAATAAATGTCAGGCGAACAAATAGGACCCGACTACTTTTTATTTCAATATTTGAAGGTGGGTAAGTCTGTAGACCAGTTTCAAAAGTCAAGTCAATGTCGTTGCTTAAAACTATGATTGGGTATGAGTGGGATGAACTGTACTGGGTATTATTGCCTAGGTTAATCGACCAGCATTAAAACGTGTTGAGTATGAGGAGAACCCCCTTGAAGACACTCCTAGAGGCGGAGCCATGTAATCCAAGTCTCCGGTTCGTGTTGGCGGAGGTTTTCGTTCTGTCCCCATTCTGCAAATGCCTCTGAAATAAGGGACACACACATTAATCCAAATTATCACAGACTTAAGATAGCGGAAATTTGTCTGATTGTGTACTCTTTGACATTATTACAGTTTCTAGAAGGCTATCTGTTACAAGCGACAGAGGACTGTTCGAGATCTTTAACGAATTTTAATCTTCTTGTCAAGTGGGAATTGTATACCTATCTGAACACTGGACTGTTTCATGACCATCGACAGTGACAAGATCCTGAACATTCGTGTGAGCACACACATTCATTAAAGGGCCGCTCCCACGTATGTAACCCATCGTTTTGCCTTGTGCTTCAGTATAAGTTATTGATTATTCATTGATCTTAAGTGATTATTTACTGATTGCACAATTCAGCTCCGATACCGATTATGATATTAATCAGTTTGGAAATCACACCAGAACAATATTAATTGTTGGAATGAACTATTTGGCTGTAGTTTTGTTTGTGGAGTATTCACAAGTGCCTCTGACGTCTAAGGCTTACTAAACTGGTTCAATTGCTTTTTGACAGCAAGCGGAGGAGGTCATGGAGACATGTACTTCCAAAGTTTGTTTTGAGAAATAAAAAGGTAATAAACACTTCTGTTTATGTTAATTTTGTTGAAAGCAATAATGCTTCACAAACAAACTTCACACAGTGCCATGTGTAGTGCCATCCGATCGCAGTCAACTACCGTCTGTCTATTCGTGTTTGTGGACAACGCCCAGTACAAAGAGTTACATTTTTAGCACAACGAGTGGTTAAACTAGCAGGATTAAATATTAAGATGACTTCTCTTATAAATTTGATAGTCGAAGCCTGACATCGATTTGTGCAAGTGGTTCCTAGTTCTGTGCAAGCACACCCTGTCCCCGACATCTACAGGAACTACGGCATATGCCAACACAAGCACGAAGAAGCACATTTCCAACACATTTATGTAGATTAACTCTTGAAGTAAAATAACTGTACGCACCTTTTGACAAAGACGATGAGCGCAATGAGGATGACAATTATCCCGAGACCGAAAGCGGAGCTCGCCCCTATGATGATTATTTCATCTGGAAACAAACGAATACTTCATACAATTCACTACCTGATAATACTGATTATTTTTATTTTTAATTAATGTAAATGCAAAAATGAATGATTTCCTTGAAGGAAGTAGTACAAGTTTCTGTGAAAGTCAGAAAGACAGCGGTAATCACTGTTTCCAAGACTTTTCTGTCTCCATATTCTTTATTCTTAACATGTGTTTGTTTCCGTTTTATGATGAAGTCAGCAATATTTAAAACTGTCACTGTGATTAATCGACTCCAGGGCAGACAGATCGGCAACTGATGGGATGAACAAGGGTCCATACCTTAAGGGTACTTTAACATACAATCAAACAAGTCATCGACCACCCGATCCAATTGTGTCACGTTAATGACAAGCATGGTTTGTAGGGGTAATTTGTAACTCTTTGTAATTTGTGTACTCACCACTGAGAGCATTGACTGTCATGGTAGGAGGAGATGAGCCTAAAGTTGTGGATGTAGGTGCTGCCATGACTGTAGCTGTGCTGGACACTATTCTTGTCCTGGTAGCTTGTTTTGATGGAGGTGAAGAACTTTGTGTTGAGCTGGCTGTTGTAGGAATTGTTGATGTAGTTGTGGTAGTTGGCGTTGTAGTTGGCGTAGTTGTAGTTAATTGCATAGTAGGAGAAGTCGTTGGTTTAGTTGTAGTTGTTGGTGAACTAGTGGAAGTTGTTGTGATAGTAGTTGGTGTAGTTCTGGTAGTTGGTGAAGTTGTAGTGGAAGCTGGTATAGTTGTTATAGTTGTTGGTGTAGTAGTTGAGGTTGCTGGGTGAGTAGTTGTAGTTGATGGTGAAGTTGTTGGTGCAGTTGTAGTAGTTGTTGGTGTAACTGTGGTAGTTGTTGGGGAAGTAATGGTAGTTGTTTGTGTAGTTGTTGTTGCAGTTGTGGTAGTTGTTGGTGTAATTGTGGTAGTTTTTGGTGCAGTTGTGGTAGATGTTAGTGTAGTTGTGATAGTTGTTGGTGTAGATGTGGTAGTTGTTTGTCTAGTAGTGGTAGTTATTGGTGTAGTAGTGGTAGTTGTTGTTGCAGTTGTGGTAGTTGTTGGTGTAATTGTGGTAGTTTTTGATGCAGTTGTGGTAGATGTTAGTGTAGTTGTGATAGTTGTTGGTGTAGATGTGGTAGTTGTTTGTCTAGTAGTGGTAGTTATTGGTGTAGTAGTTGTAGTTGTTGTTGCAGCTGTGGTAGTCGTTGGGGGAGTAGTGGTAGTTGTTGTTGCAGTTGTGGTAGTTGTTGGTGTAATTGTGGTAGGTACTGAGGTAGTAGTGGTAGTTGGTAAAGTGGTAGTTGTTTGTGTAGTTGTGCTAGTTGTTGATGTAATTCTGGTAGTTGGTAAAGTTGTAGTTATTGGTGCAGTTGGGGTAGATGTTAGTGAAGTTATTGTAGTTGTTGGTACAGTAGTGGTTGTGACAGTTGTTGGTGTAGCTGTGGTAGTTGTTGGGGGAGTAGTGGTTGTGACAGTTGTTGGTGTAGTTGTGGTAGTTGATGGTGTAGCTGTGGTAGTTGTTTGTGTAGGTGTGGTAGATGTTAGTGTAGTTGTGATAGTTGTTGGTATAGCTGTGGTAGTTGTTTGTGTAGATGTGGTATTTGTTTGTGTAGTTGTGGTAGTTGTTGGTGTAGATGTGGTAGTTGTTTGTGTAGTTGTGGTAGTTGTTGGGGGGGTAGTGGTAGTTGTTGGGGGAGTAGTGGTAGTTGTTGGTGTAGTTGTTGCAGTTGTGGCAGTTGTTGGTATAATTGTGGTAGTTTTGGGTGACGTTGTGGTAGATGTTAGTGTAGTTGTGATAGTTGTTGGTGTAGATGTGGTAGTTGTTTGTTTAGTAGTGGTAGTTATTGGGGTAGTAGTGGTAGTTGTTGTTTCAGTTGTGGTAGTTGTTGGTGTAATTGTGGTGGTTTTTGATGCAGTTGTGGTAGTTGTTTGTGTAGGTGTGGTAGTTGTTTGTGTAGATGTGGTAGTTGTTGGGGGAGTAGTGGTAGTTGTTGTTAAAGTTGTGGTAGTTGTTGGTGTAATTGTGGTAGTTATTTGGGTAGTAGTGGTAGTTGGTAAAGTGGTAGTTGTTTGTGTAGTTGTGATAGTTGTTGGTGTAGATGTGGTAGTTGTTTGTGTAGTTGTGGTAGTTGTTGGGAGAGTTGTGGTAGTTGGTGGGGGAGTAGTGGTAGTTGTTGTTGAAGTTGTGGTAGTTGTTGGTGTAATTGTGGTAGTTATTGGGGTAGTAGAGGTAGTTGGTAAAGTGGTAGTTGTTTGTGTAGTTGTGATAGTTGTTGGTGTAGATGTGGTAGTTGTTTGTGTAGTTGTGGTAGTTGTTGGGGGAGTTGTGGTAGTTGGTGGGGGAGTAGTGGTAGTTGTTGGTGTAGTTGTTGCAGTTGTGGTAGTTGTTGGTGTAATTGTGGTAGTTATTGGGGTAGTAGAGGTAGTTGGTAAAGTGGTAGTTGTTTGTGTAGTTGTGCTAGTTGTTGATGTAATTGTGGTAGTTGGTAAAGTTGTAGTTATTGGTGCAGTTATGGTAGATGTTAGTGAAGTTATTGTAGTTGTTGGTACAGTAGTGGTTGTGACAGTTGTTGGTGTAGCTGTGGTAGTTGTTTTTGTAGGTGTGGTAGTTGTTGGTGTAATTGTGGTAGTTTTTGGTGCAGTTGTGGTAGATGTTAGTGTAGTTGTGATAGTTGTTGGTGTAGATGTGGTAGTTGTTTGTCTAGTAGTGGTAGTTATTGGTGTAGTAGTGTTAGTTGTTGTTGCAGTTGTGGTAGTTGTTGGTGTTATTGTGGTAGTTTTTGCTGTAGTTGTGGTAGTTGTTTGTGTAGGTGTGGTAGTTGTTGGGGGAGTAGTGGTAGTTGTTGTTGCAGCTGTAGTAGTTGTTGGGGGAGTAGTGGTAGTTGTTGTTGCAGTTGTGGTAGTTGTTGGTGTAATTGTGGTAGGTATTGAGGTAGTAGTGGTAGTTGGTAAAGTGGTAGTTGTTTGTGTAGTTGTGCTAGTTGTTGATGTAATTGTGGTAGTTGGTAAATTTGTAGTTATTGGTGCAGTTATGGTAGATGTTAGTGAAGTTATTGTAGTTGTTGGTACAGTAGTGGTTGTGACAGTTGTTGGTGTAGCTGTGGCAGTCGTTGTAGTAGTTGTTGATGTATTTGTGGTAGTTGTTGGTGCAGTAGTAGTTGTAGTAGTTGTGGTAGTTGTTGGTACAGTGGTAGTTGTTTGTGTAGTTGTGCTAGTTGATGGTGTAGCTGTGGTAGTTGTTTGTGTAGGTGTGGTAGATGTTAGTGTAGTTGTGATAGTTGTTGGTGTAGCTGTGGTAGTTGTTTGTGTAGATGTGGTAGTTGTTTGTGTAGTTGTGGTAGTTGTTGGTGTAGATGTGGTAGTTGTTTGTGTAGTTGTGGTAGTTGTTGGGGGAGTAGTGGTAGTTGTTGGGGGAGTAGTGGTAGTTGTTGGTGTAGTTGTTGTTGCAGTTTTGGTATTTGTTGGTGTAATTGTGGTAGTTATTGGGGTAGTAGTGGTAGTTGTTGGTGTAGTTGTTGTTACAGTTGTGGCAGTTGTTGGTGTAATTGTGGTAGTTTTGAGTGCAGTTGTGGTAGATGTTAGTGTAGTTGTGATAGTTGTTGGTGTAGATGTGGTAGTTGTTTGTTTAGTAGTGGTAGTTATTGGGGTAGTAGTGGTAGTTGTTGGTTCAGTTGTGGTAGTTGTTGGTGTAATTGTGGTGGTTTTTGATGCAGTTGTGGTAGTTGTTTTTGTAGGTGTGGTAGTTGTTTGTGTAGATGTGGTAGTTGTTGGGGGAGTAGTGGTAGTTGTTGTTAAAGTTGTGGTAGTTGTTGGTGTAATTGTGGTAGTTATTTGGGTAGTAGTGGTAGTTGGTAAAGTGGTAGTTGTTTGTGTAGTTGTGATAGTTGTTGGTGTAGATGTGGTAGTTGTTTGTGTAGTTGTGGTAGTTGTTGGGAGAGTTGTGGTAGTTGGTGGGGGAGTAGTGGTAGTTGTTGGTGTAGTTGTTGCAGTTGTGGTAGTTGTTGGTGTAATTGTGGTAGTTATTGGGGTAGTAGAGGTAGTTGGTAAAGTGGTAGTTGTTTGTGTAGTTGTGCTAGTTGTTGATGTAATTGTGGTAGTTGGTAAATTTGTAGTTATTGGTGCAGTTATGGTAGATGTTAGTGAAGTTATTGTAGTTGTTGGTACAGTAGTGGTTGTGACAGTTGTTGGTGTAGCTGTGGCAGTCGTTGTAGTAGTTGTTGATGTATTTGTGGTAGTTGTTGGTGCAGTAGTAGTTGTAGTAGTTGTGGTAGTTGTTGGTACAGTAGTAGTTGTTGTAGTTGTGGTAGATTGTGACGTAAAATTGCGACAAGTGTCACAACACCTTCCAATGTAGTCGGGACCGGAAGTGATACAGTTGCTATAGGCACATGGGCCAGTCGACGTGTTGTCGCCATAGGGACAGTCTGCAACATAATCAAGCAGCGTTTAAACGTTCAGATATTTGCTAATTGCTATATTGATGACAATATTGTCGAGCAAGTTCGTCTTTCGATTATCATAACCATCGTGTAAACCTTTCACTAGACCATGGTTAATGTGGAAGTAAATCCCAAGGCAATACAGATGGAACATGTTTAACCCTTTGGTGAATCCGATGATCAATGGTAGCACATGGTGGTAAGAGGCATAGATTCCATTCGTGGAAAGATTCACAGTAAATTTATGCAACTCTGCATAACTATTCTTGTCAACAATAAGACATATTTCATCACTGAGACCAGTTCTCACATGTTAAGTCATCACATAAATTATAGATACCAGGGTACCGTTTCACAAAGCAGTCGTAAATTTACACGCTCGTAGATTTTACGCCATATTTGCGCAATGTTTACGCCATAGTCTAAGACTGTTTCACAAAACTACACTAAAACTAGCGTTACCTCGGCCAACTTACACGCACGTAAAAAATACGATTGGAGCTCTTTCACTTTGTGAGGTAGGAAAATCCGCACTAAAGTTGTATACCGTGGCAGGTGCTCTGAGCAGACGACGAAGCGCAGTAAAATGGAGGACATTTGCGACAAGAAATCGAGGAAGAGAAACTTTTCGGCCACAGAACTCGAAATTCTTACAGAAGAAGTTGGCAGCAATTCAGATGTGTTGTTTTCATCGTTTTCTTCTTTTTCACAAAAAATCGGAAAAAGAAGATATGGGAGGATATTCTGACAAAGTGAGTGCATTTCACGGCATTGAACCCACATCTGTCATATGAAGGATGTGTTTTATTTGGAAGTGATAGACCTATGCCATTTAGAGTTATCGGGCTTGTTGTTATGCGGAAGGAAACACATAGCGATAAAAGGTGACTGTAGATCTACTTGAACTTGCAAGAGGCCTATCTTTATTTGTTAGTGCAAAATTTGAAAAGGTGGGAATTATTGTTATTGCTAGGGATACATATCTGAAATATTGTGCATAAGTGCATATACATGTATGCACACATATAAGAGGTCGCGGAAGTATCACTATTTTCACATTATAAAACAAATTGTATATAGACTAAACGTAAATTTCCTAAATGTCCGGCTCAGTGATTAGGAATAAAAAACGCCAAGGCAATTGTCAATCATGGGTGACATCGAGAAAAACATATTATATAATTTTGAAATAATTTTTGTTTACAGGATCAACACCAATAACACGGAGGTAAGGACTGTGCCTCAGCTGAAAAAGAAATGGCAGGACCTCAGGGCTGCAGCCAAGAAGAAGGAGGTGACAAGGAGGAAGGAGAGTGTGAGAACTGGTGGAGGTGGCCCTCCTACACAAGTCACTACTGTTGAACAGAAGGTATGAAACACAACAGGAAGAATATGTCAGATCATATGTAATAGTCTAATTGCCCAAATAGTCTGGTCATTCTGTAAGTTAACCTCAAGAAAATTGCAACAGAATATTTTACGACTGTTTCCTTTTAATTGAATGTATTTGAGTTTGTATTAAAAAGTCTACCAAAATCAACCTTCGGGAAAATGGTTAATTCCCGCATCAAAAAAGTTAAAACCAACGTGGAGAATATGGCATCTACGGGCCGCCGTACATCAAGAAGAGCTCGCAAAGAGAGATATTTCGTAGTGATCCTGCTACTGCCTTGGAAAATATTCAGAAAAAGAACAACGATAACGGAGCCGTATTATTTCTTGGTAAGTTGACAATTACAATTTCAATTCATCCAACATTGTTACAATTATTAGAAACATAATTATGTGAAAAATTATATCGAAAAGTGGACCCTCCTTGATGAAATAAAAATGTATGGAAGCCCATGAGTGACATGATGTATTATCATTTGCGTAATGCGTACGTAATTTGCAATTCATTAAATTCATTACGTTTTACAACCAATCTTGACAATATTGATATCGGAACAAGTTACCTTTTTCTAAAACACCCGATATTGACATTTCTCGTCTTGAGTGCATTTGTTTTACTGTTTAAAGTCACAAAATTAACTCTTTTAACCGGCTTGTAACTTTTTTTTGTCTGGGAAATTGGTGAAAAAAGGAACCAGGACAATTCAGCAAATGCAGATGTAATTACTTGAAATATATGGGAATTTAAACAACTTTACTCTCTTTTGGCACGATGCTGTAAGACATTTTTCATCTTTCAGAATTACGGCTACCATTCTGGAACGGCATGATCTCAGACAACAGCGCCAGTGGATTCTGTCTCCGTTTCTTGACTTGAAACTAAATTTGTAGCAGGAGTAGACCAAATACTGTCCCCAAAGATTGTTTGGAATACAGCGAGGCACTTGTGTGTTTATTCGCCGAAGGCCCGGGTTCGATTTCCCACATGGGTGCAATGCGTGAAGCCCATTTTGGTGTCCCTCGGGGCAATCTCATTAAAATCAAATCTTTGCACTCGCTAGTGAGAACTAAGATCTGATTTTAATGAGATTGCTCTCGGGGGCACAGGTTGCCCAATCGTCTAAGGCGCCGCGATTCGCTGTGCAGAGTTGCGTCCCTTGGGCACCCAAGAATCCTATGATTGTGGGTTCGAATCCCGGTTCGCCCCAATTATGTTTCTAGGTTTGTCAGCACCATACCCGTGCTCGTGGGTTTCACCGAAGTGGTAAACGTCTGTGACCTGCATCATTTCGGTTTTTCTCCCACATTAAGCTGACACATCGTGATATAACTGGAATAATGTCAAAAGCGGCGTCAAACCCAACTCACTCACTCAGGTGTCACTTGAGCGTTTGCCATATTGCTATGCTATGCAATAGTCTATGATTATCTTGTACTTATACTCAAATTGAATAGATTTGCTCACTAAAATAAATGAATCTATAGTCAGTATAGCCTGTGTTCACTCAGCATATCAGCGACAGGATTATAGATAACCGGGTGACATGAGTCTCGCCGGGGCCCCTTTCACCAGAATAGACTATAGTCGGCCAACTACCCAGGCCATGCGTTACCAAGTTCCAGTTATTTATGACATTAACATATTTATTTCCATAAAGTTGAGGGATTGGCAAACAACCAAATTTTGCTCATCTGAATGCCTCTCCCAAACATGATACACATACAAATTACAATGTATTAAAGTGATATGAGAAATAGCATACATGATATAATTGACATTAAAGATAATCATTATTCTGTAAGTGTTTTATTACTGGATTATCTTTCGAAACTACAGCTACGTTATATTATTTACATCTAGCACAACAACATCACAGTATCATATATACTTGCCGTAAAAGGCGACTGTGCTTGTCGTTAAAGGCGACAACTAACGGTGGTCAGACTCGCTGACTTGGTTGATGCATGTCATCGATCCCAATTGCGTGGATCGCTGCTCATGATGTCAATCACTGGATTGTCTGGTCCAGACTCGATTAATTACTGGCCGCCGTCATATAGCTGGAATATTGCTGAGTGCGGCATTATACAACAACAACAAATTTAACTTCTGAAATATGCAACCAATATACTTACTTAAACGAATGAGTGTTCAACTATCAGTAGTTGTGAATAAGCATCGGAGTTTATAAAAGTTGGGATTTATGCGACAATAGTTTGGTAATAATGTTCTTTCAAATCTAAAACAAGTATACTGGAACATATGATATTCATTTCCCCTTGTTCGCGAGTCACAATTCGGGCAGAGTCTCAATCAAAGGAACATTCTGCCACGACCCGTTTCTACGGACAAAACAGTATTACTAGTACGAAATTGTAAAACTTGCACTGAACGACACTTGACTTATCAAAATCATCCATTGTCTTTGAATTATATAAACGTCAAAATTTGCATCCAAATAACATAAAATAGCAAATATTTCAGTCGGAGGCTTGGAGGCTTGCTCATTGTTACCTCAGACTGCCACTGGCTACAATCATTAATGGCTATGTATGACTGCACCCCCCCCCCCCCCCCCCACACACACACACAATTAGGTGATTTGTTAGTACATTAAGTTCTTAAAATGATATATGAACTGTGATTATCTTATATTTGAATATAATATGTATGATTTCATTCCAATATTTGAAAATCTATGGCAACATTTAACTTCTCGGCCACTCTTCATATATGTCCTCTATTTGACCTTGAATTATTATAATGAATTAAATTATCCCTGTGATATTTTTTATGAAGTAAATAAAAGTTGTATACCCAGATAGTTCTTTAATTTAGTTATATTAGAAAGAAAACTATAATAAATTTGAATCTCTTCCTTCCTACAAATATCCAAGAATACGAAAATACGAATTATATAGGCCTATATCTTGTGACCTTGAGAGAGGTCATTCCCATGAGTTGATTTTGGTAGACTTTTTTTTCCTGAAAGCTGATATGCTACCAAATAACATAAAGTATGAATTAATTCTGTTGCAATTTTCTTGAGGTTGGCCATTTATTTCGACCAAAATGACCAGACTAAAATGCATGACATATGGAATATGCTTGAACATATGGATTGGGCCAGAAATTGTGATATGATACCTAGACAAACAAATGTTACCTCTCTTAGTTATTTGTGTTATATATAATGATATAACAGACTTATAAAAAGCTTAAATTGACTTTATTTCTACTGGCATATGGGAAATATTTATGCAAAATACTGATACCATTTAGTTATATATCCATTTTAATTCTCGAGAGAAATTAGCTTTCAATATTTCCTTTTTTCATTGTTGGGGATCAATTTACCACAGGAGTCAGTGAATAATGTACATCATTGAAAAAACTATGTGAAAAGCTTTCATATGATATATTACATGACCATGTTGAAGAACTATATAAGATCTTGATTTTGAAAACAGGTCAAAATGGCGGCCATCTTGAAATTCAAGATGGCCACCATAAATGCTCACAGAAAAACTTGAAACATCATTTTTCTTAATGAGTTTACTATTTTGGTGTTTTTAAGCATTGTTGAAATTATCCCACTCATCCACTACAGCAACATCATCTACCACCATATCTCAAGCAATTTTCTTTGGGGGGGTCTTTGGGGGGTGGGGTAACATTGTATACAATATCTCAACCCCTATGTAATATATTTTCATTTTTTTTTGGTATAGGATAGTACAATGGTTAAGGCAGATTTTAATACCCAGTTATAGTGGTTTTATTGTCACAATCTAATGGAATTAGTGTTTCACCTACTCACAAGATTTGAAAATGAAGTAAAAAAACATGATTTTTAAACAATGTTTCCACTGAGATTTAGAATAACAGTTAAATGAAACAAAATGTTTGCCAAATTCAGATAACCGAACACATAATTTGGATAGTTTAATGACTTAATAAAAATGTTACAGCCAATTTTGTCAAATTATGCATTTTTCCTTCAATTTATGCAGTTCCTGCACACACTTGCAAGCTTACTACCCAATGGAAATTGTGTACAGATACCTCCTTTATGCAATAGAAAAGGTTTAAGGTATACAGGAAAATGTGGGAAGGAAAATCTTGTTTTTCATCCCTGGCCAACTGACTATTATTAATAACTTGGCATCAACACAGTCATTGTATTCCAATATCAGAGACATTTGTCAGTTTTGAACAATGTACTGTACAAAATATATTATAAATGTGCTCAAATATTTTATTTTCAGACATCACAGCTAGAAAGGCACAAGGTGAACAAGGTAAAGATTTATGCAACATTAAGTCACACATTTTTATCAGTTATCAATATGTGAACAGAACAAAGTTAAAATTACCACTTATTAAATTATAAGTGCAATCAGCGACTTCTGCAACATGTCAGAAGCTCGAATCTGGTAACATTGTGTTTAGTATAGAAAGATCAGGTAATACTTATCCATATAACACAATACATTTCTGATAATGATGCTCTGGGTCAAGTTTGGGCTTGTAGATTCAAAGGTGTTTGGCACTTGGCACTGTTAGTCACATTGAAATTGATTAATAATTTTCTTTATAATGAATGTAGGAATTTATCCAGGATTCCAAATTAAGTGCCCTTGGCAGTCAAATTGAATGCAATATTAATGTAAAAACAGACGTTAAAATATCTTCCTCTTCATTGGTCCTGTTTTCAGGGTTAAGTCAAGTTATGAGTTTGTTAACATGCATGGAGGATTTGTTTTTTTTAAATAAAATAATCAAATTTTACATTTCCTGCATAATTGTGGCTGAATATCAAGCTGTGATGAGTTTTACATAAACCCCTAAAATACACCAGACTGCAATATTGATTTAGACAATGTTTTATTACAGGACCAGATCCAGTTGCTGACGCAATACAGCAATTAATAGCTGTACAGAGCCAGATTCTCTTGGCTGAGAACAGAAGAGTAGAGATTGAGGAGGAGAAGCTAAAGCTTCTCAGGGAATTTGTACATATTTTTCTACTTAATGGCCAAAATGTTTCCCCAATAATAAAATTCTTTTGATCATGACAAAAGCTGTGTATTTTATATTTTTGTATAATATGAAATTATGTATAGGAGAATGTCCGAAATCTCGCGATTATTTTCGCACGTGAAGCTTGTTCGAAGCCGTTAGGCCGAGAACAAGTTTCATGTGCGAAAATAATCGCGAGATTTCGGACTTTCTCCTACTTAAAACAAAGTTCGATCAAGTTAATGCCTCAAACTAATCTTCAAGTGATGTTCACTATACTATGCTATACTATGGGAGGGTGACGGTTCTTGTTAAACTATGGGAGGGAAACCTTTCAAGGAAAACTATGGGACGGTTTAGTATCCATACTCATACTATTGGAGTGTTAGCAAAATGATCGCGCCTATCCAACTGTCATTAAAGTTCACGTAACTTTGTTTTAACTTAAGTTATGACTGTCTAGTAATACAGAGTAGAAAGTCACTTACATGTCATGATTTATATTCTTGTGCTTATTATAAATGATGAAAACAATAGCATAAGGCTGTAATTTTAGTGAACTTATGCACAATTAATTGATGTCTTGCTGACAGTCCATCACAACCAGAGCTTGTTGTTGGGAAGTCAGCTGCACATGGCAACTCTGTGGCAGTTCCCTCTCCTCTGAGTAGCTCAATGCCCCGGGGAAGTGGTATTCTTTCATTGATGCACATGTTATGCAACAAGAAGCAAGCCGGACAACACACAAACTCCTTTCTGGGGTGAATTGTAAGACACCAGTTGTCTTGTGAAGGCATCTGGAAATGTGATAGAACACATTTTTTGTATTATAAGTTATTTTCCCAACTTCTTCACAGACCCCTGTTAGACAGGCTATCAGTTTGTTCAAAATTAAGTTGATAATGTTTTCTAACAATTCTCTCGGAATACTACAACAACTTAAAAAAAAGCTAAATTTGAGATAAGAAGTAACTCCATTTTTTTCAAGTTTTCAACAATGATACCATGAATAGATACTATTACATGTTTTCCTCTTGTAACTGTAAAGAAGTACAATTGTCACATATTTTATCAATATTGTAATTCACCAGAAGTCCATTTCAAATTCATATATATTAGTGGTTTGGACGTAAATAGCATCTTCGGTGCCATGTGCGCTTCACGCATGCGCAGTTGATGTTACTCCATTCTGTTAAAAACATTAAATGTTTTACATCTCCACTATTATTGTCTTTATTTGGCTTCAGGTGAATTGTCAATGCACAAAATACACACCTTCCATCTCATAAGCATATAAACATTTAATTGTTAGCAATATCATGTTAATTAACACTATTAAATAGTTTGTATTTCATGATTATTGTTGGCCCAATGCATAGAAGTTTTTCGTCTGCTCGAACGGCATGGTCAGAAAAGTTGTTATTGCATAAATAGCATAGATATATTGAAGTTGTCTATTAGCTTATGGTACAAATGTATGGAAATGAATATTTCTGTAGTTCAGATATGTTTTGATAGGAATAAGTTTAATTTGATGAGAATTTATGTCATTTCGTCAAGTCAAATTTCTTAGCAGTATTGCCTGTATGTGTGAGAGAGTTATTTCCCTTTGCTGATGAGCGGAAGTAAACAAATCTGTAGCGTGAAAATGTTTTCGTTCAAAGTTTGTTGTATCTTGAGACAAGTACAGTGTTTAGCAAGTCATGTGTTTGCAAAATAGAGTAAGTTTCCATTATATCCTTATGATTTGTGATTGTCTCTCAAGATAAATATTGTTATTGAATTGTGTCACTCTGAAGTTATCGTTCAATAGTGTCAGGACTCAGAAGTGGTTATGACGTATGATGTATTGAAAGGTTGATTTCCTTGGGTATGTTGTCAAAGTATTACTAGATCATGTAGATAGGTTTGTCAATTAGTTATCAGTTTAATCAGAAGTATGCGTAGATATTTCAAGGTTTGCTGTGATAGTTTCTTTGAAATAAGTTTTGTTTTTATTAAAGGCTTGTTTGTCTCATTTTGATTAAAATTCATTGTAAGTGTTTCATCATCCTTTTTCCAAATGTATAAATTAAATTCTTTTCATTATCATCATCATATATATATATATTTTAACCAAAATATTATCAATATTCTAAATATTTTGGAACTTTGTTTTTCATCAATAATTCATAAATATCTTTATTTATATTTCATCAGGAGTTTTTTAAGAATTGTTTATCTAAACATTTTCATGTCAATTATTTAGTAATCCAAGGGAGATAATGCTTAAGTACTAAGAATGCAATGTTAAAGATACCCTTAAGTCAAGATGTAAGATTGAAGATATAAGAAGTATTCCAAGTTTTATTCCAAGTTTCATGTATCATGTATGTATAAGATTTATGATTACAGATTGTATATGAAAGCAATGTTATTTCACTGTACAGGTGTGTAAGAAATGTTGCCATGTGCGCTTGATGCATGAGCAGATGATTTTACCCCATTCTGTTGAAAACATTAAATGTTTTACATCTCCACTAATATTGTCTTTACTTGGCTTCAGAAAAAAACGTTGGGTAAGCATGACACCTCCTTGGGCTGGGGAGCATTATACCGACTACATAACTGTACCTTCAATATTTAATTATTTCACTTACAATAATTTCTTGGTTACATTACCAACTTACTGTTGCCACTTAAAACCGTACTTGCACAAGCCAAATGCTCACTCTATTGTGTTCCGTGTCTTGATATGACATCTACTGTATTTCTCCTGTCCTTCCGAGCTGGGATTGAGCACAGGGGTCAGCAGCCATGGTCTGCAGGTGTATCTGTAACATAAGTAATAAGGATAACACTATATCCAGCCAGGTCATCAAAATATCATCAATATTTTACTAAGTGCAGTTTTGTCAGATTTGTTTATCACACATTGTAAGGTATATATGTTGTAGTTATATTTACCCAGAGTCTCCAAGTAGCCATCCATCAATATTTTTCTTTTCAAAGTACTGACCAAGGGCAGAGTTATTCCATACGTAACTGTCATGGAGAGAGCCAGGCCACTTGAACACACAGAAAAATATAACAATTTATATCCATATAAATCCAGAAATAACAGAAACTCCAGTATTTAAAATGCACATGCATAACTTTATAAAGCTCATTTAGAGATCTACATCTGCCTACAAATAAACACTATTAATTCACATTTCAATTATGGAACAGTTATTCTACATGGAAACAATGGAAATTTGAAAACATTATCACAATGGATTCATTTTTACTGGTATGCATCATGACTTATCTCGCCCAAAACGTTACCTAGGGGGCGCAGCATGCGTCAATTTCAAGGACATCTATTTCATGTTGTAATGTTTACATTGTGTCGTGCCTTGTTCAAGAGGAATAGGAATAATTGATTCATGATAAAAGACATATCTACCATGTGTGTATGTATCTCACCTCATGTTGGCATCACATACTGCCTGTATGTTCAGTGCATGGTAACCCTTCCAACAAACGTAGGCTACTTCGTCACGTTTCGGCGCCATTATTGGTACGAGTGTGCAATCAATTGCACCGAGTACTTTAGGGAATCCAGCTATGTCGGAGAATGATTCTTTGGTACTCTTCTGAGTGGAAGGCATCGTGGGAAATACAAAATCACCCATGGTTGCACATAATGCGTCTGTTGTTGCGTGGATTGCTCTGCAGACGGAGGATTTACTCACACCGTGGATATCGGCAATCTCACTGTAAAACCCACCCTTGGAGAAGTATCTCAGAGCAATTAAAACATTAAGGTAAGGTGGTATTGCATGGGAACGCTGAGTTTGATGTTCAAGTCTGTCACTCACTTTACCAATGATAGAAAATATCATGTGTCGTGATAGGCGGTACCTCTCGATGATGTCATGATCATCCAAATCGTCGAGGGGGTTCGACCTGTCGCGGAAAACACGTTCTCGCTTACATACTTTTTTGGCAATCTCGACTGTGGTTGGATTGATCGCCATCTTTATCGCTTGCGTAAATATTTACACCACCCCAAGACCACACGTAGAGTTTACGCCAATTTTACCCGGACGTAATATTACACTAGCTTTGTGAAACGCCCCTAGTTCAGTATTTCCGAGTTACGCCAGTTTTACACGCACGTAAGACTTACGACTGCTATGTGAAACGGTACCCTGGGCCTGTCTGACGTCTGGCCTGTCTGACGTAACCGTTGCATCAACCTGGTGATAGTGATGCGTGCGCAGCCCAACCTTCTGGCGACGTCGACGTGTTGGACCATTCCAACGGCTCTCTCTTTCTCGATGGCTGTCAAACGTGGCATATCTTGTGTTCTTTTTGTTGCTGTGATATCAACGTGTCTGATCAGCCGTTTTATACAGTTTTTATGCACGTGCAGAACATGCTAGAGAGGGAAATGTCACTTTCACGAAATTTACGTTTTTTCCCGGAAGTGATCACGTGTTCCCGGTATTTTTTATCGACTATGCTGTGTTTGGGATGTGCAATACGAATTGGCATGTTGTCATACTAGACAATTCACTTAGTAAAAAACAATTTTGAAGATAAGTTGGTATCGTTTCTTTTGTACACTAGTTTAGCTGGAATATTGCTGAGTGCGGCGTTAAACAACAAACCAACCAACCAACCAACCAAATTTGATTGCATAGTTTCTCGGGCTTTTTTCTCATGGAGCCTTAATTGTACTCGAAGTGATTGAGTGAGTTTATAGCTGCTTTGAAAAGCATTTCAACTCTATTACGTCGACGGCGAGTCAGCTTAATGTGGGAGGAAAGTCCAAAATGTTATACCCACGTGCTTGGTGCCAACTTAGACAGCCAGTATTTTGAACTTAAACATGACAAACGTTGCCCTTATTGTGACTGAATTAATGTGAACAATATTTGAATTTTTTGAAAATATTATTAAAGGACAAGGAACATGTTAAACAGACTTTCTTTATTAAAAACGAAAATGAAAAAAAACCCACAAACATGAAACATACAAAAGAGGTATACAATCACCAATCAAGTGGAGAGTCATAAAAAAAATAAAAAATGAAGACGTATATTGTGAAACTATTAGAAACTTAAAAATGTGTTTCACACTAGTTAAATTACACATACAGATACGAGGACACACTTGAATTTAGTAGACACTTTTGTTCGAATGGCTCGGTGCCATTTATTTATTGGTGAAACGTTTTTCTTGCTATGCAATATAGTTACCAAAATCTATTTGTGAACTGTGCAATAGAAAAAGTGAAGATATGGACGTAAAATAAACCTGATTAAAGATTGTAAATCTAGAAATGCCAAAGAATAATCAGCCCTGATTAGCTGCTGAAAAAGATTCCAATAGGCGTAAAAGGCAAACAAGTGGTGAAAATTACATGAATGGATCACCGAAAAAAAGCGATGACACCAGAAACTGAAAGGTAATTGACTTAATGGCATTTACTTAAATAAGTAAACCAACGCCTAATCAGATCAACCCCCTGTGACTGCTTGATATTGCAGGAATAGAGGTGAAACAAATATGGTAATATCGCCCCTCATGTCTAGGAATCATGCGAACCAATAATACCCGAATACTTTAATTTCTTGGTGTACAGATTTTCATTTGACAATTCTAGCCATAGGTGGAAAAAGGGTAAAAGTAACTAAATGTCTTAATATTTAGCATCTTGTAGTCGAAGTTGAACCTTTTGTATGCACATTTCTGTGATGAACACGAAGCCATTCGGTGGAATAAAAAAATAAACTTTCCGTAAGCCACTCTCCCGCTCTGGCACGCACGCACGTACGCACGCACGCACGCACGCACGCACGCTCACACTCAAGCCAACACGCACACGCACGCACACAAGCCCACACGCACACGCGGTTGCTGTTTAAGACCATGATTGTGCATCATTTGGGTGAACCTGTACTGGGTATCAATGTCTAACTCAATCGGCTAACATTAAAAACTTGATGGGTATGAGGAGAACCCCCGTGAAGACGCCCCCAGAGGAGGAGAAGTGTAATCCAAGTCTCCAGCTCGTGTCCATGAAGGTTTTGCTTTTGGCAATATTCTGAAAACGCCTCTGAAAAAGTGGACACAATATATTTATCAAAATGACAAAGTATCACCTAATTGTGTACTCTTATGGGAGTTAAGATCACCTTAGCGCAAAGATCGCTTTGTACAACGGCACCCAGGGCATTAGTCCATCGCAAAAATAACCCTTATAACTCCCGTAACTCAACAAAGAGCAAACTGCACAATGTGAAACGTTGAAGAATATAGTCAGAATACTCAAGGAAAATGTAGCAAATCACTACACATGTCTAAATCCACTGAATACAAATCCCATAATCATTAGAGATTTTTGTGAGTGTATTTGCAAATGATGTCTTCGGCGTGACAAGCGAACGCTTCAACCGCTAGGCTACCCGACCGCCCCTATTCCGGATTCAAGATCAGCTAAGAACGGACTGTTTCAAGACTTTTGACAGTCACACAATTCTGAACATTCGCAAGTGCCCACATTAAGTACAGGGCTGTTGCCACCTATTTGGCCAATTGATTGTAATAACGACAACTGTGTGTTCCCCTACAATTTAATGTTTATTCATTGATCTTGAGTGGTCAGTTATTGATTTTGTAATTTAGTTCTGTAGGTAATGATTTCTGCACTGACCTTTGCGTTTCAATTTGAAAAGCACCTCGTAACAATAATGAACTGATGACCAGTGGCCAAATATCAACTGTACAGTATTATTTTACTTCAACAATGTGTTTGCTGTTGAGATTTGCTTTCATTGCATGTTCTGTTTGTATAGTGGATAACTATTTTGCGCTCATCTTCCCGAGGCAAGGGCGCAGACTGACTATAAAAGTCCAGTTTCCACCCTTGCCGAACTGGGCTGGAAATTTCCAGGCTCGATCGAAACACCCCCAGTCAATATTACGAGTTATGCCCCTTCTATGTTCCTCATATTGGCCAATCAGATTCTATCTCTCATATTGCTTGCATTTACTTCAAACAAAATGCCAGTCAAGACGATCTGATCGATAATCAAGATCTATATTGTAATAAAGCGGTTCCTACCCCGCGAAGTGCATCAATCGTTATTTTTTCATTTTGTTTGTTCGTGTGTGTGCGTGCGTGCGTGCGTGTAGATAAGATTATATTATTTAATTTAAGACTATGAGCCTGCTTTTTTAAAAGAAAATAAAACCTTGCAACAATATAATTTTTATGACAGGCGATCTTTCAGTTTTCAACAGTCTGACGCCACCCCCATCTGACGCCCCGCCCCCCCCACCCCCCCATCCCACACACCCTACCCCCCAACCCCGCCCCCACCCCCCACCCCCAATGGTTGGTCACTTAATCTAAAGAAGATAGCTGTACGCACTTTTTGATTTTGACACAGACGATGACAGCAATGATGATGAGTATCCCAAGACCTACAGCGAAGCTCGCCGCTATGATAATTTTTTGTGGTTCTGTTAAGATATCTGGAAACAAATGAGTATTTTACGTAATTAATTACCTGACTAATTAATTTCATTTATTGTTAATACCCATGTTTCAACATGAACAAATTATTTCTTAAAGGAAATAATTGACAAAGGAAAAATTGGTGGCAGGAGATTGCAGTCTCCCGGGATTTTCTATCTCTACATTCTTCACTCATTAACAGACCCGTGAAGCTCCGGGGTAGAATAGGTCTTCAGCAACCCATGCTTGCCGTAAAAGGCGACTATGCTTGTCGTAAAAGGCGACTAACGGGATCGGGTGGTCAGGCTCGCTGACTTGGTTGATGCATGTCATCGTATCTCAATTGCGTGGATCGATGCTCGTGATATTAATCACTGGATTGTCTGGTACAGACTCGATTATTTACACACCGCCGTCATATAGCTGGAATATTGCTGAGTGCGGCGAAAAACAACCAACCAACCAACCAACCAACCAAATCACTCATTGACGTGTATTCGTTTGTTGTTTTAAGCCGTCGTCAGCAATATTCCAACTATATCATCTCACTATTCCAACTAATCGAGTCTGTGCCAGACGAATCGGTGGTTAATGGTATGACAACGATCCAAACTTTCGGGGTACGATGATATGCAATCAAGCAAACCACCGAACACGACCACCCGATCCAATTTAGTCACATTTTAGGGGCGGTCGGGTAGCCTAGTGGTTAAAGCGTTCGCTCGTCACGCCGAAGACCCGGGTTCGATTCCCGACATGGGTACAATGTGTGAAGCCCATTTGTGTTGTCCCCCGCCGTGATATTGCTGGAATATTGCTAAAAGCGGCGTAAAACCATACTCACTCACTAGTCACATTTTACGACAAGCAGTTGTTCCTGGGGACCAATAATAAATCTGGGTGTCTGCTTTACTTACCGCTGGATCGGGTGGTCAGACTCGCTGACTTGGTTGATTCATGTCATCGATCCCAATTGCGTGGATCGATGCTTATGATGTCAGTCACTGGGTTGTCTGGTCCAGACTCGATTATTTACAGACCACCGTCATATAGCTGTAATATTGCTGAGTGCGGCGTTAAACAAGAAACCAACCAACCAACCAACTTACCGCTGATGGGATTGACTGTTGTGGGTGTAGGTGCGGATTGGGTTGTAGCTGTACTTGACACTATTCTTGTACTGGTTGTCAATGACGTCTGTGAAGCCGTTGTTGCAGTTGGCGTTGTAGTAGTTGGTGTAGTAGTGGTAGTTGTTGATGTAGTAGTGGTTGTCGGTGTAGTAGTGGTTGTAGTAGTTGGTGCATTCGTGATTGTTGTAGTAGTGGTAGTTGGTGTATTAGTAGTTGTTGCAGATGTTGTAGTTGGTGCGGTAGTCGTTGTTGGTGTAGTCGTAGTTGTGGTAGTTGTTGGTGTAGTTGTAGTTGTGATAGTAGTTGGTGTAGTCGTGGTTGTAGTTGTGGTAGTAGTTTGTGTAGTAGTGGGTGTTGTAGTTGTGGTTGATGGTGTTGTGGTAGTTGGTGGGAGAGTCGTGGTTGTTGTGGTAGTAGTTGGTGTAGTAGTGGGTGTTGTAGTTGTCGGTGTAGTAGTAGTAGTTGTAGTAGTGGTAGTTGTTGGTGTAGTCGTGGTTGATGGTGTAGTGGTAGTTGGTGGTGTAGCCGTGGTTGTTGTGTTAGTAGTTGGTGTAGTAGTGGGTGTTGTAGTTGTAGCCGTGGTAGTTGGTGGTGTAGTCGTTGTTGTTACTGTCGTAGTTGTGGTAGATTGTGACACAAAATTGCGACAAGTGTCACAACACCTTCCAATGTAGTCGGAACCGGAAGTGATGCAGTTGCTTTCAGTGCATGGGTCAGTCAACGTGTTGTCACCATAGGGACAGTCTGCAACATAATCAAGCAGCATTGAAACCTTCCAATATGTAGTTATATTGATGATCATAGTCTCGAGCATGTACGTCTTCTGATTAACATTACCGGAAGACACCACTTTGTTCTTCCTTGTCTTTGACCGGGCATTATTTAACTGAATTCAGTTCAATCTCATTGAAATCAGATCTTAGTTCTCGCTGCCGCTAAACAAAGATCTGAGGACATCCCATTACGGGTCACGTCAGACCGACCTTTCGCGAACTCTGACCGACCAATGAAATTACTGACAAGAAGTCGACATTAGCCAATCAGGAGGTAGGTTTCTCGTGCTTTACGGCACTAATTTCAAATTGGCGACTACGCTTCGTAACATATTATGACAATTAAAAATTTGAAACCTGAACAAAAGAAAATTCTCGAATGGCTCATGTATGGTCTAGATTGTATAGATTCAGTCGTTACGCCAGTAACTATCGTTCGGAATACCCCGTTTAAAAGTTTTCGAGGCTGCATAATTAGAAATCACATTCATGATCTGGTAAGCGACGCTCTGCTTGGTCGGATGAAAGGTCGTTCTGACAGGACCCCTAATGGGATGTCCTCAGATCTTTGTTTAGCGGTAGAGAGAACTAATATCTGATTTTTATGAGATTGAATTCAGTTAAAACCACAAGGCAATGACGGAACTTCTCTTTTTCCCTACTAATCCCTTGATGAAAATTTCATGAAAAAAGCTTGTTTCCCCAGCGGGATTCGAACCCGCGATATTTGCACCGAAGGCTTACGAAAGTAAAATGGAAGACACTTTATGAAATTAACGACTAATGTAGTTTATAGTTTAACAGTTTTTGCACGGCGAAATATGTGTTTTATTCATTCTATGCATTGTAAGTAGTAGGTAGCATTTCGTTCGAAGAAACGAACAGATAGAAAAAAAATTACTCTTATCGGGATCAGGGCCATGTTGCTTACACTAGGCCCTTCAACATGGGCAAGTCATGGTTAGGTGATTGATAATTAAGTGTGCTCAAGTTGATCCTATATGAATTGTATACGTGCCCTTGGACATGCATTCCATCGGCTCAGGGAGCACATTCACGTGCACCACGCAGGGCCGACTCGCAGTGCTCTCACACATTCGTCACCACTCGCGCCTTTCCGTAACCCCGCTATTCGGCTTGTTCCGGAATAACACGAGTTGGTCACATATGTGCTCTCACAGTGAACCAAAGAGTTCTTTTAAAATACGGTTATCAAAACAACGTTGTTTAAACAGTTAAGTGCTAGGGTACTTTGAATGCTGGCCATGCTTATTCCTTTCTACCACGGTTCATGTGGAAGGCAATGCAATATTCCAGCTATATGACAGCAGTCTGTAACATTCGGGACCAACTCGTGTTATTCCGGGACAAGCCGAACAGCGACTCGTGTCCCTCTCATGGCCATTTTTGCGGCCGGGTTCCGTCTTAGCGCAAACGGGCATACCTAAAACAATTGGCAATTCGTTGCGTAATGGTTCACATATATATTTCCCCATATATTATATATATTTCAGATGCAATTTAAAGCACATCGGGACGTGCGAAATTATAAAGTATGATTGAACACATTTAACTGTGTCTTGGGTATATTTTTATATACGAATACGGTAACGGACATGTCTTCAGGTTTTAGACTCAAGCTAAAAGGTGATGCGATACAGTCTAATATAAATACAGGACTGATTGAAATAATGACACATGTTGATCAAGGAGCAAGCTTAATCCATATTTGCCTCAATCGCCTACCATCAAATAGTGTACTAGTTCATTATTTGAAGGTATTTTTACCAGATTCCTGACTCAAAACATGGAAATTTGGTATCGTTTTTTGTAGGGGCGTCTTGTAAGTGTCAGATGTTTTGTAGGTAAAGTGAATGGGTTCCCGGTACCCGGTAGGACGAAATGGTAAATTGGCTTTAAGCGTTCTGGCGCCTCATACGGCAGCTTTTATTGTATACTCCTCAGAAATCTGAGAATGGAGTGTGAGTGCATGCTGATTCTAAGACAGGGGTAATAATACTATGTAGCACCCTGACCATTCTCTTGGTAAATTTACGTTGTCGCATTAAGGTGGACTTATTATCATTATTATTTTTTAACAAATTCAATTGGTAATATAGATGCAGCTTTCGTAACCTACAATCTGGTCAAGAGTGAGTGAGTGAGTGAGTGAGTGAGTGAGTGAGTGAGTTGGGTTTAACGCCACTTTTAACATTATAACAGTTATATCACGGCGTGTCAGCTTAATGTGGGAGGCAAGCCCGAAGTGATGCAGGTCTCAGACGTTTACTACTTCGGTGAAACCCACGAGCACGGGTATGGTGCTGACAAACCTATATCTGGTTAAGAAGAAATGTAAGTATCATCAGATGAATATAGCATACTTTTACTGTAATTATTACAATTATGTTCATTAATAATAGATATATTTATGTTGGTCGTAGGACCACTATCATTCCTGCCTAAGGAATCGTAGAAATGATAATCTAACATAATATATATCATATCACATACTTCAGACTTAAAACTTCGATTTAGTGTTTAAAACGTTACTTGAATTGAATTGACAACTTGAATGATTGACTAACTCATTTGAAACCCAAACCAGACAATCCCCATAATCTGTACTTACCTCCCCTTGACGAATAGGATAGGCAAGTCTCACAACAGCCATGGGCAATGTCTTCATTGTAACATTGGTATTTCGTTGCCGAAGTTACAGCCCGACAGTTAGAATAACGATCACCATATGTGCAGTTTTCTGGAAAAAAGATAACGCAATAATCAAAATAGGGAATAAATACAAACTTTGTGTTAAAGGAATGAAACATCGCAAATAAAATATGTAGGTCGAATATGTTAATTGATTTACCATCAAATGTAGAGCCACCAACTGAATCGAATATGGCTGCCATAACCATTTATAAAAAGTAAAACTGTTAATAAATCAGTTGTATTATAATGATAGCTTATCCATTCTGAATAGTTCATAACATAAAGCAGTTTAAGTGTGATATGATTTAAGTTTCTCGAGAACATAAAGTAGCGACTAAAATGATAATATAGGATATTATGGACAGTGGTTCACAGTATTTAATAATACCTATCATGTTTTAAGCTGCGAAATGTATCTATCATAATAACATATAGCTCCATATAACAAGTATAAACAGTGAGTGGGTGAATATGGTTTTACGCCGCCTTTAGCAATATTCCAGCAATATCACGTCGGGCAACACCAGAAATGGGTTTCACACATTATACCCATGTCAGGAATCGAACCCGGGTCTTTGGCGTGACGAGCAAACGCTTTAACCACGAGGCTACCCGACCCACCCTATAGTACGTAGATAAGGGTTTGATAAGGAAGAGTTATTGGCTGAGAGTAAACGAATAGTATAACCCAGGTCCCCCCGACATCCACAGCTTCCACTGAAGGTGCCACACTCCCCCCTGAAATCCAAATCAAAACCCAAACCACCTTTCAATAAACGTTTTGTCAAATTATTTGGATATATGCAAAATTTATAACAACGACGTGAGGTATTAATAGACTGACCAATCACCAACAGTCATATCTGTCCCAATCTCATTAAAATCAGATCTTAGTTCTCGCTACCGCTAAACAAAGATCTGAGGACATCCCATTACGGGTCACGTCAGACCGACCTTGCGCGAACTTTGACCGACCAATGGAATGACCAATCAGAAGGCAGCTTTCTGGTACTTTACGGCACTAATTTCAAATTGGCGACTACGCTTCGAAACATATTTTGACAAATTCTCGATTACAAATTTGAAACCTGAACAAAAGAACATTCTGGAATAGCTAATAGATGGTCTAGATTGTATGGATACAGTCGTTAAACCCATAACTATCGTTCGGAGTTAAAGTTTTCGAGGCTGCATGATTAGAAATCCCATTCCGACTGTCACTTTCATAATCTGGTAAGCGATGCTCTGATTGGTCGGATGAAAGGTCGTTCTGACGTGACCCGTAATGGGATGTCCTCAGATCTTTGTTTAGCGGTAGCGAGAACTGAGGTCTGATTTTAAGGAGATTGTATCTGTACTTACCAACAGGCGACGAGTACGCTGAACAAGTTTCACAACAGCCGTTGGCATTCCTTTCATTGTAGCACAGGTTTCTCTTGTCCTTGGTGACATCAGTGCAGTCAGAATAGCGATCGCCATATGTGCAATTTACTGGTATATACATAATAATGAAATGAGTAAGGAATAAATGTTCAAAACATATCCGGGGTATCGTTGCCCTAGACTTCAATCACTATGAGTTACCCGTGTAACTAGAGGAGTGTAGAAAATCTTACGATCTACATGGGCTCGTACACCAGAATACAGAGTGAGTGAGTTTTGATTTACGCTGCTTTAGCAATTATATTCTAGCAATATCACGGCGGGGGACACCAGAAATGGGCTTCCGCGTGACGAGCGGACGCTTTAACCACACGTCTACTTATTCACTTATCCACTCACTTTGAACCAACATGATCATGATTCATAGGCATTTCATGCTTGCCATAAAAGTCGACCATGCTTGTCGTAAAAGGCGACTAACGGGATTGGGTGGTCAGTGCACTGATATACAATCAGTTGATCGTGCCAGGACCCGGTGATCCATGATGCCAGCTTAACCCTAATTATGATCCTTGGTCTATCGTCCCGTGAAGATTCCGGGGTAGACTAGATCTTCAGCAACCCATGCTTGCCGTAAAATATGACTATGCTTGTCGGAAAAGGCGATCGGGTGGTCAGGCTCGCTGACTTGGTTGATGCATGTCATCGATCCCAATTGCGTGGATCGATGCTCATGATGTCAATCACTGGATTGTCTGGTCCAGACTCGATTATTTACAGACCGCCGTCATATAGCTGGAATATTGCTGAGTGTGGCGATAAACAACAAACCAAACCAAACTAAACCTTGGTCTATCAGCACCAGAGTAGTCATGACAATCGTTCTCTACTCTGTAACTAAATGTTAGGTAAATACTCAAACAAAAAGCCGTGAGATAGCAGAAATAAGGTTCAAAACGGCGTAAAACTTATTCAACTCTCTACCTGTACTCACGTATTACTTACGGTCACATATAAATGACGTAGTTCATTCCTCAAACCGCACCAATACCATCATTCCATTTTTGTTAATTTAATTGGATATATGTAACATTTAAACCAACGACGTGACGTATTAATAGACCATTAATCACAAACAGTCATATCTGTACTTACCAACTCCCGACGAGTAAGCCGAGCACGTTTCACAACATCCGTAGGCATTGTTTTCATCGTAACAAAGATTTTTCTTTTCCTTGGTCACAACGGTGCAGTCAGAATAGTGATCACCATATGTGCAATTTGCTGGGGACAAAATACAATTAAATTACAACCGAGAGTTAGTTAAGCTAGACTTTCAAGATGTATATATACTACAGGTACGAGTCTTGGGTAAATTGTCACTTTCATTCAGATAAATATAAGATCTAAATATACTTCTTACCAAATACGAATATCAAAAGAAAACATTTATCGTTGGATTATATGTTGTTTTGTCAAAACATATATACCATGTTATTCATGTCGATGGTCAACAGGTACGGTCTCAAATTAAGTATCGTGATGTAAAGTTAAGAGAAGATAATCTAAGTTTGGAAATATTGAAAGACATTTCCTCATTGTAAAATTGTTTTAATCATCAGGAGGACGTGCGCTCCACCACCCTCAACGTTAACAGGATGAACACTTATATAATTTCAACATGACATTTCATTATCTACTCTGACGACGAACGGATGGCCGTATTTATAATATCCTCCTTAACACAAACCCTCTAAAGGTCTCTCTCATTACTTACCCACTACAGGCTTGCCGTAAAAGGCGACTAACGGGATCGGGTGGTCAGGCTCGCTGACTTGGTTGATGCATGTCATCGATCCCAATTGCGTGGATCGATGTTCATGATGTAAATCACTGGATTGTCTGGTCCAGACTCGATTATTTACAGACCGCCGTCATATAGCTGGAATATTGCTGAGTGCGGCGTTAAACAACAAACAAACAAACAAACTTACCCACTGACGACTTAAAAGCTGAACATGTTCCACAACAACCATTGGCATTTGCTTCACCGTAACACAAGCGTTTCGTGTCCCTTGTTATTGCAGTGGCACAGTTAATAAATCGATCTCCATATGGGCAGTTTTCTAGAGTAAATCACATATTCAAGAACACATTAGTAATATTCACGAGGCATATTTGTACAAACGTAAAATTTTCAAACCCCTTGGTAAACAAAACATTCAAAGTGTCCGTATTCCAAAGTAGACACATTCTATGGATAACAACAAGTTGTTATCGATAAATTGTGTCTACTTTGTCATCCCTCAACTTCTAAGTAATGCCTATCAAACAATTCGTGTCCATGTTCACCAGACATTGATGGCAGCATTCCAAATGAGCCAAACCGAAGGTGAGGTAAATACCACGTACTGAATACCACAGAGAAGTGATTCATGATAATGATGATGGTGGTGGTGATGATGATGATGATGATGATAACAATAATGATGATGATGATGATGATAATAATAGGCCATTGATTTTGCGCATATTTCCACACCAAACTGGGCATGCTCAAAGCGCTATTATTGCCCCGGTCACCGGATCATTGTGCACTCAACAATCATTCTCAGCTCCCTAGGGAGTATACAACCCAAGCTACATTGTCATCTCATCCTACCGGGTACCCATTCACTGCTGGTTGAATAGAGGCACATTTCGAACAAAGTCACTTGAACCACACTGATTGTTTGCATAATCACGTTCATACTGCTTTAAGGCGGTGTGATTCTTGTCACTGCTTCTAAACACGCAATAATGATCGTTTCTAAATTTTCGAAGGCAATTTTATTTTCATTTTTACTGGAACAAACTATATTTTTTCACAAATAAATCCTAGCCCAAGCCTCTCTCTCGAAAAATATCAAATGTTCGGTCCGTTAGAAAGCACCATTACAAAAAAAGACCCATCAAATACAGTAAACTACGGTTATAACGAACTCAAAGGGACCCCTAATTTTAGTTCGTTATAACCGCAGTTCGTTATAAGCATATATACAGCACATATACAACAAGGGGCCGGGACCAAAAAATAAGTTCGTGATATCTGTCAGTTCGGTATAAGCGTGTTCGTTATAAACGTAGTTTACTGCATATCGAACGTGTAGATGTAAAGAATATCAGATTCTATGGAAGTCGTGCTAATTGAACTAAAAGACAGGCGTACACATTCTGTAAAACATGCTTGCAATGACGTTACGAGAGAGACTATTATTGAAAAGGGAGTACCGTCACTTCTCTTGTAGACAGGGCACGTCTCGCAGCAGACCGTCAAATAATAAGACCTGTAGCACAGTCGTGGTGTCGCACTTATCAGCTCAGCACATGTTTTATTTTGCGGGTACACGATTGGCTGGTTCCCAAAGAGACAGTCAGCTGAAAATGTAGACAAATTCCCGAAATTGATTGATCATCATAATCAGCGGAATGGTTCTCCCTAGCGGTACTTATATACACATATACTTGGCATCATGTCAAGCACCGGGTACTATATTTCCTCGTCAAGTTTTCAAATTGAATTTTTTACTTTTTAAATTAATATTTTTTTTAAATCGTTTCCTGTATTAATATTCTGACAAAACACATTTGCAGTTTTTTTTCACAATGAGACATTCTCATACTGACATTCTGAAAATCGATTATTCAATAATATGTTTTGTAACCGTTCCATGGCAATAGTGCATAGAGTACGCTTTCATTTGTTTTCCCCTCTTCTTTAAATAATATAATGTAACCGGTTACTGGTGTTCATCTAGATCACCATAGTGTTCCCTTACCAATTTTGTATCAGCTATCGTTGGTATCCTGCCCATTTAATAAAATGAAAGTTGGTTGGTTGGTTTGTTGTTTAACGCCGCACTCAGCAATATTCCAGCTATATGACGGCGATCTGTAAATAATTGAGTCTGGATCAGACAATCCAGTGATTAATATCATGAGCATCAATCCACGCATTTAGGATCGATGACATGCATCAACCAAGTCAGCAAGCCTGACCACCCGATCCCGTCACTCGCCTTTTACGACAAGCATAGTCACCTTTTATGGCAAGCATGGGTTTCTGAAGACCTATTCTACCCCGGAATCTTCACGGGTCTAATAAAATGAGAACAATGTGGAGGAACATTCGTGGCCTTTATCCATCTAGCTACTCGTGACTCAAGGAGGATCGAAATCAAGTCTTACCAGCGCAGATATATCACGACTGTCGATAATCGAGCACATATGTTGTGCATGTGTCTAAGTGGACGTCTATAACGTCATCGAGGTGACCTGCTGGTCTAATGCGCTGTGACACATCGGCAAAGTTGCACCCCTTAGTGCTGGCTGGATCCGCTAGTACTGATTCCAATCAAAAGATTAATCTTGTAATGATCCATGGTTTGTCAGCATCATACCCGTGCTCCTGGGAGGCACTTAAATTGTCAGGGCCTACAATCTGCCTCATCTACGGTTCCTCTGATACGCGCTACGCCGTCTTGTATATCTGATATGCTATTCCAAATGGCGTCAAACTGTATAAATAAAAATATCAATCTACACTTACTGTTGTTTTGTTCTGGCGCATCGATGGAGAAAACACACTGCCCAGCTACACACCACTGAAATCACACGTGTTACACATACAGTTGCTATTTTTGTGACAAATAAGCTTCAAATTGACATCAGAATACACGGTTGTTGTTTGTTGTTTAACGCCGCACTCAGCAATATTCCAGGATGGCGGCGGGCTGTAAAGTATCAAGTCTGGACCAGGCAATCTAGTGATTGACATACCGTATTCGACGTAATAAGCGCCCCGCTCTATTAAGCGCCCACGGCGACATTTGCTAATATATTGGCTAGTGAACAATCCCAATTAGCACCCCTTCCGATTGATCAATGTACACAAGACTTATTTATTCGCGTATAATACGCACTTATGGGCGTTTAATTTTGGAAAAAAATATATCTGTCGTACATAAACATTCCAGGCCACGAAATTTATCTTTCAACTCTGTTTTTTTCCATCAATATAGTATTCTAATAAGAGCCATCTATTTCTAATTTTGAGAGCGCCCTGGGCGTTTATTACGTCGAATACGGTAATGAACATCGATCTACGTAATTGGGATACGATGACATGCATCAACCAAATCAGCAAGCCTGACCACCCGATCATGTTAGTCGCCTCTTACGACAAGCACAGTCGCCTTTTACGGTAAGCAAGGGTTGCTGAAGACCTATTCTACCCCGGATGTTTATGGTGTCCAGAATACGGGGACATGACCGGGAAAGTGTGAGGTGTATTGTCATTGTGTTCCCTGTTATACATGGTGGTATTGATTAACATATACTACTCAAAAGAAGTTAAGAATCACCTGATTCTTTCATATTACAATAGTTAATCTCTCATGCCATGACAGATAAACATTACCAATATGAAAGAATCGGGTGATCCTTAACTTCTCTTGAGTAGTATATATAACTATCAGTGTTAGTAGTAGTAGTAGTGATACTAATAACAGTACTTGTAATATTTATAATAATAACGCCTGATAACAGATAAAGGTACATTCAATTTCCATTCAGAATTCACTGTAGGTACAGACATTAACATGGGTTAAGCACAGACACATATGACGTTCAGATGGCTTACCTTTTTATGACCACATGGCGTTCCTTCTGCAGCGTTTCGGGACGACTGAAGCTGTTCCTTGCCACAGACCATTCTCTTGCAGATGTTCTCAGAACCACCAATGTCGACACCCTGTAAACGTCATGATCAATAATGGGTGACATTGTAAGAAAGGGGGCGGTCGGGTAGCCTAGTGGTTAAAGCGTTAGCTCGTCACGCCGAAGACCCGGGTTCGATTCCCGACATGGGTACAATGTGTGAAGCCCATTTCTGGTGTCCCCCGCCGTGATATTGCTAAAAGCGGCGTAAAACCTCACTCACTCACTTGTAAGAAAGTATAGCGTCAAAATCAACCAGTTAGGTAGTTTTTGCACCTGTATAGTTCATGATGCGCCCAAGGCAGATATTCTGCTAATGCTGATAAATATATTTTGTTCTTACTAATCGCAAGACGAAGCCAGGTCCAAACATCATCTGACACTGTGCATGAACGTCATAGAGTTGTCCCGGCATCGTCCCCGTGATGTTTGTCACAGACGCCGGCTCGAGACTTGTCTGTAGGCATTGCTTTTGGGTATTTGTACTGAAAAATATACGGAGACAAATATCGAATAGGATATGTCACGACATTACGTTATAGTGAGATAGTCATGGCCTTAGGTACAAACCCATATTGTATAATGTCGTCATAATACCATAATGACGCGGTCTAGGGGAAACGGTGCCACAATACAGTAGGCAGAGTCACCTGCCGTTGTCGTGCCAGGATCCGATGACCCCACTGAAAACACCAACTTTCTCATTCACATTATTCACTCTAAATAGTGTACACGCTGCCCTGACCATATAACTTCCAAAATTAATCCAGTTGAAGTCCTTTGGAAAATCTATTTGAGCAGAGCTAATAGAAAACAAACTGACACGCGTCATTTATTGTAAATATTAAACGCTAACAACAGGGAACAATCAGTCTCCATTATTATCCGAAACAGATTTCATAGGCGTAAAAGACAAAATATCGGTGGCAATCATATGAATGTATCACTGCAAATCAGTGATGGCACCTCGTGTTCGCGGAAAGGGTAACTTGAAATCAGTGATGGCACCTCGTGTTCGCGGAAAGGGTAACTTGAAATCAGTGATGGCACCTCGTGTTCGCGGAAAGGGTAACTGAAAATCAGTGATGACACCCCGTGTTCGCGGAAAGGGTAACTGGAAATCAGTGATGACACCTCGTGTTCGCGGAAAGGGTAACTAAACATCAGTTATGGCACCTCGTGTTCGCGGAAAGGGTAACTGAAAATCAGTGATGACACCCCGTGTTCGCGGAAAGGGTAACTGGAAATCAGTGATGACATCCCGTGTTCGCGGAAAGGGTAACTGAAAATCAGTGATGACACCTCGTGTTCGCGGAAAGGGTAACTGGAAATCAGTGATGACATCCCGTGTTCGCGGAAAGGGTAACTAAACATCAGTGATGACACCCCGTGTTCGCGGAAAGGGTAACTGGAAATCAGTGATGACACCTCGTGTTCGCGGAAAGGGTAACTGGAAATCAGTGATGACACCTCGTGTTCGCGGAAAGGGTAACTGAAAATCAGTGATGACACCCCGTGTTCGCGGAAAGGGTAACTGGAAATCAGTGATGACACCTCGTGTTCGCGGAAAGGGTTAGCTTGTCCTGTCCTACCGGTAGCACCTGGCACTTGCACAATTTTCATAAAAAGTAAGTGTGTAAGTAAGTAAGTAAAATTATGCTTGATAAATGACACGTTGTGCAGGATCAATCAAAGAAAAAAGTAATGTTTTCAAAGTCAGGGAAGAAAAGACGTGGACAAAGGTAATGAAATAATTCTTACATACACATAAAAAATCATTTCGGTATTGATAATGTGAAAAAAACATAGTCGTAAATACAACTCTCTTTAATCGTCAGCGTCTGCTCGGAGAGCGGAAGGTTCAGGGTTCGATCCCCGGCCGCGTCATACCAAAAGACGTTAAAATATGTTACCGTGTCTGGCGCTGGGCATTAAGGGGTTAAAACAAGGACTGGTCGGCTCGGAGTCAGTATACAGTGTCTGAGTGAGGTATTCATGTTAAACTGCAGCATGGTATCTCAGTGGGCTAGCACTCTAAATCGGCATCAGTCCAGACTAGTACAAGCAGACACACACACACACACACACACACACACACACACACACACACACACACACACGTGCATGCACGTCGCTATATAAGTGAAATAATCTTGAACGCGACGTTAAACCCCATTTCACCCAACCTCTTTAATCGTCGCCATTTATAAAAAACACTTTGCCATACACCGCGTAAATGGTATTATGTGAAAAGCTATGGCCTCAAAACATTTGTCCACCGCAATTATTCCACATCTTCAATAATAAAGTGTCCATTTCACATTATTGTTGAAGCGCTTAGATTGTTGTTATCACAGCACTACACATGTCAAGTGCACACGCCATACATAGTTTTTGATGCTCACGCAAAATGTTCATCACGCTTTTGAATAGTGGTCCAAACTCTAGCTTGCCTGCATTAAAACAGGGGTCAGGATCCTCATCCCTTGCATTCCCTGACGATGTCAGACAGGTTGGTTGGTTGCTTTGTTGTTTAACGCCGCACTCAGCAATATTCCTGATATATGACGGCGGTCTGTAAATAATCGAGTCTGGACCAGACAATCCAGTGATTAATAACATGAGCATCGATCCACGCAATTGGGATCGATGACATGCATCAACCAAGTCAGTGAGCCTGACCATCCGATCCCGTTGGTCGCCTTTTACGACAAGCAGAGTCACCTTTTACGGCCTATTCTACCCCGGAATCTTCACGGGTCTGTCAGACAGGTGTTAATAGGACTCGCTATCGTCACAAAAATTCTCAACCTCTTTTATATCCTTGACTGTCTGATGGCCGTTGAACATACAATTACTGACCATGGATTTTCAATTCACTTGATGCAATCCTTTGTTTTTCCTGAAGAATTTAGTATTCCAAAATCGTAATAAGGCCATTGTGCTGGACATGATTTGTGCGGTATACGCGCGTGCGTGTGCTTGTACTTGTCCGGACTAATGCCGGTTTTATAGTGCTTACCCACTGATATACAATGCCTCAGTTTAACATGGATGTCCCACTCAGACACAGTATACTAACTCCGAGCCGACCAGTCCTTGTTTTACCCCCTCAATGCCGAGCGTCAGGCAGGGTAACAACAAGTACCATATTTTAACGTCTGTTGGTATGACAAGACCGGGGATCGAACCTTCCGCTCTTCAGGCAGACGCTCTATTAACTAGACCAAACAAGTAATCAAGGTAAGGCTATATATGTATGTTCCTCTTTGGAAATGCGTGTATGATACTCCCGTTTCGTTTGTCGATGTGTGCCAGGTTTCTATTCTACCCTTTCTTTCTACCCTTTTCTCAACCCCCCGGTGTCACCACCGATTTTTAGTGATCCATTCATATATGTTTCATCGTTACTTTGCCATTCACGCCCAGTGTAATCTGTTACGGAGACTCGTTATTCTCTGGCGTTGACATTTTGTATTTAAATTTCCTTGTTCCGTCTCTCATACCAACCCATTTGTTAGGATGCCTTGGATGAAGGTTTGGAAGTAGTGTAACGAACACGTCGAAAAGACGTAGTAGTTGTTGTGGTCAAGGACGTGGGTCCTGCTGTACCCGCTGCCGGTCATGATGTACTTGTATGTAGAGTTACACTTGTTGTTGTATTCGCCGTCATGCCTGGCGCTGAGCCTGCAAAATCCAGGTTAATTTTTACTAGATTTAAATATATGACCCTATTTTTAGCATTATTCTAGTAATATCTGGAACTCTTAGTATGGATAATGTACTCTGTACCGGTGTGCGGATTGGAACTAAGGACTTTTCATGCCGAGAAACTGCTTTAATACACGCTTACCCAACCGTCCTACTTGAGATTAAGACAGCACAATTAGCACCACATGCTTAGATATACGTATTTTCCGGGTGGCGTATGGCAAGCCGTTTTCACATTTAGTACGGAATTACAGATATCTTCGATTGTTTTAAAGATATCGGTATTTTATTTAAAGATATCAATAATGTTTTTGAGATATCAAAAAATAATTAAAGATATCTTAAATTCATTTCTGATATCCATAATACAATTACTGATATCTTAAAATGTTACGGTGATATCAACAAATTAGTTTGTGATATATCTAAATGTAGTTAAGATATCATTAAACAATTACCATCCTACAGTACATAAATATATTAGAAATAAATTCAAGATATCTTAAATTCAGTTCAAGATATCTTGAAATAAGTAATACATATCCACAAATGAATTACAGATGTCTTTAATTCAATTAGAGATATCTTTAATTCAATTCAAGATATCATTAATTCTGACCGTTACTGATATCAAAAATCCAATTAAAGATATCATTAATTATATCAATTATTGATATCAGTTATCTAATTTAAGTAACATTATTAATGTAACATCTTATATAATGGCAACAATTGAAGATATCAAAAAATAATTATTGATAAGTGTATTTAGTTTCAAGATATCAGGAATTAAATTATTGACATCATAACAAAACATGATATTTTGATATCTTTAAATCATATTTTGATATCAATAATTAAATTTAAGATAGCAATTCATTTCAAGATATCAGTAATACGTTTCACCATATCCTTAATTCATTTCGTGATATCTTAAATTTTATTGCAGATATCCACAATTATCTGCATTTAAGATATCTTCAATTCAATACAAGATATCTTCAATTCAATTTAAGATATTTTTAAAACAATTCAAGATATCTGTAATTCCGTAATAAATGTGAAAACGGCTTGCCATAGTTGCGCATCTCAAGTTTGATGTATATAATCTGGCGAATGTTCAAGCCACTTGCGGAACAATAAGAATGCAATACCGTATTCGACGTAATAAGCGCCCCGCTCTAATGAGCGGCCATGGCGATATTTGCTTATATATTGACTCGTGAACAATCCCAATTAGCACCCTTTCCGATTGATCAATGTACACAATACTTATTTATTCGCTTATAATACGCACTCGTGTGTTAATTGCACCCTTAAGTATGGGCAATTAAATTTTGGAAAAATATATCTCTCCTATATGAACATTTCAGGCTGAAAATAAACCACGACATTTATCTTTCAACTGTTTTTTTTTGACAAAATAATATTCTAATAAGAGCCCCCTATTTCTAATTTTGAGAGCGCCCTGGGTGCTTATTAGGTCGAATACGGTAATTCAAATGTCATGGTAAGCTACTTACGCATGTCCGACTTCGTGTGTTGTGACGAGCATGTCGTCAACCAGGTTGTCTGTATATTCCACAGCTGACACACTGTTGTATGGTGTTTTACATATTGTTCCTACATATGCATATCCTGTGACAACGAGGATGAACCACATCAAGTAATATCAAGAGTGAGTGAGTATGGTTTCAAGCCGCCTTTATTAATATTCCTGCAATATCACAGCGGGGATACTTGAAATGAGCTTCAAACCAGGCCTCAGTGTGATGAGCCATTCTTTAACCAGCAGGTTACCCCACCGCCCCATGTTACAATGAGGACCTGGCGTTACCAAATGCCATTTACATTGCTTATCTCATGAAAGTACTCAGTAGCAAAAGTTATTGTCATTACATACATTCATGAAGATACGAAATATTTCCAGCTTGATAGTCTTCTAGCTGTATACGATTGCCACCAAGGACAATTTCCTCCCATAAAAAAATATTTCATTTTATTTATTCAGTTAGTTATACAATAACTTAAACACGGGTACATTGTGGATAAAAGTCACTGTTAAAAATTCAAAAGTTCAAAAGTTCAAAAGTTCAAGTGTTATGATGACGTTTTATGAACGTTCCGGGCAGAACAGATCAACATGAAAATATCAATACCTATTTCGAGGCCAAGTTCTAATTATGAAATTCTTTTGTGATTTCAATTTGAAAAATCCTTTGCCATTTTATATCTTAATTTAACAGAAGTACATAAGTGTTCTAAAAAGACCCAGAGGCGATTCTACGGGTAGTATGATATGACCACGTTTTCCTTTTGAGTACACATCAAAACATCCCCCAGCAGGTGTTGTCAAAGCTATGTATCAATTGTTTAAAACAGTTAGATTCAATCCAAACTCAATGAATGTCTCAGAATATATACGGCGACTCACCAAGCAGGTCTGTAGTGTTCCTGTTTTCCTCTTCACGGAATAAGTCGTACCTGAAACGAATTGGTAACAAGGCAGCTAATCTGATGTAACAAGAACTATTCTAACACATGACATTAACTTTCAACAAGGTGAAGAATTTCCTTAATACAGTATTATCACAGAGGGGCGGTCGGGTAGCCTAGTGGTTAAAGCGTTCGCTCGACACGCCGAAGACCCGGGTTCGATTCCTGACATGGGTACAATGTGTGAAGCCAATTTCTGGTGTCCCCCGCCGTGATATTGCTGGAATATTGCTAAAAGCGGTGTAAAACCATACTCACTCACTCACTCACTATTATCACAGAGACAGGCATAGGTTCATTATTGGGAAGGTGTTAATTAAGTTGGAGAGTTAATTATCGCCGCTCTGAACAGCATTTCATTTTTATATCAGGGCCTGTTGGATTGATGTTGGAGGAAAGCCTAATATGATGGTCTCAGACGTGACCACATTTCCACAACCCTAGAACATAATCAGGGCGAATCTGGGAGTCGAACCCACGATATTAAGTTTAAGGTAGGCCTACAGGGCGCCCCTCTGCAGAGCTAATTGGTGAGGTGATGTGAAATTAGGTTTAACGTCGCGTCCAAGATTATTGCACTTATATAGCGACGTGCATGCACGTGTGTGCGTGTGGCTGCGTGACCGGACTGATGCCGATTTATAGTACTAGCTCACTGAGATACCATGCCGCGGTTTAACATGAATACCCCACTCAGACACAGTTTACTGACTCCGAGCCGACCAGTCCTTGTTTTAGCCCCTTAATGTCGAGCGCCAGACTGGATAACAACAAGTACCATCTTTTAACGTCTTTTGGTATGACGCGGCCGGGGATCGAACCCCGGACCTTCCGCTCTCCGGGCGGACGCTCTACCACTAGACCACGGAGGCGGTCCATAAAACAAGAACTGAAGAAATCAAGAATTGCATTGGCACTTATTACATGGATAACACAACAGGGAAGAAAATGGTCAGGGAAATGTGTGAATTTAATATACTTTAAATATACTTTAAGCTGATTGTGACAACTCACGCTGTGAACACAATAATATGGTCATTGTCAGGGAATCCTGGTGTGTCAGCCTTCCATTGCCTTGTGCCACTGAGAAGTTTATCACCATCTATCTTCGTTTCATTAACTACAGCACTTTGGAACGGTTGTTCTGACTGCTTATCCTAAAATGATATCACGGAGAACCATGATACATACATAATAATGATACATGGAGTATCATGCGACATACAGTATAAAGATACATTCAGTACCATGATATAAATATGTTTTATGACACATGGAGTACCATGATACATACATAATGATACATGGAGAACCATGATACATACATAATAATGATACACGGAGCACCATGATACATACATAATAATGATACATGGAGTACCATGATACATACATAATAATGATACATGGAGTACCATGATACACACATAATAATGATACATGGAGTACCATGATACATACATACTAATGATACATGGAGAACCATGATACATACAAAATAATGATACATGAAGTACCATGATACATACATAATAATGATACATGGAGAACCATGATACATACAAAATAATGATACACGGAGAACCATGATACATACAAAATAATGATACATGAAGTACCATGATACATACAAAATAATGATACACAGAGTACCATGATACATACAAAATAATGATACACGAAGTACTACGATACATACATAATAATGATACATGGAGTACCATGATACATACATAATAATGATACATGGAGTACCATGATACACACATAATAATGATACATGGAGTACCATGATACATACATACTAATGATACATGGAGAACCATGATACATACATAATAATGATACATGGAGTACCATGATACATACATAATAATGATACACAGAGCACCATGATACATACATAATAATGATACACAGAGCACCATGATACATACATAATAATGATACACAGAGTACCATGATACATACATAATAATGATACACGGAGCACCATGATACATACATAATAATGATACATAGGAGAAAGTTGTATGTCTTGAAGGAGTGATTGAAGAAACATTCTATCGATAACGAAATTCCTCTGCTAACAGATTTGAGTGAATCAGAATGTTTAATAATTAATGATAATATCAATATTGTCTCATGATTATCATGTCTTTAGTGTACCGTATTTGTCGTTATTGGTTTATTGAAAATAGATTATCTTGCTGCCTTGTTTGGGGTAAATGTTATTATCATGACTACGCTCTATTAATGCCAAGTGGCCATGTTTTGTTTATTTGTTGTTATGACGGCGGTCTGTAAATAATCGAGTCTGGACCAGACAATCCAGTGATTGACATCATGGGCATCGATCCACGCAATTGGGATACGATGACATGCATAAACCAAGTCGGCGAGCCTGACCACCCGATCCCGTTAGTCGCCTCTTACGACAAGCATAGTCGCCTTTTACGGCAAGCGTGGGTTTCTGGAGGCCTATTCTACCCCGGATCTTCACATGTCGAGTTGGCATGTGTACAGTGATGCTATCTGATGTCACCATCACAAGTTCACACAATTTGACAATATCACATTAAACGTAACAGCGTCAACATAAGTCATTACATATGACACTTATGATACACCAGTGTGGTTATCAAAGGTATTTTATGTTTGTAAAAGATAACACCAATTGGAGGCAAACATCTTACCTGAATGATATATCCAACCAGGTTTATGTTGTACAGAGGGGACGCAGTCTTATAACGAAGATCTACCTGTTATGGAAAAAGAAATAGTAAATTTAGGTTACTTAACTCTAAGGAAAAAAATATAATAAGAAAATGATAACCACTAAACTCATCAATTTGTATCCAAACTGAGAAACAGGGTCACCTGTTATCACCTTACTGATCTATGTGAACCTGTTTGATGAACACCTTTTGAACTATTACAATGAAAAGAATGTACCATACGTACATGCCTTGGCTTACTTTTATTCCGGTTTTAACCCTATCGAACATGTATGGTTTGCTTTGTTTGTTGTTTTAACGTCGCACTAAGTACTATTCCAGCTATATGTCACGCAATCAAACAAGTCACCGAGCCTGACCACCCAATCCATTTGGTCACCTCTTACGTTCAGCATACTTCCCAAGGACCTACTGTAACCAGGAATACGCATGTTGAATACTATAAGAAACTCACCCCGTTTACAAGATGTGCAAAGTGTCTTTTGAGGCCTTGTTTTGTCTCCTGGTGTTTTAAGGCTTCGGACAGCTGGGTTGCTCTGGAATACCATCTGTGATACACAAGGTGAGGTGAGGTGAAATGGAGTTTAACGTCGCGTCCAAGATTATTGCACTTATACATGAATAGCGACGTGCATGCACGATTTATAGTGCTAGCACACTGAGATACCATGCCGCAGTTTAACATGAATACCCCACTCAGACACATTTTACTAGTCGACCAGTCCTTGTTTTAGCCCCTTAATGTCGAGCACCAGACAGGGTAACAACAAGTAACATTTTAACGTCTTTTGGTATGACGCGGCCGGGGATCGAGCCCCGGACCTTCGGCTCTCCGGGCAGACGCTCTACCACAAGACCACGGAGGCGGTCGTGAAAATGCTTTGGCAAGATAAAAACTCCTATGGTTCATCATGCAAATATTTAACTGCAGTAGTTCCTTAAAATGTTATTTGTTGTGAAAGAGATATAAATATGGACAACTCCAATATCATCATTTACTATTGCTAGATAACACTGAGATATGACAACATTGATTCAGTCTTTGTTGTGAGTTTAGGTTACAGACAAGGTTACAGACACTTTTGAAATTGTACGCATTGATAAGGTTGAAAATATGCACCTTTCATAAACAGAGAACCCTATTACTGTAATGACGTCCACGTAGATTGGCTCCTGAATCTGGCGCTTCTTCCTCAAGGATTCTGATGCCATCATCTCACTGTCACTTCCTGACTGACCCTTCTCGCCATCATCTGAATAAAATACACAAATGTCCATGTGACATTTACTCATGTTATTTGTAACCTCTACGTTAACCATTTCTCATTTCTGTTTCTTGATAATGTGCAAAACAACTTACCATCGGTTATCAGGCCAAAATATTATTGATTGTTTAGATCCAATCAATTTACTATGCTTAAGTACTTACACCTTTCCAAAGTTCTCATCTAAACACAACTTCATTATACACGAAGGAACTGCGTGACATTTATTCATGTCATTGGTGATAGGTGTTAACATGTATGTTAACCTCTGTTTTGACCATTTCTCATGTCTCATGTCTGTTTCTTGATAAAAAAATACACTTACCATCTGTTATCATGACAAAATATTCTTATATTGTTACGATCCATATTTCATTTGCTATACTACATGGACAACAAAGTTCATGTTGATGAAATTCATTTTAATTAAAGAACCTATTTGGTCAAATATTGGCAAAATGATTGTTTCTTCCAGCACACATATTTAATTTTATTAGCATCGTTATATAAACTGCGTTAAGCATTTTGATTCACATTTATTCAGATCCAGCTATTTAAGTTCAAAGTAGTAATTAACAATGAAATAATAAGAATTAAAAGTTCATACGTATTTCTTTCAATAAATGGATCGATCCCATAATGTTTAAATATTTCGATGAAAAAAAAATTCAATATAAAAAGAACATATTCCGGAAATATTTTAGCATTCTGACTGAAGTAAAACTAAGCAAGATATTGCAGATACATTGTGCACCGACAAAAACAAACTTTACAAATTGAACCCGTGTTTGACATGTTATTTCATACAAAGCTGTGATTGTAGGACGAAGGGCTTTTTTGGTCCATTCGATATGCATAATTCAATAAATTAGCAAATTGTGTTTAAATTGTCATGTATATTTTTAGATCAGTTCGTGTGAAAGAGAACTAGGCGGAATATTATAGAGATTTCTGCAGGTTTCAACATCTTGTCAGGCCCCATATTCAAATGCTCTATATGTATATATGATTCTCCGCTGTGATTTCCTTTTTATTGTAATTTTAACTATGTTACTGTAAAGTGTAACTGGAATTATGTTTTAGTTTGCCATGTACATTTCAGTTGTTATATATTCTATCTCTTTTACCTTTCGGTCGGACAGCTCTGAAGACCTTATGTTCTACTGCTGCCTCTGACGTCAAATGTCAAGTTTCTTGTATCTTGTATGCTTATAGGGGGCACGGGTGGCCCAGTCGTCTAAGGCGCCGCGATTCGCTTTGCAGAGTTGCGTCCCTTGGGCACGCCAGAAACCTATGATTGTCGGTTTGAACCCCCGTTCGCCCCGATTATGTTTCTAGGTTCGTCCGCACCATACCCGTGCTCGTGGGTTTCACCGAAGAGGTAAACGTCAGAGACCTGCATCACTTCGGGCTTTCCTCCCACATTAAGCTGACACGCCGTGATATAACTGGAATACTGTTAAAAGCGGCGTTAAAACCCAACTCACTCACTCACTGTTTATAACGTATCACAATATTTTGGATGATTTCAGGAAGGATTCTCCAATATTTAAAGTCATTGACTCCAGTTGATTGTCTCAGGAGATGAAGGGCAAGACAGTACAAACTTATGAGGAAGCATTCACAATCAAAGATACACTCTCGGAAACCCGTCCCTCTTTCATTCTCTTAACTGGTCATGCCCTGAGTACGTCACTCTGAAGTGTTGGTATCAGCGTCCAGTAATGTGACTGTCATAAGGGACAGAACATGTAATATTTGAGAGCGCAGGGTATTTTGCGTGACAGAATATTTTTAGTCAGGGCATCAAAACATAATATTCTGAAAGAAGGGGTGAAAAATAAATTTTCAGAACATCCAGCAAATGATTTATTGTTTCTGTTTAACCATAGGACAAGTTTTGTCTAGTACAAGCGTGACACCTTACCATCATTGTCTATCCGCGCAATGTGTACTGGTGAATATGTAAGCGTGTATCTGATATCACTGGAAGCTGATTCTGTTCCTGTCGGCTTCAACTTATACATACGTGGTCCAGAGAGCAAGAGAAGGCCTTCCTGGTAAGTAAACAACAATTGCAATATGCATCTTGATGTCGATGTACATTTCAAAGACACATAATACATGTGTTGAGACTATTTGCATGACACTACAAAACAGCTTTTCAGGTGAACTTTCAAAAGACACACCAATCGACTGACTTATCGTTTTTGATCCCGCAATAATTCTAATATTTGCATTGAGATGGTGTACGAGTTTGCAGCAAATGATAAGAAAGGTCCACTGAAAGTCAGCGAAGACACCAGGTGTTCGCGAAAAGGGTACGCATGACTTGCCCTAACGGTAGCACCTGCAATTCACACAATTTGCACAGAAAGTATTTATTGCCTGACGCCGCACAGACATTAATTAAAGCGACCAATCCGTTTCCATATTCACAATAAATCTCTGCTAAACGTAGAGTCGATTCTAACTTTCTCATGAACATGTTTGTGAATCACTATCAAATAGTGAAGATACCAGGTGTTCGCGTATAGGTGAGCATATCCTGCCCAAACGGTGGCACCCATCACAAACACATGCAAAGGCAAATCAATTGTTCACCAGGTATAGAAATGCCCTTCACATGGCTACCTTAAAGCTCCTTGAAAGCTTTACTGAGGCCTTGAATAAATGTCATTTAATTTTTCCTTTTAACACGAACTTCATTACAGTCGTTTTGCTTTTGAATTTGAAATGATTATGGAGGCCCTATACAGACATTATCAATTGCTAGTCAACATTTTTATTTCAGCTTGTAAAGCGGCGACACTTACAAACAGATAATACGGTTGGTTTTCCTCTTTAATAACACAGGACACCTCAATGTTAGCAACGTGAGTCACATCCTGGTAAACGGCTGTTCCCTGAAAGAAACTTAAAAAGTATTACACAATGAAATGATATGCTTTATGAATAAGTGAATGTCAGCTTTCAATTGGGTAAACGTCTATCTAACTCTTATCCATAGCAAGTTAATAAAGGTGCAAGAGTCTTATGTCATATATTGTCAGCGAGTGAGTTATTTGCAGTTATAGGCGTAACACTTGCTGGCAGTTATGTCTCATGACAAAAGTGTTTCATGAACGATCCTAGGTTCTTGTGCACTCCCGCATACAATAGAAATGAAAATGTATGCATTTGTTTACATGGTAGAAGTAATGAGAGTCTCTGTCCTATTAGATAAACTCCCCTTGCCACAATCAGCGTACCCATCCTCTTCTTTGTTCATATGAGGGGGCGATGGGGTAGCCTTGTGGTTAAAGCGTTCGCTCGTCACGCCGAACACCCGGGTTCGATTCGCAACATGGGTACAATATGTGAAACCCATTTCTCGGGTCGCCCGCCGTGATATTGTTGGAATACTGCTAAGAACGGCGTAAAATCATACTCACTCCCTCACTCACTCCTTGCTTGCTTTGTTCATATTCCCGCTTCAATGCTTATCATAACCACCCCCCCCCCCCCCAAAAAAAAAAAAAAAAATACCAAAAAAAATTAAAATAATTTTTTACAGATTCTTCCTGACGTTTTCTGCGATGAATGCTTTTAAGATGCATAAATACCTAACCACATAAAAAATATTAAAGTGCAAAATAATTTTACCAATTTTGATTGAAATATGCCAGTGATATTTTGACAATAAGTTAGCATCCCACCCTATACATTATTGAAATATCTTCTGACTTGGTTAAATGACACGTTCGCTCGTCATGCCGAAGACCCGGGTTCGATTCCCGACATGGGTACAATGTGTGAAGCCCATTTTTGGTGTCCCCCGCCGTGATGTTGCTGGAATATTGCTAAAGCGGCGTAAAACAATATGCACTCACTCACTCACTGGTTAAATGACATGAACGGAAATTGCTTTGATAACAGTATCCCTACAGTACTGGGTTAGTTTCTTGGATTTGGATCCGTATATGCCTTTGTTTCTTCATCCCTGTAGACATTGAGATCATGAAGATGTAAAAGAACCCATACGTTCACATTTATCGAATCTACAGTTACCTATTGTTAAGTTTTAAGAGTTCTTTGTACAACATAGAATGAATTATGACTGAGTGAGTATGGTTTTACGCCGCTTTTAGCAATATTCCAGCAATATCACGGCTGGGGGACACAAGAAATGGGCTTCACACATTGTACCCATGTCGGGATTCGAACCCGGGTCTTCGGCGTGACAAGCGAACGCTTTAACCACCAGGCTACCCGACCGCCCTAATGAATTATGACAGCAGTCTCACCTCCAGCTCCAACACTGTATCTCTGACGATGATTGGGTTCCCCTTCTCATCCTGTCTAGATACATATACAGGGGTTGTTTTCTTCACCGACGTGCTGGTCTCCAACTGAAGAGTGACGGAGTCATTGTGTGTCCTTACACTCACTGTGAACTCCCTGGGGAGAGTACAGTCTCTCAACCCTGGCTTTGGTTTTACTATGTCAACGGAAGCTTCCATGCCTAGAAGGGAAGAATATCATTTATTACCTACGAGGGCAAACACGTTGGGGATCATAAATATCATATGTGCCCTTGGGTCATATCACGTCACGAGACAACAGTGTATTGTTTCCGTCATCCTGACGCGTTGTTGACGTCATTCTAATCTGATCGTGACTTTAGGTGGGAATGACGTCACAGTAGAAACGACGTCATAGTTGAAAATTGTTGACGTCATTCGACAAATTGTGGTTCCGCTGCTGTTCTTATACCCCCATTCCACTAGTCGACGCCCTACTGCGTTCTGCGCACTCTGAGGGAGCGCCATAGGTCTCTTCATTTTTCGCCTATCTCGGGGCACTTACGATTTGATTACGATCAGATAGTGCTCCTGTTGCGATCCAATAGCGATCTCTGCGATCCAATAGCGTCTCGAAGACCCAAAATGTGGCGATCTTGCACGATCAGTTCCCGCTCCTTTTGCGAGCATTGCGATTTTATGCGATCTAGGCGACCTATGGAGGTCCATTAGGACTTAATATGTGCTCTATGGCATCCTATTGCGAATTTTGGGTCTGATCCTATCAAAACTCGTAGCGTCCTGAGGTGCTCATCAGTTCTACGCTTGGTAGCAGAGGGGTAGGTCTTTCGTGGCGATCGGCGGCGCTCTGAGGTGATACAATAGCGCTCTGATTACGACCTTGGCGATAAAGTAGCACTACGATGGCGATCTCGGCGATGAAGTAAGCGATCTGACGGCATTCCGGGCGGAGCGCAACGGATCTCACCAGGGAAGTCGACAGGTGGCGACGTTGACGATCATGGAGATCCATTAGAGATCAGCTCGCGATCCATTAACGCTTTTGGAGATCTTGGCGATCTATGGCGATTTGTAAGAGCGTCACAGAGCGCAGCTTAGTGGAATGTGGGTATTATAAGTTAACACTAAAATTCGTCTCTGTAAATATCTTCTTCGGTAATAAAAAGAACATTATATTCGTGTTCATGTCATATTATGTTTACGACAATCGTGCCAACAGTATCTCCCTCGCTCTCGGTCGTGAAATACCGGAAATTAAACACTCGTGTCGTAAACATAGTATGACAAGAACACTCGTATTATATCTTCTATATATTACCCATAAGGGTAGAATGATCATGTGTAATAACTTTACGATATTTGTATATGTGCATTTTAGCGATTCTAAATGTCAATTGAAGTCATATGACGTCACAGCAGTGTTTCATTGTTGAGTAAAATACCACATGACATCATCCGTTGTTCCTGACGTCACACGTCCGTGGTCTAGTGGATGTATAGAGCGTCAGAGAGAGACATCTTGTCATCTGAACAATTGGCTGCCTTCAGTGAAGTTTCTCGAAGGGTGGACTTTTAATACGTTTTTTCCTTCATTTTGTCTCTTAAAATGTCAGTGAGTAATATATAGAATAAACTACTCGAAACTCGAAATTACGGATTGCCTGCCCCTTGTGAATGAATGCTGTGAGTTCCTCAACAAAGGCTTGAGATTAACACCAATCGTTCACTCATTGGCGATTCTGTTAGTGTATAATGTTTAATTTCAAACAAAGGCTATTTACTCAAATACAATTTTACACAGACAATTCCAGTTGGTAAATGATCGGAATGAGATACAAGATAAGGTTTGAAGTAGAGGTAAATGCTATCACAACAATACAACGAAAGAAACTTTAAATATTATAATTAATTATCCTATATTAATACCGTAAAAGTAACATATTTATGTACACTGTTTCAAAAGGTATCTCTGGTATAAATGTAAACCAAATAGTATTCAAGACATTCAAATAGATCTCATAACGACATGTGATGAAAGTAGATCATCTCATGTCTAATATCCCATGGCCCTTTATTGCCTCTTTTCATCCCTCAGTAAGAAGAAATAACGTTCGATTTCCATATCTGACATGGTTAGTTTATTTTGTTGTAAAAGAAAAGAAAAAAAAAGAAGAAAACTTTATTTGTTGTTTACGTCGCACTCAGCAATTTGGTGGGTGTGGGGGTGGGGTGGGGGGCAGGACACCTAACTCTTCGCGAACACCAGGTATCATCACTATTTATAGAGATTCATAAACACATGTTCATGATATGGACGGAATCGTTAAATGGACTCTGCTTTTTCTTACGATTTATAGCAGGGCATTGTAGCATTTATTTAACACCATGAAGAAAATTCACAACGAACATATCTGATAAGTCACCAGTAAATCCTTCTTTACATATAATCAAGCTGAAATGCGAAAACTATATCCACACATGTGTATAAGTTAAACTGTAATTACTTAACATGAACGCCATGATTCATTAGTCTGTACTCACTGTCTTGGCACAATCCAAACTTGATTATAGTGAGTAGAATAAGAAGTTTCATTTTCACAAAATCGTATTTCAGGTTTGATCACCCAACTGCACTTTAATATTCGACCAGGGTGTAGTATTTATATCCCTAAGCTAACTTTCTTTAGTGAGACACAGCTTTGTATGCATGTTCGCGTCAATGCCGATAGTTTCATTGGTCTGCATATTGTGTAATACTGGCTGTGTATGGGAAACGCTCAACTACCTTTCATATTGAATCACGATTTGAGATCTACACCCTGGCCTAGATCGATTTCAAATTGCAACTGAAACACACACAAAGAGAGTATCTGTCAATGTTACTCTTCTTGTGACACACTGGAAATTTATATCTTGTGGGAAAAAAATTGTTTATGTTTGGTGGCGTTACAATGAAAATAGCACTGAGGTGTGTGAGCTCTGTTAGTGGTATGATTTGTAGTGGGTAAGAGTTTGTGTGGTTGGTTGGAGGGTGGGGGGTGGGGTGTGGGTGTGGGTGGCGGTGGGGGTTGGGGGGGATTTCATGGGGTTAAGGTTGATGGTTAATGTGTGTTGGATCGGATTTGTAGTTTTGGGTTCAAGGTGTTTATGTCATAGTGGGGATTCTCAGAGAGGGTTGGGAGTGAGTCACTTCAAATCCTGTCCCTCGTATAGCTGTAGTGCATGTGTCACCCAGTACTAGCTCCCACCTCGTATATCTGTAGTGCATGTGTCATCCAGTACTAGTTCCCACCTCGTATAGCTGTAGTGCATGTGTCACCCAGTACTTGTTCCCACCTCGTATAGCTGTAGTGCATGTGTCACCCAGTACTTGTTCCCACCTCGTATAGCTGTAGTGCATGTGTCACCCAGTACTAGTTCCCACCTCGTATATCTGTAGTGCATGTGTCACCCAGTACTAGTTCCCACCTCGTATAGCTGTAGTGCATGTGTCACCCAGTACTTGTTCCCACCTCGTATAGCTGTAGTGCATGTGTCACCCAGTACTTGTTCCCACCTCGTATAGCTGTAGTGCATGTGTCACCCAGTACTAGTTCCCACCTCGTATATCTGTAGTGAATGTGTCACCCAGTACTAGTTCCCACCTCGTATATCTGTAGTGCATGTGTCACCCAGTACTTGTTCCCACCTCGTATAGCTGTAGTGCATGTGTCACCCAGTACTAGTTCCCACCTCGTATAGCTGTAGTGCATGTGTCACCCAGTACTAGTTCCCACCTCGTATATCTGTAGTGCATGTGTCACCCAGTACTTGTTCCCACCTCGTATATCTGTAGTGCATGTGTCACCCAGTACTTGTTCCCACCTCGTATATCTGTAGTGCATGTGTCACCCAGTACTTGTTCCCACCTCGTATATCTGTAGTGCATGTGTCACCCAGTACTAGCTCCCACCTCGTATAGCTGTAGTGCATGTGTCACCCAGTACTAGTTCCCACCTCGTATATCTGTAGTGCATGTGTCACCCAGTACTTGTTCCCACCTCGTATATCTGTAGTGCATGTGTCACCCAGTACTTGTTCCCACCTCGTATATCTGTAGTGCATGTGTCACCCAGTACTTGTTCCCACCTCGTATATCTGTAGTGCATGTGTCACCCAGTACTAGCTCCCACCTCGTATATCTGTAGTGCATGTGTCACCCAGTACTAGTTCCCACCTCGTATAGCTGTAGTGCATGTGTCACCCAGTACTTGTTCCCACCTCGTATATCTGTAGTGCATGTGTCACCCAGTACTAGCTCCCACCTCGTATATCTGTAGTGCATGTGTCACCCAGTACTAGTTCCCACCTCGTATATCTGTAGTGCATGTGTCACCCAGTACTAGTTCCCACCTCGTATATCTGTAGTGCATGTGTCACCCAGTACTTGTTCCCACCTCGTATATCTGTAGTGCATGTGTCACCCAGTACTAGTTCCCACCTCGTATATCTGTAGTGCATGTGTCACCCAGTACTAGCTCCCACCTCGTATGTCTGTAGTGCATGTGTCACCCAGTACTAGTTCCCACCTCGTATATCTGTAGTGCATGTGTCACCCAGTACTTGTTCCCACCTCGTATATCTGTAGTGCATGTGTCACCCAGTACTAGCTCCCACCTCGTATATCTGTAGTGCATGTGTCACCCAGTACTAGTTCCCACCTCGTATATCTGTAGTGCATGTGTCACCCAGTACTAGTTCCCACCTCGTATATCTGTAGTGCATGTGTCACCCAGTACTTGTTCCCACCTCGTATATCTGTAGTGCATGTGTCACCCAGTACTAGCTCCCACCTCGTATAGCTGTAGTGCATGAGGCGCCTAGTTCTAGTTCCCACAGAGGATATATTGCATGTTTGCTGTTGGAGATATACTGAGTCAAATTAAAAACTTCACATTTTTAAAAGTAATCCCATATATGATATACAACGGACAAATGTATAAGAGAAGGTAATTTTTAATCATTAATGTCCAAAGAAGGATTTTAATTAACGGTGGTAACCATAATTTGTTCCAAACACCTACGGTATTCGGTAATAACATCAACAGTTTAAATCATAAGTCCCAAGCACGAGAATCTGATGGCACACAAGTTCAGTAGCGTGTGTGGCCACCATGTGCGTTGACAACTGCCATACAACGCCTCCGCATGGACCTTGTGATGCTTGTGAACACATGATTGGGAAGACGACGGCATTGTTGCTGTGCCAAGATCTTGCCAATTCTGTGGTTGGTTCTGGAGAGTGCGCAGACTTCTGCCAAGAGCATCCCAGACGTGTTCGATGGGATTGGGGTCGGGAGACCTTGACGGCCAGTCCATGACGTTGACTCCCGCATTCTGAAGGAAATTCCTTGTCAAAATTGCTGTGTGGGGTCTGACATTGTCGTGTTGGAAGATCAAACCGGGTCCATCTGCTGCCATAAAAGTCAGAAGTTCTGGTGCCAGTACCTGGTCGCGGTAAGCAGCAGCGTTGAGGTTGCCACGGATGACCAAGAAGCCTGGAACGTGCATTGCCACAGAAAGCACCCCACACCATGACACTTCCGCCTCGAAATATGTCAACTTCCTGTACACAACACTGGGCGTAACGTTCATGACGGCGCCTCCACACCCTCGCCCTACCATCAGCAAATCGTAGATTAAATCGGGATTCATCACTGAAGACGACTTGATTCCAATTCCTCTAAGTCCATCGTAAGTGTCGCTGTGCCCACAATTGACGTTGACGTCTGTGTAATTGAGTCAGAATCGGCCCGCAGTATGGCCGTCGTGTTTGAAGGTGAGCAGTTCTCAGACGGTTTCGAACAGTTGGCGCACTCAGTCTACCCCTAAACAGTTCATTTCTGGTTGGTATAGCCGTCAAACATTGGTTACGGAGGTGACGTAAGACAATCTGACGATCCTCTGCATGTGACGTCACACGTGGTCGACCTGGCCGAGGGCGATCATCGGTGGTACCAGTTTGCTGTAGAATCGTCTGTAAATCATAAATAGTCCGTCGACTAAAACCCATTGTCCTTGCGACTTCAGCAACGGACGTTCCCGTCTGCAACATGCCGATGGCACGTTCACGTTGCACATTTGAAAGGCGTGGCATGACAAACGGCCGTAAAGACTTTTATTTTCTGGTGTTGTTCTTTTTTTGTTAATGACTGCTAACAAGTATGGCTGAAAACACGTGCGGTATTATGGCCACGTGACCAGTTGCACGTGAAAAAACACTTTTGCCACTATAGTGCTGTGCACCTGATTTTGATCGATTTACCTGCACAAAAACGGGTGTTATCTGAAGACAATACGTGGCCATTACACAATAAGGGCCCACAATGATAACTGGTCAAAATGTTAAAATTTTAGGATTGTGAAGTTTTTAATTTGGTTCAGTATAGTTTAACGTTTTGATTGGTGGCTCAGTGTGCTTTTCGCTTGTAGCTTGGGGCGGTCGGGTAGCTGGTTTTCCCCTCCGTGATATTGCTTGACTATTGCTAAACGCGGCGTAAAGCCATACTCACTCACTCGCTTGTAGTTCCTTCATCAGGTTGGATCTCAATGGTGACTACCTACATCAAAACGATTACGTTTTTCAATCATCATTGAATGGGTTCGAAACAGTACAGGTGTACTTGAAGTAACTGTTGAGCTTAATACTGACTTGCACGTGCATCCATGATTCTATGCATCAACTTTCTTATATTGTGAATATAAGATTTTATCACGCATATGTCCTGTATGATTTTGTATATATATATATAGTAACAAAACCCTTTTTTGACATCACACTTTTTAGTCTGTCCAGCACGTGCAGCGAGTAATCTATTATCCCTCCACGAAGTGGGAGGGGGTATAGAAATAAGTGCTGTCCGTCCGGCCGTCTGTCACGTTTCAATTCCGGAACATACCTTGGAAACATCTTAATATTTTATCATGAAACTTTGCATATGTATCAAACACATGCTGAACTGGTGCCTTGTGAAGTTTTGATGTTTGTGTATTACTTAGTGCGTAGTGTCTGCAATAGGGACAAGCTTTCTCTGAAACTAATGAAGTTAGATGAACTTATGCAAGCTTATATAAGAAATACTTATCAAGACTTAATTGGCGCCATAAATTATGTTATCCCCTTCTGTGTGTATTAATTTCACATTTAGTCAGATTTTCGCATTACATAAAGCAATCCTAGTGCCTTTCTCTTCTTTAGGCTTCATAGGACTCTTTTTTTATAGTAAACATTGACTTCCTTATTATTCGCTACTACATGAAGATACCGCATTCTAATTTGGCTCATGGACCCGTGAAGATCCGGGGTAGAATAGGTCTTCAGTAACCCATGCTTGCCGTAAAAGGCGACTATGCTTGTCGTAAGAGGCAACTAACGGGATCGGGTTGTCAGGCTCGCTGACTTGGTTGATGCATGTCATCGTATCCAAATGGCATAGATTGTTGCTCATAATATCGAGACCAGTGAAGATCCGGGGTAAAATAGGTCTTCAGCAACCCATGCTTGCTGTAAAAGGTGACTATGCTTGTCGTAAGAGGCAACTAGCGGGATCGGGTGGTCAGGCTCGCTGACTTGGTTGATGCATGTCATCGTATCCCAATTGCATGGATCGATGCTCATGTTGTCAATCACTGGATTGTCTGGTCCAGACTCGATTATTTACAGACCGCCGTCATTTTGGTGGAATATTGCTGAGGGCGGCGTTAAACAACAAACAAACAAACAAACAACAAACAAACCCCAACCCGTTTTTGACCATCTGTTGAGACATCACGCATACAGAGGCAGAGGTGAGCAGGTAGAGGACTGGGACAACCCTAAAAATAAATGGCCGCACCAAATTGTCCTCCTGAAGTAAGGGCTGAAGGAAGCACTGAATCGCTCGGAGATGTATTTGACCTCACTGAGCGAGTGCTTGAACTGAAGTTAGAAAGCTGAGGAGTTCCTGCCACTGGCGAAGAAGTAACGGTTGTTTGAGTGTCAATAGTAACTGGATATGATAAGATAAGATGGGACAAGCTATGACATTGCTAATGTGTTGTGTGATATGACATGTTGAAATGTGATACAATATAGTTGTGATATATGGTACGATGGTATGTATAGTATGTTATGATAATGTTATATGAAATAATACTATATAATATGATCTTATAATGATACAATATGATATGATGTTATAGAATATGTTGTATGATATAACAAGATGTGATATGGTAATATAGAAATTATGAAATTACAGGGCATGGTATTGTACTGAATGTGTGAAATTATGTGACTGCGTTGAAATGCGAGGTGGAATGACGTGAGGTGATCTGGTGAGATATGTACATAAATTGTATAAAACTGTATATTCTTCAACTTGTACTATAGGCCTGTGGCCTCTTCAGTATGTGAAATAAAGAAAAAATTCAACTGGATGCAATCGTGTACGTAGGTCTCGAAAATGATGACTAACCATGGGGCCACAGAAAAACCATACCTGAGAACCATCCACTTATAGGACCCTCCAAGCACCTGATTAGTGAGAAAGAGAACGAAAGTGCCGGTATTTTCAGGTGATCAGATCGCCCGGATTAGCACGGAATTGCAGTGCTGCTTGACCTATTGTTAGGTGCTTACCATGGTGATGAGTGGGATGTGTTGGGGTGAGAGTTTTGTTTCAGCTAGAAACTTTGTTCTAGGATTATTTCCACACACGAACGATGAAATACATAATATGGGGTAGATACATTTATTACAATTTAATATTTGTGCATACACAAAAGTTCAGAATAATGCCTTGAATCATGATCGAACTGTTCTTGAATCAGAATAGTATTGGATGCCTGCAGGAATCCAGTGTTTGCAGCTTTGTATTCAATTTGCATGTGGCAAATAGATAAGGCACATCGTCAAGACTCCAAGCGCCCTCTTGTTGATCTTGTAAGCCTCCTTGAACCTGTCCCATCACGAAACTTCTCATAGGATCAAATCTGTCATGCTTGTAAACAGCCAGGGGCGGTAACTCTAAATTCCATTTACTTGCTGATCCCCCGCCCCCTCGGCATTTTACTAGTGCTTCAATCATTTTCTGTCGCCGACAATCGCCACAAATATATTTACAACAATCCCTGCTGCCACATAACAGGGTGTAGGTGCTAATATGGTTGTAGCTCTGCTAGACACTGTTACTACACTGGAGGTTGGTTTTGGTGAAGAAGCAGATGGATTTTGTTCTGTAGAGGCTGTTGTGGGAATTGTTGATGTAGTTGGTTCAGTTACCATTGTGGGTGTCTGTGTAGTAATTGCTGGTGTAGTAGTAGTTGTTGGTGTAGATGTTGTAGTTGTTGGTGCAGTGGTGGTAGTTGTTGATGTAGAGGTGGTTGTTGGTGTAGTTGTTGGTGTAGTTGTGGTAGTTGTCAGTGTAGTTGTTAGTGTAGTGGTAGTTGTTGGCGTAGTTGTGGTAGAAGTTTGTGTAGTTGTGGTAGTTGATGTAGTTGTTTCAGTTACCATTGTTGGTGTCTGTGTAGTAATTGCTTGTGTAGTCGTAGTTGTTGGTGTAGATGTGGTAGTTGTTGGTGTTGTGGTGGTAGTTGTTGATGTAGTGGTGATTGTTGGTGTAGTTGTGGTAGCTGTCAGTGTAGTTGTTGGTGTAGTGGTAGTTGTTGGCGTAGTTGTGGTAGAAGTTGTTGTAGTTGTGGTCGTTGATATAGTTGTGGTAGTTGCTGTAGTTGTGGTTGACGTAAAACTGCTACAAGTGGCACAACATCTTTTTATGTAGTCGGAACCGGAAGTGATGCAGTTGCTATATTCGCAAGGGTCAGTATGTATATTGTCGCCATAAGGACAGTCTGCAACAGAAACAAGCTGTGATTAAACCTTCAATTATCTGGTAATTACTGAATGATGATAATTGTGTCGAGCATTTTCGTCTTCTGATTATCATTACCAGAACCCCGTCTGTTCTCCTCTTAGTGAGTGAGTAAGTATGGTTTTAGGCCACTTTTAGCAATATTCCAAAAATATCAGGTCGTGGGACACTAGAAATGGCCTTAAAACATGTGGGGAATCGAACCTCGGTCGTCAGTGTGAAGAGCGAACGCTTTAACCACTAGGCTACCCGACCGCCCCTTATCTCCTCTGAAGCACCGTGTAACCTTTCACTGGACCATGGAAGCAAACCCCAAAGACATTTACCCTTTAAGTGAAACAAATGATCATTGGTAGGCAATGGATCTCAGTCAAGCGAATCTTGGACTCGATGAGCGTATCGATTCACAGTCAATTGATGCAACTCTGCATAACTCATACTGTCAACTATATGTGAGGTGAAATGGGGTTTAACGTTGCGTCCAAGATTATTGCACTTATATAGCGACGTGTATGTACGTGTGTGTGTGGCTGCTTGTACTAGTCCGGACTGATGCCGAATTATAGTGCCAGCTCACTAAGATACCATGCTGCAGTTTTAACATGAATACCCCACTCAGACACAGTATACTGACTCCAAGCCGACCAGTCCTTGTTTTAGCCCCTTAATGCCGAGCGCCAGACAGGGTAACAACAAGTAACATCTTTTAACGTCTTTTGGTATAATGCGGTCGGGGATCGAACCCCGGACTTTCCGCTCTCCGGGCAAACGCTCTACCACTAGACCACGGAGGCGGTCTCTGTCAACTATAAGACATATTTCATTATATGACCATTCCTCAGCACATGATGAAATCACATACGTTATAGATACTAGACATTTGGATGACGGACGGACGGACATCAATCCTTATGGATCTTTGGAATTCAGTACAAAAGAGGAATTGACATATTTTCAGGATATAGAGTTGAAGCAAGAGATGAAAGGACTGACGTTAAACAGTCTAAAAAAGTGTACTGCATCCTCATATGATCCGTGTCATATTTAGACATAGATTATACACGACACAAAACACAATATCTAAACTATATTACGTAATCTTAAGATCAAAACGACGAAGTATAATTGCGATGGAGTTTAATCCCCCAACCGCGATATCTGTACTTACGAACTCCCAACGAGTCCGTTCAAGTGTTATCTTTAAACAAAGATTTTAAACACGATACTAAACACAGTTTGTTAAATACATCACAGAACCATAAGATCAAAATGACGAAGTTTAGTTACGATGGAGTTTAAATCCCAAACAGCGATAGCTGTACTTTCGAACTCCCGACGAGAAAGCTGAAGAAGTTCCGAAGTTTGTGTTTTCATCGTAAGATAAACTTTTTTTTATTGGTCACAACTGTACTGTAAGAATTGTGATCGCCATATGTGCAATTTGATGGAGACAATTTACAATTACAATATACTTATTTGACACTTCCCAAGAGTGACTGAAGCTAGACTATCAAAACGTATTTACCACAAAGTAATTGTGTCTTGGGCAAACGATAAATTCCTGGCAAATAAATATATCATCTAATTTTACCTTTTATAAATAAGAATATCAAAATATGATTTGTTCTTAGGATCTTATAGACACCACCATTGCAAAATAATCCCCATTGCAATACAGTAAGCTACGGTTATAACGAACATGTTTATAACGAACTGACGGATATAACGAACTTACTTTTTTGTCACGACAATTTGCTGTAGTTATGCTTTATATATGCATATAACGAGCCACGGCTACAACGAACTAAATTTAGTGGTCCCTTTGAGTTCGTTATAACCGTAGTTTACTGTATATTCAATGCAAATATCGAATACAGTAAACTACGGTTATAACGAACTCGGAGGAACTACTAATTATAGTTCGTAATAATCGTAGTTCGTTATAAGCATATGTACAGCATTAATACAACAACTGGTCGGGACTAAAAAAAAGTTCGTTATATCGGTTAGTTCGTTATAAGCGTGTTCGTTATAAACGTAGTTTACTGTACATAGAGCATGTAGATGTGAAGCATATTTGACTTCAACCTGGAAATATTACTATTTAAAATGAAAGACAACATGGTTTCCATGTGTCAACGAGAGATTACTATCAATAAGAAAGGAGTACCGTCATTGCTCTTGTAGAGGGGACACGTCTCGCAGCAGGTGCCAAAATAATCAAGATCGTAGCACAGATGTGGTGACGCCTTTATGAACTCAGCACATGTTTCATTTTCCGGGTACACGATTGGCTGGTTTCCGAAGAGACAATCCGCTGAAATTGTTGACATGTTTCCGAGTGAGTGAGTGAGTGAGTTGGGTTTAACGCCGCTTTTAACAGTATTCCAGTTATATCGCGGCGTGTCAGATTAATGTGGAAGGAAAGCCCGAAGTGATGCAGGTCTCAGACGTTTACCACTTTGGTGAAACCCACGAGCACGGGTATGGTGCTGACAAACCTAGATACATAATCGGGGCGAACCGGGATTCGAACCCACAATCATAGGTTTCTGGCGTGCCCAAGGGACGCAAATCGCGGCGCCTTAGATGACTGGGCCACTCGTGCCCCCGACATGTTTCCGAAAGTGATCAGTGCATTAAATGAAATCATGGAAGCATGGATATTATGGTGCCCTCTAAAGAGTATATAATACACCTAGAAAATGTCATGCACCACTTACTATTTTATATAATTGTATCCTGTATTAATGTTCTGACGACACACATTTGGTTTCGCTCACAGCGTGACATACCCAAATAGAAATACAGAAAATCGATTATTCATGATCAGTAGCTTGTTCTGTGACTGTTCCATGGAAAAGATCTATTCAATTACCCTTTCAAATGCTCCTTTGTTTTTTTAATATTATGTTTACTTGTTTGTCAGTCTGGAAGAGCATAGAATGACCCTTTGCTAAATTTCACTGATCGATTGTATCTTAGAATATTATTACAATAGGATCAACAGCGGTAGAAACTAACAGGTTTAGTCCACAAGCCCTTATAATGATATTATATAGCAAAACCCTTAAAAAGGGTATATTTCTACTTGTCCTTAGGATACCTTTACCATTGGGAAGTTTGGCAAGGACAATAGGACTAGTTTCTAACGCTGATCAATGTCAAGGTCACTGGTGAGTTGGTGGTCTGATGTGCTACGACACATTTGGCAAAGTTGCATCCCTTAGTGCTTCCAGGATCCGCTGGAAGTGGATTTGAATCCAAATATTCACCCCTGTTACGATCCGTGGTTTGTCAGTATCATATCCATGCTAACGTATGGACTTATGTGTAGAAGAAAAGCCTCAACAACTTACTATTCTTCTGTTCTGGTGCATCAATGGAAAACACGCACTGCCCAGCAACACACCACTGAAATCACACGTGTAACACATACAAATTTACATGTATACTACTACTACTACTACTACTACTGCTGCTGCTGCTGCTGCTGCTGCTGCTGCTGCTACTACTACTAGGGGGCACAGGTGGCCCAGTCGTCTAAGGCGCCGCGATTCGCTGTGCACGGCACGCCAGAAACCCATGATTGTGGGTTCGAATCCCGGTTCGTCCCAATTATGTTTCTAGGTTTGTCAGCATCATACCCGTGCTCGTGGGTTTCACCGAAGTGGTAAACGTCTGAGACCTGCATCACTTCGGGCTTTCCTTCCACATTAATCTGACACGCCGCGATATAACTGGAATACTGTTAAAAGCGGCGTTAAACCTAACTCACTCACTCACTACTACTACTACTACCACTGACTGATAATAATAATAATAATAATAATAATAATAATAATAATAATAATAATAACAGCACTTTATGAAACAAATATATTAATTATTATGCTGCTCAACAGACAAAATTCAATTTCATTATGATGTTTACTTTCAATTCCCCGGGAAGTGCATGCAAATGTTAACATGGGTTAAGTACAGACACATATGCACGTTCAGATGGTGTACCTTTTTATTGCCACATGGCGTTCCTTCTGCAGCACTGCGGGGCGACTCAAGCTCGTCCCTGCCACAGATCATTCTCTTGCATATGTTTTCTGAATTACCTATGTCGATATCCTGTAAACGTCATGTTCAATAGTGAGTAAAATGTCTATCTATAATGAAAATATACCAGTTAGGCAATTTTTACACTTGTATAGTATATGATGTTCCAAGCAGGATTTTTTCTAATGATGTGAAATGTATTATTTCTCACTGATCGCAAGACGAAGCCAGGTCCAAACATCATTTGACACTGCGTGTGAACGTCGTAGAGCTGCCCCGGCATCGTCCCCGTGATGTTTGTCACAGACGCCGGTTCGAGACTCGTCTGTAGGCATTGCCTTTGGGCATCTGTACTGTAAAAATGTACGGAGAACGATATTGAATAGGAAATATGACGGATATATTAGGTTATATGGATATACTCATGCGCAAAGACACCAGCACATATTGTAAAATGTCGTCATCTTCTAAAACATATACGGAGACAGATATTGAATAGGAGATGTATCAGAAATATCACGTTATAGTGAGTTACTCATGGGCATGGACACTAGCACAAAATGTCGCCATATACGGTATCTTCCCAAAACGTAGACCTGCCAAAATGCAGACCCGTTAAAACAACACTCGTTATGGCTGGTTGCATCAGTAATTAGTCCCCTGTACCTTTGATTAAGTAAAATGGTATCACTCATGTAACAAGAAAGAAAGCTGGGTAGATTTCACAATTTTTTATTCAAATGTTATTTCATTTGTCATTTATGATTATCAGTCATTTTCACTTGTTTATCATCAGTGGACCAACTGCATCCAGGTACTGAAGGGGTGTCTTTTCACGGCGATGAAGCTGTTCCTTGAGTCGGACAAGTACACAGTACACATTTTCATTCTCCGTCCTGTTCTTAGCGTACGTGTAGCCGTCTAGGAGAACTTGTGGGGCACCTTTCTGGGACAAGACATTCTCAACTTTCGTAAGTCCGGCCATAGCTTAATTGGACGAGATTGAAGCTCATGTTCAAATATATTTATATGTTATATTAGAGATTGAGAACATTTGGTATATTCTTACACAAATCCCACAACTTGTTTAAAGGTAATGTTTGAGTAAGATTTGTGATGTACCGGGAGCAGATTAAAGAAAGGAGGAGTTTTTTAAGACAATGTTGTTGTTGTCCACTACTGCTCATTGTCTCAACATATTGATAATCCCTCATAGCAGGGGAGTGGACCAGTCCATTCATTAATTAGGTGTGACCAGCATGGCCCAATTAATTAGTGAGCTAATTTTAACTGCTTTTTGGGAGGTCTGCATTTTGGAGGTCTACGTTATGGGAGGGAACCCCATATACAATAATGACGAGGCGCTACAATTCGGTACGAGATATTTGTCTTAGTTATACCAGCACCCGGTAGGATACCGGTGAACACATTACCACACATATTCACGTCTAATAGTGTGTCACCTTTACCACTCACCTCCCATCTATCCGAGTTAAAATCAATTGGTTTGCAAAAGTTATTTCCGCAATGCTAATGGAAAACAAACTGAAATGGAGCATTTATTGTAAATAACCCTTTGAAACTAACACGTTGATTTGCGCTAAATGAAAGGAAAGAGTGATGTATTCATTGTCACGAAAGAAAAGCCCTGGACAATGGTAATGAAACAATTCTCAGATACACTTAACAAAATCCAACAGTCTGAATGGAATCACGAGAAAAACTATGGTTAGCAAAAGTTTGGCACAAGGGAAAGACGGAAAATGGAACGGAACAGAGCCGGATTAATCCAGATCTTCAGTAATAAAGTGTTCATTTCACATTTAGGGTAAAGTGTTATTATCACAGCAGTAAATAAATGTATGCCAAATTCAAATTCAACACAAAATGTTCTTTACAAGTCAAATTCCATTGATGAATAAAGAAACTACATCCCACTTTTCAATCCTGATCCAAAATCTGACTTGGCTACATTAGAACACAATTGTTAACAGTTTGCAGTAAAACCTTGTTAACACGAAGTTCCCATCGAACAAAACATTTGATGTGCTGCTTCAGCCAATAAATACTTACTTTCAGATGCAAATTGTGTAAATGGCGGGTGCTACCGGTAAGGCAGGATATGCTTACGCTTTTCGCGAACACTTGGTATGATCGCTGATTTTCAGTGGTCCATTCATATAAGTTTCACAGCTATTGTGCTCCATACGCCAAATGGAATGTGTTACAAAGGATAATCTAGACTGGTTATTTTCTTGCATTTTGTACTGGTTATATTTTCAATAATAATGGCGAGACTATATATGTCAGTAGCACACAAATGGCAAGGAAAACACATAGATTGCTTCTAGAGTGAGGTGAGGTGAGATGAGGTGAAATTGGGTTTAACGTCGCGTCCAAGATTATTGCACTTATATACCGACGTGCATGTACGTGTGTGTGTGTGTGGCTGCTTGTACTAGTCCGGACTGATGCTGGTTTGATAGTGCTAGCCCACTGAGATACCATGCCGCAGTTTAACATGAATAGCCCAATCAGACACAGTATACTGACTCCAAGCCGACCAGTCCTTGTTTTAGCCCCTTTATGCCCAGCGCCAGACAGCGTAACAAGTACCATCTTTTAACGTGCTTTGGTATGACGCGACCGGGGATCGAACCCCGTACCTTCTGCTCTCCGGGCAGACGCTCTACCACTAGACCATGGTCGATCCCATTTCTATTCCATTTATTAAAGTTGTCCCTGTTTCATCTTTCAAACCATCCGACCCGTGTCTTCAACAACTCATGCTTGCCATAAATGGCGACTATGCTTGTCGTAAGAGGCGACTAACGGGATCGGGTTGTCAGGCTCGCTGACTTGGTTGATGCATGTCATCGTATCCCATTTTTTGAATCGATGCTCATGATGCCAATTACAGGATTGTCTGGTCCAGGCTCGATTATTTACAGACCGCCGTCATATGTTGGAATATTACTGAGTGCGGCGTTGAACAACAAACAAATCATACCAACCCGTCTGTTAGGATGCCTTGGATGAAGGTTTGGAAGTATCGTAACGAACACGTGGAAAAGACGTAGTAGTTGTTGTGGTCAAGAACTTGGGTCGTGGTGTGGGAATCGCCGGACATAACATACTGGTATGTAGAGTTACACGTGTTCTCCTGCCCGTCATGCAGGGCGCTCAGCCTGCAAAATACCAGGTCAATTTTATGAGATCTATAGGGGCACGGGTGTTCTAGTCGTCTAAGGCGCCGCGATTCGCTGTGCAGAGTTGCGTCCCTTGGACACGCCAGAAACCTATGATTGTGGGCTCGAATCCCGGTTCGCCTCGATTATGTTTCTAGGTTTGTCAGCACCATACCCGTGCTCGTGGGTTTCACCGAAGTGGTGCAGTGAAGTGGTTTATCAAACGTCTGAGACCTGCATCACTTCAGGCTTTCCTCCCACATTAAGCTGACACGCCGCGATATAACTGGAATACTGTTAAAAGCGGCGTTAAACCCAACTCACTCAATTACTTATGAGATCTAAATCATTCTGTGCATCACCCAATTTTTATCAATATTCTAGCAATATTACCTCCCGGAACTGTAAGAATTGGTTTCGCACACTGTACCTATTATAAATGTCGAAACAATGACTTCTACATGAGGAGCAATCACTTTAATCACACATTTAAGCGTCGCTGTACTTGAAATTAGTATAGCAAAAATAGCAATACATGCTCAGAGATGTGTATATGTGTCTTTTCTGGGTAGTGCATGTCTCGTCCGATGTATAGTATGACTCTTTGTTTATAGCAGTATCGGTAAATCTCGTAATCCACACCCCCTGTTGAATGTTTACTTTTGCAAATCTAAGCACAACATTTCAGCGCTTGATCGAATACAGGACTCGTTACGGTATATCACAGCTTCTCGTAAGTATACACGTTAATTGTTTTATGACAGTTTCTGGAATGTTTTTGAGGTGGGATTTCCCCACCTCCATTCGAAATTGATTACAAAAGATTAATTTATTAAGACAAAGTCCCTTGACCCAACCTGGTATAGGTCGTATGCATACTGTTGATGCGTTATACAAAATAGAAAGTGATATTAACAACATAACCCACACGTATCACGCAACAAAACAGCCATACCGTGATAATATAGAGTTGCACGCCCTTGAGTCGCTAATGACAATACATGTATTTTGTTTACCGAACTCGGTAAAGAAAATCAGCGTCGACCAATTCTTATTAATGTGTCATAAAAATGTAACAAATGTGAGCGAGTTGGGTTTAACGCCGCTTTTAACAGTATTCCAGTTATACGTGTCAGCTTAATGTGGAAGGAAAGACCGAAGTGATGCAGGTCTCAGACGTTTACCACTTCGGTGAAACCCACGAGCACGGGTATGGTGCTGACAAACCTAGAAACATAATTGGGGCGAACCGGGATTCGAGCCCACAATCATAGGTTTCTGGCGTGACCAAGGGACGCAACTCTGCACAGCGAATCGCAGCGCCTTAGACGACTGGACCACCCGTGCCCCCTGTAACGAAGAACAAGAAACATGTTGCGTATGACATATTTAATAGGTCTGTAAGCGTGCGCCATTACGATCTAATTATAAATTAACTACAGCGATAATTTAGCGTTCCACCCAACATAACCTGGCGTAGATTCGAAATCATTGGCGGGCCAATAGAGATGAACTAACAAAAATGTCATGGTAAACTGTACATTAAAAACACTTACGCATGTCCGACTTCGTGTGTTGTGACCAGCATGTCGTCAACCAGGTTGTCTGAATATTCCACAGCTGACACACTGTCATATGGCGTATCACATATCGTTCCTATACCTGCATACCCTGTGGTAACACGAGGATGGAAACTGATCATGAAACACATCAACATATTACAGGAGTGATCGCGATGGTTTCAAGCCGCCTTCACAAGTATTCCAGCAATATCACGACAGGTATATTAGAACTCGGCTTCAAACCCGGCCTTCCGTGACCAGCGATTCTGTACCCACCAGGTTACCCCTTTGACCCATGTTAAAGTAAGAGTGAGTTTAACGCCGCCTTTAACAGTATTCCAGTTATATCACGGCGTGTCAGCTTAATGTGGGAGGAAAGCCTGAAGTGATGCAGGTCTCAGACGTTTACCACTTGGTGAAACCAACGAGCACGGGTATGGTGCTGACAAACCTAGAAACATAATCGGGGTGAACCGGGATTCGAGCCCACCATCAAAGGTTTCTGGCGTGCCCAATGGACGCAACTCTGCACAGCAAATCGCGGCGCCTTAGACGACTGGGCCACCCGTGCCCCCTTACAGTAAGAACCTGGTGTTACCAAATGCCATTTAAATTTTTCTAGATTGATTCCCTCTAGCTGTATATATGAAGCACCTGACATAACAGTTAGATACTGAATGCCGTTGTACTGACTGTTCCTTGTAGAAATGATGAACATGAAAATAACAATACCGTTTTACCATAACTTGGGTGAACATCACAAGGCAAAATTCTAATGGTGAAATTTGTTATTTCAATTTGAAAACTAATAGCAATTTTATATCTCAATTCAATAGAACTTCAGTATTCTACAAAAAAACAAAAACAGAGGCGATTCCAAACTCGACGGAATTGATGGTATGAACGCCGTCGCTTAGGACGACGTTCATACAATGTTTGGCCCTCACTCTATGAAGTTTCATACTCCAATGAACTCACACAAAGAGAAATACAATTCTTGTAATTTTCGTTTCACTATTTTTACCTAACAGATCGTAGACCTTGATCTTTACACAATTATATTAAGTACGTGTGACTTCATGTTTTCAATGACAGCCATACAACAACCAGCTGTATCGCGGAATGAAATAGTTCCTCAAAACGAGTGGTGACATGAGCTTATGTATGCCAAACATGCTCAATGTGCTCAACAAGATCAACTTGTGTAGTTTTTGTACAATAAATGTACTCAAATAATATACTCGTCAGATGTCAAAGGTCTTTTAAGAACTACCTCAGTAAGTCAGTCACAATGACAGCGCGCCCTAATACATTTACATCAAATACAAGACTACAAAATAAACGTGACGGGAGTGATTTCCGAATTTTTGATGAACCTGTGACTAGTGTTAGACATCACTGATCATTTGGTCGATCCCTTAAAGATGATTGTAAAGTTGTGGCAAATAGAAACTGTAAGATACATTAATTTATTGCTGAAGACTGTCACATTAGTCTAGAGACGGATCGAGTCGATACTACGGCAGTTTGGATCTGCTTTTCTTCCTCTGTTCTCTAGGATGGGTTGTAGAGAGGATATCCTTGAACAGACAAGCAATCAAACTCCCTGACTGATGAGAAACAACACTTCCGTATGTATTCGTGCTTGGGAACTCCCGTGGGTCCCCTAGTAATGTGGAAGTAGTCCGTCAGTGTTCACGTCTTTTCAAGAACACGGTCTCGTGGAAAACGTATAAACGTCAAATTATGTCGTTCATACGCTTATGATACGTCAATTTCTAGGTCATGTGACCCACCTCTCGTCCAATGGAAAAGACATATCGTGTAAACTTCAAATTCCAAAATTATTCCAAAATGACTGAATGCCTTAGAAAGTATACTGCGACTCACCAAGCAGGTCTGCGGTGTCTCCATTTTCCTCTACATTGATTAGGTCCTTCCTAGAACGAGTTGGTAACATGTCAGCTATTCTGATGTAACAGGGCTAAGCTAACACATAACACGAAATTTGGGCAGAGGCAAAGATGTTCATTTTCATGGGGTCATTATTGGGAAGATGTTGATTAAGTGGGAGAGTTAATTAACGTCGCTTTGAACAGCAATTCAATTATATCAGGGGCTGTTAGGCTGATGTTGGGGGACAGCCTGATGTGATGGTTTCAGGCGTGAACACATAACCACAAACCTAGAACATCGCCTCGGCGAATCTGGGAGTCAAACCCACGACATTAGGTTTAAGGCAGGCCTAAATGGCGCACTTCTGCACATCTTATTGCAACGTTTTGGACAACCTATAAAGCATGGAGAACTAATGAATGACTGTGAGTTGAGTTTAACGCCGCTTTTAACAGTATTCCAGTTATATCGCGGCGTGTCAGCTTAATGTGGGAGGAAAGCCCGAAGTGATGCAGGTCTCAGACGTTTGATAAACCACTTCACTGCACCACTTCGGTGAAACCCACGAGCACGGGTATGGTGCTAATTTTATCATCTAATTTTACCTATTATAAATAAGAATATCAAAATATGATATGTTCTTAGGATTTTATATAACATGTTTTCAAAAGAAATCCATGTTATTTTTGTCAATGATCCACAAATCCCGTATCAAATCAAGTATCTTTACTTAACGTTCAGGGGAGATAATCCAAGTTCGGAATTATTGAAAGTGAGTGAGTGAGTGAGTTGGGTTTAACGCCGCTTTTAACAGTATTCCAGTTATATCGCGACCTGTCAGCTTAATGTGGGAGGAAAGCCCGAAGTGATGCAGGTCTTAGACGTTTACCACTTCGGTGAAACCCACGAGCACGGGAATGGTGCTGACAAATCTAGAAACATAATTGGGGTGAACCGGGATTCGAACCCACTATCATAGGTTTCTGGCGTGCCCAAGGGACGCAACTCTGCACAGCGAATCGCGGCGCCTTAGACGACTGGGCCACCCGTACCGCCACTTATGAATGAAAACAGCATTAGAACCGCAGGGCGTACTTAACACACAGATAACACAACAGGTAATAAGGTGGTCGGGGACATGTGTGAATTATCTATACACTTGGCTGATTGTGACAACTCACGCCGTGAACAAAACAACGTGGTCATTTTCAGGGAATCCTGGTGTGTCAGTCTTCCATCGGCTTGTGCCCTCGAGAAGTTTATCACCATCTATCTTCGTTTCATCAACTGCAGCACTTTGGAACGGTTGTTCTGACTGCTTATCCTAAAATGATATCACGGAGAACCATGATACATACAATATCTGAATCAGAATGTTTAATTATTGACGTTAATATCAATAGTGTCTTCTGATTATAATGTATTCAGGAAATATAGTAATCCTGTCCTTGTCGTTATTGGCCTATTGTTTGTTTGTTGTTTAATGCCACACTCAGCAATAGTCCAGACTTATAACGGCGGTCTGTAAATAATAGAGTCTGAACCAGACAGTCCAGTGACTGACATCATGAGCATCGATCCACACAACTGGGATATGATGAGATGCAGCAACCAAGTCAGCGAGCCTGACCACCCGATCCCGCTAGACGGCTCCTATTAGCCTATTGAAAATGGTTCATCCAGCTGTGTAAACTTTAACATCATGGCTGGAGTCAATGTGTATGTTATATCACCATTATACCATCACACAACGTACTTTTAATGTCACCTGCACAGTAATGACATCACCATCAATACAGTGAGTGAGTGAGTATAGTTTTTACGCCGCTTTTAGCAATATTCCAGCAATATCACGGCGGGGGGACACCAGTAATTCGAGATTCGAACCCGGGTCTTCGGCGTGCCATCACAATACAGTGTAACATTAAGTTGTTACATTTGATACGCCATGTATGGAAGGCAATGTAGTTTGCTTACCAAAATACCAACAACTGAAGACAAACTTCTTACCTCAATGATATATCCTATCAGGTTTATGTTGTACAGAGGAGACGCCTTCTTATAACGGAGATCGACCTGTTATTGAAAGATAATTAGCAAATTTGGGTTACCAAATGATTATAAGAAGATAATGAGATCAACTAAACTCATCACTGTGTATCCAAACTAGGAAACAGGGTCACCTGTTATCACCTTACTGATCCATGCCAACCTCTATAATCAACACTGAATGAAATGCTATAAATATATTGTTTAACACTGCACTCCGCACACTGTTCCAGCTATATGAAACACAATCAAACTAGCCTGACCATTTGGTCGTTACTTACTTATTCTAACCCGCAATGGACGTCATACAGCTGGAATATTGTTGGAGTGCGGCGTTAAACAACAAACTTAACCCAATTTACCCTCGGGGAAAACTGTAAGAAACCTTAACCCGTTCATAAGATGTGCGTAAACGACAATGTCTTGGCCTACTTTTAATTCCGGTTTTAACCCTATCGAACATGTATGGTTTGTTTTGTTTGTTGTTTTAACGTCGCACTAAGTACTATTCCAGCTATATGTCACGCAATCAAACAAGTCACCGAGTCTGACCACCCAATCCATTTGGTCACCTCTGACGTTCAGCATACTTCCCTAGGAATATCCAAGTGGAATACTGTAAGAAACCTCACCCCGTTCATAAGATGTGCAAAGTATCTCTTGAGGCCTTGTTTTGTCTCCTGATGCTTTAAGGCTTCGGACTGCTGGGTTGCTCTGGAAAACCATCTGTGAAGGACAAGGGAAGCTTTTGGTTTGTTTTGTTTTGTTGTTTAACGCTGCAATCAGCAATATTCCAGCTTTATGACGGCGGTCTGTAAATAATCGAGTCTGGACCAGACAATCCAGTGATTAATATCATGAGCATCGATCCACGCAATTGGGACCGATGACATGCATCAACCAAGTCAGTGAGCCTGACCACCCGATCCCGTTAGTCGCCTTTTACGACAAGCATAGTCACCTTTGAAGGCAAGCATGGGTTGCTGAAGACCTATTCTACCCCGGAATCTTCACGGTCGACAAGGGAAGCAATTACCAGGAAATGCTTTGACGACATAAAACTCCCATGGGGCATGTTACAATGGTTTTACCTCATAAAATTGTATTTCTTGTCACGAAGATACAAATACGTACATCCCCAAGACCTTGGTTTACTATTATAAGGGTAACGCTATTTTTCAGGGCATTATCATTTTCAAAAGCCCGAGGTCTTCCATTAACGGCCAAATGAAGGAGGGCAGTTGAAAAGACCGAGAGCTTCTGCAAATGATAATGCCCTGAAAAATAGCGTTACCGTTATTATAGCTTAAATGGATGGAATTTGTTATCAAATAAAAAGAAACAACAATATCGGTTTTCAAACATTTAATGCAATCAACACGAATGTCACTAACCCACCTACAAATATGGAAACATCATTGAACAAACCAGATGACGACACTATTGAACGTGACGTCACATATCCATATCCTATGACGTCACCTAACAATGGCCCGTCGTCAAGAAATATGAGGGCATTATCAAGTTAACAGTGGCCCGCTCATTTTTGATAACATGCGGGCGGTTTAATGATAAGTCTATCCATTTTAGCTGTAATGCCAGATAACTACTCAAAGAAACACACTGAGGCATTATTGACTGGGTTAATTGGTGTGGAGGTAAATGTATTGCACAACCCAATATTATCTGGCCCACTTTTTAAATTGTACAAATTGTACTCGTTATTAAGGCTGAAGGCAAGTACCTTTCATAAACAGAGAACGCTATCACTGTAATGACGTCCACGTAGATTGGCTCCTGAATCTCGCGCTTCTTCCTCAAGGATTCTGATGCCATCATCCAACCATCTCTCCCTGACTGACCCTTCTCGCGACCATCTGAATACACAACATCTCAATACACAACGGGACTTTTAATTGTGATATTTACTCATGTCGTTTGTGATTGGTGTTAACCTTCATGTTAACCTGTACGTTAACCATTTCTCAGGCTTCTTTTCTGTTTCTTTATAAAACAGCTTGTTATCATTTGTTATCATACCAAACGATTCTGAGATTGTTACGATCCAATCTTGAATTTGTTATACTACATGTGGTTATACACTTTGAAATTCAATGTAATCAAAGTCTTATTTTGTCACAAAATGCCCAAACTCGTTTTTTTTCCAGCAAACTCATTTCAATGGATAAGAATACATCATTTACGCATCTTGGGTTACATATTTGTTCAAAATTGTAATTGACAATAGAAGAAAAAACGAACAGTCTATGCATAATTCCGTCAATGATTGTATCGATTCTATCATGATTAAACACTTCTTTTACTTTCGACAAAAACTGTTCAAGAAAAAGGAATATAATTTTAGCGATATTTCTGCATTCTGATTTGATTAGAAACATGCACGGTGTGCAGGTATATTGTGCATCAAAAAATATACTTTACAAATTGAATCCACTTTTAATGTGCAAAATTTAGAAATTAGTAAAACCTTTATAAATTGTTATGACTATTTTCAGATCGGTTCGTGTGAATGAGAATAAGACGGATTTATATTATAAGAAAACAACATTTAAAGGTGTTAAAACGTATCACAACATTTTTTAGGTTTTCAGGGAGAGCTTCCCTAGGATTATTAAGCCACTGACCGCAGCAGATTTTTTTTGATGCAGATAAAGACGGGACAAACATAAGGTGAAACATTCACAATTTCTGTAGATATACTCTTGAAAAAACGCTTGTTTTTCATTCTCTTTTCTTGGTGATGTCACAAGTACTACACTACCAAGTGATGATGTCCAATGAATTTACCATCATAAGGGAAAGTGAGTGAATGAGTTGGATTTAACGCCGCTTTTAACAGTATTCCAGTTATATCACAGCGTGTCAGTTTAATGTGGGAGGAAAGCCCGAAGTGATGCAGGTCTCAGACGTTTACCACTTCGGTGAAACCCACGAGCACGGGTATGGTGCTGACAAACCTAGAAACATAATCGGGGCGAACCGGGATTCGAACCCACAATCATAGGTTTCTGGCGTGTCCAAGGGACGCAACTCTGCACAGCGAATCGCAGCGCCTTAGACGACTGGGCCGCCCGTGCCCCCTCATAAGGGAAAGACCATTTAGTAACTGGGAGAAGCTGGAATTTTGTATGACAATACCTTGCAGTCAGAGTTTCGAAATAAACAATATTCTGAAAGGAGGAGCTGAACAAATTATTTTTAATTTTTATCCAGCAAATGTATATTTGATTCTGTTAAAGCGAAGGACAAGTTTCTTTTCCGTTAAACCTACGAACACCTTACCATCATTAGCTATTAGTGAAATGAGAACTGGTGAAGAAGTAAGGGTGTAGCTGATATCACTGGCAGCTGATTCTGTTCCTGTCGGCTTCAACTCATACATACGTGGTCCAGAGAGCAAGAGAAGGCCTTCCTGGTAAATAAACAACAATCGTAATATGCACTTACGGTAAATTTCATGCACTCATAATACATTTTGTTGAGAAATTTATCCTTAACAATTATATTATTGGTCTATGAAATGTATTGTAATATCATAAAATTGATATTACAATACATTTCATAGACCAATAATATAATTGTTAAGGATAAATTTCTGACATTCAGGTGAGCTTTTTAAAGGACGAAACATTTGACTGACTTATCTTTGTCTTGCAATAATTCTCACCCTGCACTGGACATATCAACCACAATGGTGTACGAGGTGTCAGCACATGTAAAGACTGGCGGTTGTTTAACGAAATGCATTTGATATGAGGCATCTGGTTCATCGAAATACAAATTTGTTCTATTTCATAGGTGTGCGTTTAACTGATAGCGAAATTGGAAAGCCATCTACATACATTAATAAAAGCGACAAAACCCATTCGAGTCGAATGCACAGTTCCGACTATATCATGAGCAAGTTTTATGAATCACGAACAATGTGACCATTTGACTTATTGAAATATTTGCTGAGGCCCTGAACAAATGCCATTCAATCTTTCCCTCTAGCATGAACCTCATGTAGAGAACTGAAAAATCGACACAGGCGTTTGCTTTGGTATATTAAATGGGGCGCCTTATGCAGACATGATCACTTGACATTCAACATTTACATTTTATCGTGAAAAGCAGTAACCCATACAAATATATAATACGGTTGGTTTTCCTCTTTGATAACGCAGGACACCTCGATGTTAGCCACGTGAGTCACATCCTGGTACTCTGCGGTTCCCTGAAAGAAAATTAAAAGGTATTACAACAAGAAATGATATTCTTTATGAATGGGTGAATGTCAGCTTTCAATTGGGTTAACGTCTATCTAACCCTTATCCACGTTAATAAAGCTGCAAGAGTTTTATGTCATATATTGTCCAAAGTTAGCGAGTGTGGTATTTGCAGACAAGCATAACACTTGATGTGCAGTTATGTCTCATGGAAAAACTGTACATGTTTCATGAAAGATCATAACTTCCTGTGCACTCTCGCACAAGATAGAAATGAAAATGTATGTGTTTGTGTACATAATAGGAGTAATGAGGGTCTCTCGCCTATTAGATACCCTCCCTTGCCACAATATTATCAGCATACCCGTCCTCTTCTTTGTTCATATAAAGGGGCGATGGGGTACAATGTGTGGATCCCATTTCTCGGGTACCGCGCCCTGATATTCCTGGAATACTGCTAAAAGCGGCGTAAAATCAAACTTATTCCTCAGCAATTCTCGCTTCAATGCCTTTCATACTCCCAATTACGTTTTTATTGCTCAAGACGGGTTTTTCAATTATGGGGTTTCAGATAGCATAAAGTAACTAACTTCATAATGTATAAGAGTGAAATTTTTTTTAACAATTTTGAATGAAATTCAATTGATATTTTGACAATGAGTGAGCACGCACACACTTTGCATTATATTTTCTGACCTGGTTAAATGATAGGAACATTAATTGCTTTGTTAACAGTATCCCAAACAGTACTGGGTTTATTTCTTGTAAATTCTACACCCGTACATGTTTGTTCATCAACGTAAAATATCCCTTTAGAAAAATATACCATGAAGAAGTAAAAGAACACAAACGTTCACATGTATCGAATCTACAGTTTACCTAGTATTGATAAGTACACGTTCATTGTACAACAAATACTGAGTTGTGACAGCATTTTTACCTCCAGCTCCAACACTGTATCTCTGACGATGATTGGGTTCCCCTTCTCATCCTGTCTAGATACATATACAGGGGTTGTTTTCTTCACCGACGTGCTGGTCTCCAACTGAAGAGTGACGGAGTCATTGTGTGTCCTTACACTCACTGTGAACTCCCTGGGGAGAGTACAGTCTCTCAACCCTGGATGTGGTTTTACTATGTCAACGGAAGCGCCTATACCTAGAAGAGAAGAATACCTTATATTGCCCTTAAGAGTAGAGCAATCATGTGTATGAGCACATAATACAATGTAGTAACGTCGTAACAATAACTTTCTACATTTTGCTTATGTGCATTCTAGCGATTCTAAATGTTGACGGGTCAATTGAAGCCATATATGGCGTCACAGTGTTTTGTTGTTGAGAAAGATACCACAAGACGTCATCCATTGTTCATGACGTCACACATTAATTACATTACGTCATCTGAACAATAGGCTGCCTTCAGTGAAGGGTTTCTCTGTAGGGTTGACTTCATACGCTTTTTCTTCATTTTGTCTCTTAAAATGTCAGTGAGTAATATAATAGAATAACCTCGAAATTACGGATTGCTTATTCCTTGTGAATGAATGCTATGAGTCCCTCAACAAAGGCTTGAGATTAACATTATTTATTCATACGTTTAGTGTCAAATATTTCATTTTAACAAAGGGTATATTCTCAAACATAATTTTACACAGACAGTTCGAGTTTGGTAAATGGTCGAAATGTGATATAAGAGCACGTTTGATATAGAGACAATTTTATCACAACAATACAACAAAATTAGCTTTAAATGTTATCATTAATAATCCAATATTAACACCATAAAATTAACATATTCATAGACACTGTTGCAAAACAACGTGTCATCACTATTTATATAAATTGATATACACATGTTTATGCTATAGTCAGACTTGTACAATAGGCTCTTCTTTTAAGCCCAGACTTGTTATGAATTATGGAAAATATCTTGAAGTTTAATTTTACCATCAAATTTACAAAATCCACAACGAATATATCTAAATATATAGGTAAATCCTTTCGTACAAACCAGCAAGCTGAAATGCGAAGACAATATGGACATATATTGGCATACACAAGTTACAATGTTATTGCCTAACGTAAACGACATTTTTCATGAGATATGTTTGTACTCACTGTCTTGGCACAATCCAAACTGGCTTAAGGTGAGCAGAATGAGAACCTTCATTTTCACAAAATCGTATGCCATGTTAGATCGTCCAAAGGCGTTCAACCAGCGTTTAGCCTTGCTATCTGTTAACAAACTTTCTTCAGTTAGACACATCTTTGTATGCTTGTACGCTTCAATGGCGATAGTGTGAATGGTGAGTAACAACCGCTGTGTATGAGAAACGGCTTTCATATTCAATCACGTTTTGCGATCGCCACCCTGGCCTAGATCGATTACAATACATACAAAGAGAGCATCTGACAATGTTACCCTTCTGGTGACACACTGGACATGTTTATTTTTGGGGAATGTTTTATGTTTCGAAGTGTTTATGTCACAGTGTGGATTCTATTGAGGGTTGGAGATGAGTCGCTCCCCTGTCCCTCGTATATATGTAGTGCATGTGTCACCCAGTACTAGTTCCCACCTCGTATATCTGTAGTGCATGTGTCACCCAGTACTAGTTCCCACCTCGTATATCTGTAGTGCTTGTGTCACCCAGTACTAGTTCCCACCTCGTATATCTGTAGTGCATGTGTCATCCAGTACTAGTTCCCACCTCGTATATCTGTAGTGCATGTGTCACCCAGTACTTGTTCCCACCTCGTATATCTGTAGTGCATGTGTCACCCAGTACTAGTTCCCACCTCGTATATCTGTAGTGCATGTGTCACCCAGTACTAGTTCCCACCTCGTATATCTGTAGTGCATGTGTCACCTAGTACTAGTTCCCACCTCGTATATCTGTAGTGCATGTGTCACCTAGTACTAGTTCCCACCTCGTATATCTGTAGTGCTTGTGTCACCCAGTACTAGTTCCCACCTCGTATATCTGTAGTGCTTGTGTCACCCAGTACTAGTTCCCACCTCGTATATATGTAGTATATGTGTCACCCAGTACTTGTTCCCACCTCGTATATCTGTAGTGCATGTGTCACCCAGTACTTGTTCCCACCTCGTATATCTGTAGTGCATGTGTCACCCAGTACTAGTTCCCACCTCGTATATCTGTAGTGCATGTGTCACCCAGTACTAGTTCCCACCTCGTATAGCTGTAGTGCATGTGTCACCTAGTACTAGTTCCCACCTCGTATATCTGTAGTGCATGTGTCACCCAGTACTAGTTCCCTCAGAAATAGGCATAGATGGATATATTGCATGTTTGCTATTGGAGATAGTTTAAGAGTTTGATTGGTGGCTTCTGTTCTGTTCGCTTGTAGTTTGTTGATTAGCTTGGATCTCGCTGGTGACTTCTTTCATTAAAACGATTACGTTTTTCAGTGTTCACTTAGGTTTGAAACACTACATTCATGAAGAAACTAGAAGTATCTGTTGAGCTTTGTACTAAATTGCACGTGCATCAGTGCACGTCTGTGTCTAAAGTGTAAGCAGTAACAGTATAACAATAACATTACAGTACTAATATAAATGGGCTAATACTAATGGGCGTGGGGATGGGGGTGCTTATACTTCAAACTGAGGACCATACTCGAATGACAGCTTGCTATCAAGTGATACAGTCCCCTCTGCAGTTATGTTCACCTGCAATTGTTCGGTGTGGTTTGTATTTCGTCTCCCACGGTGCACTTCGCTTCAGTCGCTTCATTTATCCACCATAGTTAGAGAGTCACGTTTTATTTGTTACAGATTTCTATTGCATGTCATAGTCATTTATGACCGTCTCATATATTTCTCTTAACAATACACTGTAATACAACTACATGTACGTCTCGTGATACCTACATGAGATAAATTAAACTACAGTTAACTACGTTTATAACGAGCACTCTCATAACAAACTGACTGATATAACGAACTTGTTGTTTAGTCCCGGCTGTTGTATATATTCTGTATATACGCTTATAACGAACTACGGTTATTACGAACTAAAATTAGTGGTCCTTTTGATTTTGTTATAACCGCCGGGCTTGCAGGTTAGAGCGCCTTGAGTAACCTATTATTGGATCGTGTGGTTAAATGATCACTGTCATGCCTGACTGGTTTGTCTAACCCATAATCGAATATTTACAGGCAACAATCACATTACTATGTTAAACCAACAACTCATTATTTGTACCTGTAGACACCCTACCACTCGGTGTTAAGGGGATAAAACGTAGACTGGTCGCCTCGGAGTCAGTATACAGTGGCTGAGTGGGATATCCATGTTAAACTGCGGTATCTCGGTAGGCCAGCACTGTGAAACTGGTCCAAGTCGGGACTAGTACAAACGCTCACACCCATACGCGAGCATAGACGTCGCTTTACACTACTAGGTGTAATAATCGTGAACACAACGTTAAACCAGTGTGAGTCGACATCACTGAAGGCCAATATAACTGACAATGAGAGATTGTATGAACGACACGTGGGGTGTGTATTGAAACCGTGACAAACCAAATGAGGTGAGGTGAGGTGAAATGGGGTTTAACGTCGCGTCCAAGATTATTGCACTTATATAGCGACGTGCATGTACGTGTTTGTGTTTGTGTGGCTGCTTGTACCGATTTATAGTGCTCACTGAGGTACCATGCCGCAGTTTAACACGAATACCCAACTCAGACACAGTATTCTGACTCCAAGCCGACCTGTCCTTGTTTTAGCCCCTTAATGCCGAGCGCTAGACAGGGTAACAACAAGTACCATATTTTAACGTGTTTTGGTATGACGCGACCGGGGATCGAACCCCGTACATTCCGCTCTCCGGGCGGACGCTCTTCCACAAGACAGACAGGCAGGCAGATACATACAAACATCTCCCCCCCCCCCCCCCCCAACTTGGCTCATCCATGACTCTATGCAGCAATATTCAAATATAAGGAAGAAATGAATTTATTACGGATGTCCCAAGGTATCATATTGCTGCCAAACCTAGAAACATAATCGGGGCGAACTTGAAGTCGAACCCACATTCAAGTTGTAGCGCCTTAGACGACATGGCCACCCGTGCGCCCCCAATGAAAAGGGTATTCGTGGTGATGGACCTCTGAGTCAAAGCCACAAGCATTGCGAAGACGGTAATAAAAGGATCGAGCCACTCCATCATGTCCTTAACCTTAAACTGTGGACTGGTTGAGTGAGATAAAATTAAGTGGCTTCTCTACACTGGTACAGCCTCACCCCATAAACGAATCACTGATAAATCGTCTCAATCATTACTCAATCCTCAATACTGTTCTTTTTGTTTATGTATATCAAAATTATTTGGTGAATCACGGACTTGAGCTACTTTCAAAGATTTTATGCATGCTTCTTTAGATTGAAACTGTTGTTGACTCTCAATGCAATTTGTGCAGTAGGGTAGAATTGAGCTCTGAAACTCATTGATCAGGGAACCATAAAAAACAGTCTTCGTATGTCACAGCTGTAGAGGACTGACAAACGTGACCAACCCTTTTATAGCATTTAAAAAAAAGAATTTGTTGATTCCTTTCATAAATATAATTTATTGTACAAACACTTTATATGTGTCTCTGTTCATGTTTTTGATCTGTTCGTAGGAAAGTCCTTTCATTGTAAAACTCTTTCAGTACGTAGATAGGAATACTTTGTCGACGAATGCGTGAAACAATTTTGAATAATTCTTCAGTCCAACCAAAGTTGTGTTCCTTACTGAATTTTTTTTTCAAATAACTAATTTGCACCTTCATTTAGTTTGGTGTAGGTTCTTTACTATTTTGACGTCAGCTTTAGCCCATTGTCGGACTTTCGTGTTGTGTGAGATTGTAATTATACACCAACTCAGATAAATAATGCGACAAAACCTTTTCCATATTCAATAGAAATCGCTATCTATCGATTGTACAATTCCGACTATATCATGAGGATGTGTTTATGAATCACTATCAAATAGTAATGATAACAGGCGTTCGCGAAAAGGTGAGCGTATCCTGTCCCACCGATGGCACACGTCACACATGCAAAGGCAAGTCAATTGTTCACCTGGCCCGTGAAGATCCGGGGCCGATTAGGTCTTCAGCAACACATGCTTGCCGTAAAAGGCGACTATGCTTGTCGTAAGAGGCTACTAACGTGATCGGGTGGTCAGGCTCGCTGACTTGGTTGATGTGTGTCATCGATCCCAATTGCGTGGATCGATGCTCATGATATTAATCACTGGATTGTCTGGTCCAGACTTGATTCTTAACAGACCGCCGTCATATAGCTGGAATATTGCTGAGTGCGGCGTTAAACAACAAACCAACCAACAACCAATTGTTCACCTGAAAAAAACCATGGGAACATATGGTACAAGTTATAGAAAAATGCATCTGGCATCATTTTTGCCACTGATAGGTCAAATCTACCATAAAACCTTTTGAAAGCCTTACTGAGGCCTTGAATGTTGTAACCTTGATCAAACAACTTCTGAGCAAGAGTCGTATGACACTCTTTGAAATCTTGTTAGAAAGAGCATGGTCGATCGTATCTAAAAGTTGCGAAATGTAAACACCAAAGGCTGGACCTGCTTGAATATTGTTCGACATGAAGGGAAAATTGATTATTGGAAAGTTGAAGTCAACCCTCTTGTCATACAGTCTTGTGGAGAGTGTTTTGTCACTCTGAATCTTTATGCATAGATCTAACAATGAAACAGATGAGGCGGTTTCACTGGTCTCCCTTATGTCTAGTTCAGGTGGGTAAATCAGTGGAAGGGAATGGGCTATTTGATGGTTATTGAATGATATCAGATCATCTAAATATCAAACTTCTTGTCCAAATAAAAGAAATTCCGATTCATATGCATAAAGAAACAGATCCGCAAGAAGGTGCCTATGAGGAATGCCTACTTCTTGCCTAAATGTCTTACCCTCCAATTTTACGCAGATGTTGTCAATGAGGGAGTCAAGCATTTCACATATTGTTTTCTCAGTAAACGTCAGATGGCATTTGCTTTCATTTTTTCATACATTGTCCTGAACGTCTGAGTATAGATACGCAACTGTATCTGTGTTCACCACGTTTGGAACAAAAGGCCTATGGTTCAAGGAATGAAGGTATTCCTTAAGTTTGTCATGTTGGATAGTGGTGTACTAAGTTGAAAAATCAATTTTTTTGACAGAATGGAACTTGGTTCGACATCAATGTACTTATGTGTGTTCTTATGTGTTAAATACCTAGTCATGAGCGATCTTAATGGGCGAATTACCCTTTCCGCATATTAGGCTTTAAAGTAACTATCAGTTTTATACCTTGTTTACCTACTTTCTTTGAAAACACAAGCAAACTCCCTACCTTTGTCTACACGGGAGACGACCCTCATTGAAAAATGTTTCAATCTTTCTACCACCATCTCTGGTTTTCTGTTCTTAAGGGGGGCACGGGTGGCCCAGTCGTCTAAGGCGCCGCGATTCGCTGTGCAGAGTTGCGTCCCTTGGGCACGCCAGAAACCTATGATTTCGGGTTCGAATCCCGGTTCGCCCCGATTATGTTTCTAGGTTTGTCAGCAATATACCCGTGCTCGTGGGTTTCAACGAAGTGGTAAACGTCTGACACTTGCGTCACTTTTAGCTTTCCTCCCACATTAAGCTGACACGCCGCGATATAGCCTGAATGCTGTTAAAAGCGACGTCAATGCCAAGTCACTCACTCATTCTGTTCTTATGTGGCTTGACCCACAAAAATCGCAATAAAATGTCTATCGCTATGAAGAAATAATGCACACCATGAATAACGCACACTGGAATGATGACTGACGTCACCAAGGTCTATGTCCAACATTTCGTCTCGCTCATTGACTCGTACACGTGGTCTGGGAAACCTATTCTTCATCTGCTTGTTCAATGAATTTGCATACTTGTCTTCCAGAAACTCCTTTACTTTCTTCAGACTGATATATTTCTGAAATGTCGTTGCTCCACTATAGGCGCGACTTTTTTAGGATCAAAGTATATTTCTTCCTTTTTTGGGAAGCTAGACATGACTGTAAATGATAATGAAGAACATAGATACTACGTTAAATATATATTAAACTGTGAAATTGGTACACTGTACGTGATTAATAAAATCGAGTTTGTAAGTACATTACGTTTTCTTTCCACTGTACAGTCATGAGGTTTTCTATTCCTTCAGTCAACCAGTTTGTGTACTGTATTAAACCGTTGGCACCGCCTCCTACGCCCTGTCTGTACAAGATGAATGTGCAGATGTGTAGTTTGCATAAATTGTCTAGTCTGCTTTTTAATTAGCAGATCCAACTGGAACTCATCGCCCAACAACGCAACATGGTTCTGAATGTGAACCTTCTCAGGTCAGAATATCTATAGTTCGCATGATTCGCATGTCATGAGGTCTAACAGGTACAAAGCTTCTGATGCTTGTTGAAAGAGGCGACCTACGGGACAGGGTGGTCAGGCTCGGTTGATGCATGTAATCGTATCCCAATTGCGTAGATCAATGCTCATGAGGTCAATCACTGGATTATCTGGTCCAGACTCGATTATTTACAGACCGCCGTCGTATAGCAGGGATATTGCTGAGTGCGGCGTTAAACAACAAACAAACTAAGCTTCTGGTCCAAAGAAAGAGTGCTAACATTTCCTTTGAAATTTATTTTGTCGTTCTCTCATAAGTCAAAATAAATTTCATGGCACTTAGGGTGAATTAACAAAAAGCAATCAAACACATATGGAGTCATTACTGTCAAGAAAAAGCAGATGCCACAAACAATCACTACGCAGGAAACAAGGGGCGCGTTGCAAGCCACGAATCGCTCAGAGAAAGCAAATTAATCGCTCATTCTGATGTCTGCAACAGTTCGAAGCGCTTGCCCACTCTTCCAAAATGGCGGCGCAACTAGCGCTTGGTTGCCTTGACGTAATGAAGAACGTAATAGAAGAGGCTCGATGACGAGCTGATGGAATTTATGACTACTTTGAAGATGTAGAGCAGGCTGAGGAGGATGGGGTCTTCGCTGCCTTTGCTGATTTCCTCGTTGATCCACTCAAGAATTTCTTGTTCCGCTGTCAAAGTAAGCCGCCATTTTGGTTTGAGAACGAAGCGACCTCAGCCAGCGATTGTTTCGCTTGCAAGCGGCTGAAAGTTAGCGCACTGTTGTGAGGCGAATCGCTGTACATCGCTTGCAAGCGATTGGCGCTTTGCAACGTACCCCAGAAATCAGTACAAACAGAGCTAAACTGTGAAATCAGTAGCCACACTAAATCAAAGAAACATCAATACATTATATTGAAACACACAGTTTTAGGTTCGCAATCAAACAAGGCAATACAATGGGTCAAATGAGGGGCAGCAGCAGTAGGGCTTGTAATTAATGTTCAAACATTCACGAATGTTCAGTATAATGTCTTTCAAACATGACTGTCCAACTTCTTGAATCAGATTAGTATTGGATGCTGGTGGAGATTCGGTGATTACAGAAAATGTTGTTTTGAAGTAAATGAGGCAGACCTCATGTCGAAAAAGGCCTCAACTCACACTCTTGTGGATCTTATATATGGAACCGCAATCCTCCTAGAAACTGTCCCACGTCTCGAAGGATCAAGCATGTTATGTTTGCAAACAAACAGGGATGGTAACTCTTAATTCCATTCACTTGCTGCCGCCGACATTGTACTGGTGCTTCAATCATTTACTGCCACTGAAAATCACTGCCAGTAAACCTGCGACCATCTCTGCTGCAACATACCAGAGTGTTGGAACAGATATGACTGTAGCTGTGCTGGACACTATTTCTGTACTGGTAGCTTGTTTTGATGGAGGTGAAGAATTTTGTGTTGTGCTGGCTGTTGTAGGAATTGTTGATGTAGTTGTGGTAGTTGGCGTTGTAGTTGGTGTAGTTGTAGTTGATTGCGTAGTAGGAGAAGTCTTCGGTGTAGTTGTGACAGTTGTTGGTGTAGCTGTGGCAGTCGTTGGTGTAGTTGTAGTCGTAGTTGGTGTAGTTGTTGTAGTTGTAGAAGTTGTTGATATAGTTGTGGTAGTTGTTGGTGAACTAGTGGAAGTTGTTGTAGGTCTAGTAGTTCTTGGCGCTGTTGTGTTAGTTGTTGATTTAGTGTTAGTTGTTGTGATAGTAATTGGTGTAGTTGTGGTAGTTGGTGCAGTTGTAGTAGATGCTGGTATAGTTGTTGTAGTTGTTGGTGTAGTAGTTGAGGTTGTTGGGGGCGTAGCTGTTGGTGCAGTTGTGTAAGTTGTTGGTGTAATTGTGGTAGATGATAGTGTAGTAGTGGCAGTTGGTGTAATTTTGGTAGTTGGTAAAGTGGTTGTCATTGGTGCAGTTGTGGTAGTTGTTGGTGTAATTGTGGTGGTTGTTGGTACAGTTGTAGTTGTTGTAGTCGTAGTTGTGGAAGATTGTGACGAAAAATTGCGACAAGTGTCACAACACCTCCCAATGTAGTCGGGACCGGAAGTGATACAGTTGCTATAGGCACATGGGCCAGTCAACGTGTTGTCGCCATAGGGACAGTCTGCAACGTAATCAAGAAGCATTTAAACGTTCAAATATTTGCTAATTGCTATATTGATGACAATAGTGTCGAGCATGTTCGTCTTTCAATTATCATAACCATCGTGTTACCTTTCACTAGACCATGGTTAATGTGGAAGTAAATCACAAGGTAATGCAGATGGAACATGTTTAACCCTTTGGTGAATCCGATGATCAATGGCAGCACATGGTGGTAAGAGGCATAGATTCCATTCGCGGATAGATTCACAGTAAATTTATGCAATTCCGCATAACTATTCTTTTCAACTATAAGACATATTTCATCATTTAGACCAATTATCACACGTAATGTCATCACATAAATTATAGATACCAGACACTGCGATGACGGACGACTAAGTGCTGCAGACAACAATTATGGAGCTTTGGAATCCAGTACAAAAGAGGAATTGACATGCCTTCAGGTTTTAGAGGTGTTAGGACATGCTATACAGTCTAATAAATTGCAATATTGACACTCGTTCTTCAGGAGACAAGGAAAGCCATGCACTTATCTCTCTTTCTATCTTACTCTTATCATCAAATATTCTACATTATATGAACTGGATTCCTTATTAACTGCACCCCCTCCCCCCCATATATCATATGGCATATATCAGACACTTTTGTGTTGAAGCTTGGATTTACAGTTAAAAAAATCTGTTAAGTGACGAAATCAACCGAAACAAAATCAGAATACGGAAGAAATACACACTTTGGGTTAATGTATGCAAAGTATTGAACCATAACATATATAACCACCAAGTAAATCCAATTTGAAACAAAATAAAACTGTTAATAGATATGTTGTAATATTGTGACTGATTACACGTGGTCCTTTCTGAATAGTTCTTGCAGAAATATCTAGCATTAATGTTTCTACGATGCAGTTATTAGTATATACATTACTTTTAACTAATGAGCCATAATGCTCCGTAGGTTACCCATGGCTCCTCAATTCTTTCAAACATTAGATCATAATCCAAAACCAAAACCAGACCTCACCAAAACCCCTATTGTCTGTACTTACCACCTCCTGACGAGTAGGCTGAGCAAGTCTCACAACAGCCATAGGTATTGTTTTCATTGTAACAAAGACGTTTCCGTTCCTGAGTAATAACAGTGTCACAGTCAGAGAAACGATCCCCATATGTGCAATAGGCTGGAAAACATACAATTCAATAATATGAATATTGACGAAATACACACTTTGTGTTAAAGGCATGAAACTTTGCATGTCAAACTGTTAATAAACCAGTTGTAATATTGTGATTGATAATATCTGATCCATTCTGAATAGTTCATAAGATTAGCAGAATTGTGTTAGGATTCATGTTAATATTGACAATGGTTAGCATTGTGTAATTACACCTGCCATTAACACAATAGATATGTTGTAATATTGTGACTGATTACACTTGGTCCTTTCTGAATAGTTCCTAATATAAGTAGACATGATTTAAGTTTCCTGTAGAGGAAACATAGAGGGGAGGTACATATAGAATAGCGTCAAAATGCTAACTTATGATTATACTGACAATGGCCATCAGTGTGCAGAAATATCTAGCATTTATGTTTCTACGAAGCAGTTATGAATAGATATATTACTATGAACTAATGATCCATAGTGCTCTGTAGGTAACCCATAACTTCCTCAATGCCTTCAAACATTAGATCATAATACAACTGTAAACATGAATATACAAAAAAATTAACAAACGTTTCTACCCACAGGTGGCTACTGGGCGCGAAAGGCAACACCTATGTGATTTGAGGTGAAATTGGGTTTAACGTCCCTTCCAAGATTATTGCACTTATATAGCGACGTGCATGTGTGGGAGAGGCCGCTTGCACTATTTCGGACTGACACCAGTTTATAGTGCTAGCACAATGAGATTCCATGACGCAGTTTAACACGAATATCCTACGCAGACACAGTATACTGACCCCGAGCTGACCAGTCCTTGTTTTAGCCCCTTAATGCCGAGCGCCAGGCAGGGTAACAACAAGTACCATCTTTTAACGTCTTTTTGGTATAACGCGGCCGGGGATCGAACCCCGGACCTTCCGCTCTTCGGGCGGATGCTGTACCACTAGACCACGGAGGCGGTCTGCAACACCTATGTGAAACACCCTTGCGACTATGATATATATACCCGTCAATAACCTAAATGTTGCAGATTAGAATTTGAGCAAATCCCTTAATTTCGATGATCAGGAGTATGTTATGTACAAAGCCAATATATACTTGGTGCTCAAATAATAAAAAGAAACTTACGGCCTGTCCAATAACTTTTAATAATGATAACTGCCAGAAACTCGAAAATAAGATTTAGACTTATATAATCCTTATAAACTACAATTTGAATGATTGACTAAATCATCCAAAACCCAAACCAGACCTCACCAAAACCCCTATTTTCTGTACTTACCACCACCTGACGAGTAGGCTGAGCAAGTCTCACAACAGCCATAGGCATTGTTTTCAATGTAACAAAGACGTTTCTGTTCCTGAGTAATAACAGTGTCACAGTCAGAGAAACGATCCCCATATGTGCAATTTACTGGAAAACAAACAATTCAATAACATGAACATTGCAGAAATACGCACAACTGTTAATAGTTTAGCATTGTGTATTAACACTTGCCATTAACACAATTATCGTATATCCAAAATAACGAATTGTAACACCAATTTTATGAATAACATATTACTGCTTTAATAATTAGAGAAGTAGATGGTACATATTGATACGCTGGATTGATACATTGGATAGATATACTAGACTGATACATTGGAGTGAGTGAGTATGGTTTTACGCCGCTTTTAGCAATATTCCAGCAATATCACGGCAGGGGACACCAGAAATGGGCCGGGAATCGAACCCGGGTCCTCGGCGTGACGAGCGAACGCTTTAACCACTAGGCTATCCGGCCGCCTCTGACACATTGGACTGAAGAATTAGATTTATACATTGTTTTGACACATCGCATTGATACATTCGGTTGATAGATGATATTGATACGCTGGATTGATATTTTGTATTGATACATGAGATTGATAATGTGTACTGGTTTATTGGGATGATCTGATACACTGGACTGACATATTGTATTGATACATTGCATTGATACATTTGACTGATACACTCGACATATATAGTGGACACATTTATTTGAGTGAAACACTGGACTGATACATTGGATTGATATACTGGTCTGATACATTGGATTGGTACATTGAAGTGGTACATTGGATTGAAACAATTGACTTATACATTGGATTGATAAATTGGTATGATGCAATCAATTAATACATCGGACTGATATAGGTTACTTCTACATTGAATTGATTCATTAGACCTATACACTGGTTAATAAAAGATTAGGTTAATACATCGAACTGATACATTGGACTGATACATTGAATTGATACATCGAACTGATACATTGGACTGGTGCATTGAATTGATACATTGGACTGATACATTGAATTGATACATTGGAATGATGCATTGAACTGATACATTGAACTGATACAGTGGACTGATGAATTTGGTCACAGATCCGGTGTTAAATCAAGTATTTTGATTGTATGTTAAGGGGAAATATTCCAGTTTGGAATTGGTGACAGACATCTTATCATTTAAAAAGTATTTTATTCCATAGAATAACTTACTGCCACTCATTAACGTTAACAAATTAACATTTTAATAATTTCAACCTCACATTTCAGTGTGCAAACTTTCGACTTACCAGTGTCTGTATTTATAAGATTCTCCGAAACTCAAACCGTCTAAATGTCTCTATCATTACTTACCTACTGCCGACTTGTAAACTGGACATGTTTCACAACAACCCCGGGCATTTCCTTCATTGTAGCATAAACGTTTCGTGTCCTGAGTTACTGTGTCACAGTCTCTAAATCGATCTCCATATGGACAGTTTTCTAGAGCAAACGAAATATACAAATACACATAAGAAATATGAGGCAAATAAATACAAAGGTATCTTAATCTTGAAGATGACCCGTTGGTTAACACATCAGTCAATATGCCCATGTTCAACAGACACTGATGGAAACATTCCAAATGACACAAACCGTAGGGGAGGTGCGTAAACCACGTGCTGAGTACCACAGAGGAGTGAATGTTGTACTGGATTATCACGTGGTACTTGTATCCTCAATTCTGGAAGAGGATTTTGTTAACTATCATAAACACAAAAGTAAGTACAGTCTTGAACATTACTGCTTTATGCTTTTCTTGAATATGTTTGCTGGATGTGTTTGGCTATTACATTATTGTATGGTTTTATCATGTGAGAATCGCAAACATCAAGTAATAATATGGAAATGGGGGTGATTTGTATTTGAGACAGTTCGTGTTTTGTTTGATTCTTGTTTCTAAACACTAAACTATTGAACAATAGTTTATCATTGTTAATAATTCTAAGATCCTGCATTTTGGCTTCAATCACACTAACTAAAATCTTCAGATTTTCAACAGACGTCCTCTTCACTGTCAATCACACAATTAGTTGTCGCCAAGTAGTCTCGTAACTACCCAAGCCAAGGCGTCTTAATGGCGGGAACACCATTTTCATCTACTACTAGAGGTAGACGAATTCGAGACGTGGGAGGGAGTAATGCGTATGTAAAAGAGGTAGTATTTTTAGAATTATTAACAATGATAAACTATTGTTCTTTAATTCTAGCGAGGCTTCTCCCTCTATTACATATCTGCCATAAATCCTGCATTTTGGCTTCAATCACACTAACTAAAATTTTCAGATTTTCAACAGACATCCTCTTCACTGTCAATCAAACAATAAGTTGTCGCCAAGTAGTCTCGTAACTACCCAAGCCATCACGTCATAATGGCGGCAACACCACTTTCATCTACTACTAGAGGTAGACGAATTCGAGACGTGAGAGGGTGTAATTCGTATGTGAAAGAGGCAGTATTGTTAGAATTATCAACAATGATAAACTATTGTTCAATATTTTTTTACAAAGCTTCTACACCTGTTACATATCTGCCAGAATATACCAGAGGGACCCCTGTGAAATTCACAGCAAACCTCTTCTGGAAATCATTATGTACTGATTCTAATCCTACTTGAGATAATTTCCTCTGAAATTCCCTTTGAGGACTTGAAAATCAGATACTGTGTCAAGAATCAGTCACATATGTGATATTTACATTAGATTTACCACATATTTGCTGATGTTGATCGTAAATAAACCTAGATTTGTGACTTTTAATACCGACGATTACGTCACTTCCGGTATGTCACTTCCCCCTTTTGGTAATGGCGTCTTTCTAGGCCTATTTCTACCCCAAAGGCGTCATTTAGCAACTTTTTTTCCGGTGTTGACGTCACTTTCGCTTATTCTCTCACTTCCGGTCTAATGGTGATAGTTGATATTTAAGGTGCTTCTAATCCTCCCTACACCTGATATGCAGAATAATAATCAAGGGTGTCGGAGGATGAAGGTCTCCCCGATCTTGCAACAGCTTCTGAGGCAAGTTCAGAGTATACGGATGTCTGCATCTTCTGCATGAAAACTTCCAGGCTAGATGTAGACTGGGCAGATTTTCGTGAAATATGCTGGACTTGTAATAGCAGATCTCGACGAAGTGGTAACTGTATAGGTTCCTCCATTTGTAGCTTAAGGAGACCGGGGAACCACGCCCTGCTGGGCCATATTGAAGCTATCAGTATTATTACACCATCCGTCTCCTCCACCTCATGGATGACTTTGTCAAGGAGAGACCATGATGGGAATGCGTAGGCGAAAAGATTGGTCCAATCCATCGAAAGAGCGTCGATCTGGTGAGCTCTTTGGACGTGAACTGGGCTGACATAGACCGGAAGTTGGTTGTTCTGGCAGGTGGCGAATAGATCTATATGTGATATGCCCCATAGCTTTATTATCCAGGTGAAGATCTGGGGATGTAATGTCCATTCTGTTGCCACTATTCTCACCCGAAAGACTGTTCAGTTTCCCAGGTATATGTCTCGATCCTTCAATTGAAGGAGTCTGCCAAGGCAAACAATCGTGTAGTCTTCATCATCAGGGTGATTGTTCTGGTTCCTCCCTGCTTCTGAATATTGGCCACTACTGTGGTGTTGTCCGTGGCTATGAGAACAGATGATAGATGAATATGTATCCACCATTCCAGGATGGCGTTATATATGGCCTTGATTTCCCTGCAGTTGATATGAAGGTTTTTCTCCTCTGTGTTCCACGATCCCTGTACGATGAGATCGTCCATATGGGCTCCCCATCCCGAATCTGACGCGTCTGTGAATAGATGGTGCTCTTGCGTCGGATATATCAGAGGGATGCCACTCATCACATGTTCTCTGTGATTCCACCAATGGAGGTCTCATAGTAATCTAGGAGTTAACTGAGTCAGGCACTCTTGGCCGTGAGATCGTATATAGTTGACACATATCTGTAGAGGAAGTAGCATGAGCCTTCCTCTGAAGATCATAACCTGTAGAGACGTAAAGTTGCCTTGAAGAGACATCCACCACCTCGGCGACTTGCTGGGTTGACTTGAAAGTGATTGAATCATCTCTATAGTCTTATCGAATCGATCCTCCGATGGGCATAGATATCCCATGTCTAGCTGGAATCTTACTCTGATGCATATAATGTCTTGAACCGGAGTAGTTTCTGACTTGGATGGATTGACTAGAAGGTCATAAGTTGGACCATGAATATCAAGTTCTGATGTAGCTGATCTTTTCCTTGGTCTGCTGCTAGGAAGTGGCCCAGATAGCTTTGAATTCGAACTAGCTGGAGGTGAGCGAACTTGATGACTGGTGCTGTAATCCTGGTGAATAGCCAAAGCTCTATAGCTATCCCGAATGGTAGGACTTGGAATTCGTAGCGTCGACCATTGAAGCGTAGATAGTTACTCGAGGATGGGTTTCTCGGGACGTGAAGATATGCATCTGTTAGTCTAGGCTGATAAGCCAGTCCCCTTTCTTCAACCTAGACCATAATTTCCGTATGGACTCCATCTGGAATTTTGGTGGAGGTACCAGATCTCTTGATGAGGGTTTGTAAATTTATAATCATCCTCATCTCGCTTGTATTTTTTTCCAGAAGACCAGGGAGTAAAAACCCTTGGCTCCGACCAGGGGAAATCTTCGGCCCACGGCGTGTGTGTTCAGGATCGGGTGTTCCCTGAAGTGTAGCTTGTATCCGTGATCCACGACGTGTGGAATCCAGTGGGCGGGCATAACTCGCTTCCAATTTTTGGCGTATGACAGTAGACGCCTTCCCACTGGGCCCGGATTCGGCATTATGTTGAAAGACGATAGGCGTAAATCACAGTCCATAGACATAACTAGGATAATGGATATAATGGATAATCGTCGCACTCTGCGTATATACCGTAGGTTTCGTCACCCTCCGGTCACCATGATTCCGGTATAATCTGTCTCTGTGTGGCTTGTGGTCCATGGGTAGCGGAAGCAATGCGGTGGTTGCACTTTCGGCCGGCTGGCCAGCCGGCTGGCCTGGATAATCCTGTGTGTGCCGTGCGGCTGGCTTGGGAACCGTTGGCTGATGAAGGTCATACGGTAAGCCGTAGTCGGTCGGCTGGGTAGCTGTGGGTGGCTGGCCCATGGAGTCCGTGCAACTGTTCAGCATCTGGCTGGTGTGGCTGGCTGGCTTGGTTGCCGTGGACGGCCTGTACATGGATACCGTGCCGTTCCCGTACGGTATTCTCCCTTGGTTGGGTAACGCCTGCAGGCTGACTGTACGGCCCAGTTTACTGGTCTATTGTAGATGGGCCTACGGCCGTGGAAGAAGATCGGATAGTCTATGCCAGAGCTATCTCTTTGATCTTTCCTATCTCTGTATCCATTGCTGAGAGCTTCGTCTCGAGCATGCCATTCACCATCTCCTGCTGTTGAACAGTTGGTTGATCAGACTCATGGTGGGTGCAGGAGATGGTGGGTGGACTGGAGAGGGAGGCACTGGAGTGGAAACTGATTTTCCAGTTACGATGTTTTCCACTTTCTTCTTGGCAGCCTCGCGCCTACTGCATTGTTCACATCTCTTCTCCTAAGTGCAGATCATACCTCTGCACTTCGTGCAGTTTTCATGAGGGTCTCCCCTGACCATGAATCGGACACACTTCTTGCACCCAGGGGTAGAGGGAGACAACATGACGACCTCACGAAATCCCCAAACACAGTCTTTAATATGTGTTATTATAGAAAACTTATGAGAATTATCTTAGCTTAATGTGCCTTACTACCAAGTGCTAGATTGTTACTAATATTACTGTGGGAGTTAACTCAAGCACACACAGGAAAAAAAGTCTTGGGTAGTTACAGGACTACTCTGCGACAACTAATTGTGTGATTGACAGTGAGAAGGACGTCTGTTGAAAATCTGAACATTTTAGTAAGTGTGATTGAAGCCAAAATACAGGATTTATGATTTATATATGTACCAGAGGTAGATGTTTCATTAGAATTGTTTCTAGTACAGAAAAGCAGCGAAAACCCTTTGCTCACAACCCATTTCCCCCGGACAACCAGCATGTAAACAAGAACTTATATTGCCGTTGGTTAATTCTTTATCAAAAACAAATTATTTGCTGCAACAAAAATATCAGCTCAGTCAAGTCACCCCCACCCCCAACCCACCACCACCACCTCACTCCACGCACGATCCCATAAATAGCACCATTACAAAGTATTCCCTATTGGAACATGATATTTTCTCTGTACATATCGAATACATGAAACATGTAGATGTAAAGCACATTAGATTTATACTTAGAAATAGTGTACATTCTGTACAATATGCTTGAAATGACTTAACGAGAGACTACTATCATTAAGAAATAAGTACCGTCATTTCTCTTGTAGACAGGACAGGTCTCACAGCAGGCCGTCAAATAACCAGGATTGTAGCACAAACGTGGTGTTGCACTTATCAGCTCAGCACATGTTCTACTGCCCGGGTAAACGATTGGCTGGTTCCCAAAGAGACAGTCAGCTGAAATTGTTGGCAGGTTTCCGAAAGTGATCATTGCATTCAAGGAAAAGATGTCGTCCGAGATATTATGGCGCTCTCTAACGAGGTATAGCATACACACCCAGAAAAAAGTCAAGTACCACTTACTATTTCTTAAATTTGTATCCTGTATTAATGTTCTGACGACAAACATTTGTTTTTGTTCACCGTGTGACATACTCGAATTGAAATACAGAATATCGAATATTTATGATCATTAATTTGTTTTGTGACCGTTTCATGACAACATGACCTTGACTACCATTTCAGATGCTCCTTTGCTTCTTTAAATGATATTATGTACACTTTTTTTGTACCGATTGGTGGTCTGATGTGCTACGACACATTTGGCAAAGTTGCATCCCTTAGTGCTTCCAAGATCCACTGCTAGTGGATTCGAATTCACAGATTCACCTTTGTTATGATCCGTAGTTTGTCAGCATCATACCCATGCTCCCGAGAAGCGATTCCTCTGACTTATGTGTAAACGTATACTTCAATAACTTACTATTGTTTTGTTCTGGTGCATCTATGGAAAACACACAGTGTCCAGCAACACACCACTGAAATCACAGTGCAACACATATAACACTACTAATGATAATAATAACAACAATTTATGAAACATTTATAGCAATTGTTACGCCTATCAACTTATACAGTCCAATTTCATGAACATGTTTACATTCAATTTCCATTCACAGTTCCCTGGGAAGCGCATACAAATGTTAACATGGGTTAAGTACAGACACATATGCACGTTCAGATTGTGTACCTTTTTATCGCCACATGGCGTTCCGTCTGCAGCGTTTCGGGACGATTTAAGCTGTTCCTTGCCACAGACCATTCTCTTGCATATGTTTTCTGAATTACCTATGTCGATATCCTGTAAATGTTATGTTCAGTAGTGAGTAAAATGTCTATCGTGATAATGGAAATATAGCAGAAAGACAGTTTTACACCTGTCTAGTATATGATTGACCAAGCAGGATTTCTTCTAATGCTAATAAATATATTTTTCGTACTGATCGCAAGACGAAGCCTGGCCCAAACATCATTTGACACTGCGTGTGAACGTCGTAGAGCTGCCCCGGCATCGTCCCCGTGATGTTTGTCACAGACGCCGGCTCGAGACTGGTCTGTAGGCATTGCTGTTGGGCATTTGTACTGAAAAACATACGATACTGAATAGGAAATATCACGGCTGTATTATGTTATATGGATATACTCATGGGCATAGGCACCACGACATATTTTAAAATGTCACAATACTGTAGGTGAGGTGAGGAGAAATATTCTTTTTATGTTGCGTCCAAGATTATTGCACTTATATAGCGATGTGCATGCACGTGTGTGTGTATGTGTGTGTGTGTGTGTGTGTGTGCGTGTGCGTGTGCGTGTGTGCGTACTCGTGTGTGTGCGTGCGTGCGCGTTTGTGGCTCCTTGTAATAGTCCGGACTGATGCCGATTGATAGTGCTAGCCTACTAAGATACCATGCCGCAGTATAACATGAATACCCCTCTCAGACACAGTATACTGACTCCGAGCCGACCAGTCCTTGTTTTAGCCCCTTAATGCCGAGCGCCAGACAGGGTAGCAACAAGTACCATCTTTCAAGGTCTATTCGCATGACGCGGCCGGGGTCGAACCCCGGACCTTCCGCTCTCCGGCGGACGCTCTACAACTAGACCACGGATGCGGTCCATAATGCTGTAAATACGTTACGCAGAGTTATCAATTTTGCCTTAGCTACGCCAGCAACCGACGGTCTTGGTTTCGGATTCCAGTGAACACACCACCACACATATTCACTCCTAACAATGAGTCACATTTACCAATCACTTTTCGCACTAACCAAGTTGAAAATATATTGGTTTGGAAAACATTTTTTAACAGGGCTAATGGAAAACAACTCACTGAAACTCAGCTTTTATTGTAAGTAATACTTTATAATTGACAAGTTGATTTTGGCTAAATCAAAGGAAATAGTAATGTATTCATAGTCAGGAAAGAAATGCCGTGGACAAAGGTAATGAAATAATTCTTAGATACACCTAACACATTTATAGTATTAGATGACTTATCATGGGCAAGCACACAAACATATTGGCATACACCGTATAAAATGAATCACGTGAAAAGCTGTCGACAGCAAATGTGTGACACCCCAAAACGAGTCGGATTATTCCAGATCTTCAGTAAAAAAGTGTTCATTTCACATATAGGTTTGAGTTTGAGTGTTAAGGTTGTTTTTATTATAGCACCAAATTTTTATAAAAGATAGCTACACGTTAAATCGCAAAGAAGATGAAGAACGAAGCGCGGTTTATTTCACGATAAAACATTGTTCTATCATGACGTCATTTCTGGAGATTCGAACATTCGCTCGTAATCTGATGACGTCGTAATTTGGATGACGTTAATTTTTAGAGGTAAGTGTCAAGTGAGTTGTTCCCCATAGATGTAGCTGGACACAGCAGATACACGCAATGGCCAAACGATCGTATCCAAAAGTGGAAGAGATATGACAATCGGTATTGGAAGAAACGGTGCAGATAATCTACGTGACAGTTGTGATAATACCAAACTTAACCCCCCTTGTACACAAAATGGAATTGTCCGACATTGCCGAGGTTTGACTGTATTCAGGGAGTCATCATTATTTTAAATATGGATTACTGTCTTTAAAGCTTGTACAATTTATTGACATCCTTCAAAAGGCTGTACAAAATGTTCATATCTCATATATGATTTAAACGTCTCGTGGTCGTTGTTTTATATTACAGTTTATTCTCCCTGCAGTGTTTTATTGTACGATAAATAACTCCCTCTCGTCGTTTATTTCTTAAATATGTCGAGTTCAAACGATATACATATTTTATAATGCACAGACAAATCGTCTTTACAAGTAAAATTCACTTAATAGATAAAGAAACTACCATCTCACTTTTGAATCCTGATCCAAAATCTAGCTTGGCTACATTTAAACAAAATGGTTAACTGTTTATAGTAAAACCTTGTTAACCTGAGGCTCCCATCAAATAAAACGTATAAAACATTGGAATAGAAACCTGACACACATCGACATTGGAGATGGGGGTACCATACATGTATTTCCAAACGGATAGACAGACAGACAGACAGACAGGCAGACAGGTATAATGAAGTGGTGACCACTATATTAACTGTTCCTGATCATGCGATCAATTACCGAATTCGACGTAATAAGCGCCCAGGGCGCTTTCAAAGTTAGAAATAGGGGGCTCTTATTAGAATATTATTTTGGTGAAAAAAAAACAGGTTTGAAAGATAAATTTTGTGGTTTAAGCTGACATCCTGAAATGTTTATATACGAGAGATACATTTTTCCAGAACTTAATTGCTCATAATTAAGGGTGCATATAACACACGAGTGCGTATTATACGCAAATAAATAAGTGTTGTGTACATTGATCAACCGGAAGGGGTGCTAATTGGGATTGTTCACAAGCAAATATATCAGCAAATATCGCCGTTGGCGCTTATTGGAGCGGGGCGCTCATTACGTCGAATACGGTAATTGATCGCATGATCAGGAACAGTTAATATAGTGGTCACCACTTCATTATACCTGTCTGCCTGTCTGTATGTCTGTCTATCCGTCTGTTTGGAAATACATGTATGGTACCCCCATCTCCCATGTCGATGTGTGTCAGGTTTCTATTCCATTTATTTACTTTTTCACTGTTTCGTCTTTCATACCAACCCGTTTGTTAGGATTCCTTGGATGAAGGTTTGAAAGTAGCGTGACGAGCATGTAGAAAAGACGTAGTAGTTGTTGTGGTCAAGAACATGGGTCCTGCTGTACCCGCTGCCGGTCATGATGTACTCGTATGTAGAGTTACACGCGTTGTTGTATTCCCCGTCATGCCTGGCGCTGAGCCTGCGAAATACCAGGTTCGATTTACAAGATATATTCATCTCTCTTCATCATCCTATTTTTATCAATATTCTAGCACCATCCCATGCGTTTCACACACAGCACCAATGAAGGGATTTAACCCAAGAGATTTGTATGCTGAGAAATTGCTTTATTCACACAGTTAAGCGTCCGTGAAGATCCGGGGTAGAATAGGTCTTCAGCAACCCTTACTTGCCCTAAAAGGTGACAATGCTTGTCGTAAGAGGCGATTAACGGGATCGGGTGGTCAGGCTCGCTGACTTGGTTGAAGCATGCCATCGATCCCCATTGTGTCCCGATGCTCATGACATCAATCATTGGATTGTCTCGATTATTTAGACAGAGTGCGACGTAAAACAACAAACTAACCATCCAACTTGAGAATAGGCTAACATGAATAGCAACAGATGTCCAGTACATGTGTCTTTTCCGGGTTTTGCATGTCGTGTCCGATGTATATATTAGTAATCTAGCATAGATTCGAAATCACCGGCGACCAATAAATATGAACTATTAAAAAAACCATGGTAAACTATACATTAAAAACACTTACGCATGTCCGACTTCGTGTGTTGTGACGAGCATGTCGTCAACCAGGTTGTCAGTGTATTCCACAGCTGACACACTGTAATTTGGTGCTTCACATATTGTTCCTACATATGCATATCCTGTGACAAAACGACGATGGAAACTGAGCATGAAACACATTAACATATAGCAGGAAAGCGTATGTTTTTAAACCTTCTTTAGAAATATTCCAGGAATATCACAACGGGTGTCCCTAGAAATGGGCTTCAAACCCCGTCTTCAGCGTGATGAGCGAACGCTTCAACCACCAGGTTACCCAACCACCTCATGTATCAAGAAATACCTGCTGTTGCCATTTGCATTGCTTACCGTATAAAGGTAGACTCAATTATGAAGGTTACAGTGATTATATGCATTTAGGATGATGCGAAATATGTGGATATCCGGATGTATTGTTTTCTACCTGAATACACAAAACGCACAGTAGCTGGATGTTCTGGGAAGAACAGATGAACATGAAAATGACAATACCTTTAACATTGGGTAAAGAACAACACATATCTTAAGATGATCCTTAGCCATCTTTAGATGATTCATATCTCAATTAAACAGAAGTATATTAGTTTTCCTGAAGAAAATCCAGAGGCTATAAGAGTAATGTCTTTCTAAACACGAATAATTATAATATAATATGACCACAATTAGTTTTCCTTTTGAGTACACATCAAGGTATCCCCGAACCAAGTGTTACCAAAGGCATGTATACATTGCTAAAATATTTAGATTCTCAATCTAAAATCAAAAAGAAAATATACTACGACTCACCAAGCAGGTTTCTCGTTTGTCCGGTTTTCGCCACAATGAACAGATCGTTCCTAAAACGAATTGGTAACATGACATGATCTTTGAGCACCGACAGAGATTTAGCAGGACAGAGTATCATCATATTAATGATAGCCCTGGATTCTTTAATTGATAGAGTTAATTACGTTTAAGCATAATTTCAGTCATATATCCACGTGTTAGATTTATGTTTGATGTTCTAAAGCGTCAGTAGCCAAATTGCCTTGTGTCGTTTTTTCTTCGATTCATTGAAAATATTTTGTTTCCGATACTGACTTTTAGCTCATGTTTTGTTGTGAACCATGAATAAGCTGCCGCGAGAAGACTCCTGGACATCTTGAGCCTGATACCATGTCAGTATTTAAAATGTTTTAAAGCTGAATTTTGAACCGATGTCGAGTGTTCCTTCCTATAAAGTGTTCATTACATGGCTGTAAATGGCTCTACCCTTGACCCGATGTGAGGGTCTCAGACGTGAACATATTACCACAATACCGGAAACATAATCAGGGCGAATTTGGGAATCCAGCCTACGATAATCTGATGTAAGTGGTAACATTTGTAAATGCAGAAATAACGAGATGTGTACCCACAACATTGGGGGAAAAAAGGTAGTGGGATAGAAAGAAAAAGGGTTGTTTAGAGATATCAAGAAAAGCCGATCTAGAACGGACAGAGTGAGCGAGTTCAAATTCAACCCTGCATCACCAGTGCTTCAGACAAAAAGCAAAGAGAACTAATGAATGAAAACAAACACAAGTACAACACGGGCAACTAATACAGAGATAACACAACAGGGAATAAGATGGTCAGGGAAATGTGTGAATTTAATATTCTTTAAATATACTTTAAGCTGATTGTGACAACTCACGCTGCGAACACAATAATGTGGTCATTGTCAGGGAATCCTGGTGTGTCAGCCTTCCATTGCCTTGTGCCACTGAGAAGTTTATCACCATCTATCTTCGTTTCATTAACGACAGCACTTTGGAACGGTCGTGGTAACTGCACATCCTAAAATGGTATATGGAGTAAAATGATACATACAAAATAATGATGCATGGAGTACCATGATACATACATAATAATGATACATGAAGTACAACCATACATACAAAATAATGATACACGGAGTACAATGATACATACATAATAATGATAAACGGAGTACAATGATACATACATAATAATGATACATGGAGTACCATGATACATACATAATAATGATACATGGAGTACTATGATACATACATAATAATGATACACGGAGTACCATGATACATACATCATAATGATACATGGAGTACCATGATACATACATAATAATGATACATGGAGTACCATGATACATACATAATAATGATACACGGAGTACCATGATACATACATAATGATACATGGAGTACCATGATACATACATAATAATGATACATGGCGTACCATGATACATACATAATAATGATACACGGAGTACAATGATACATACATAATAATGATACATGGAGTACCATGATACATACAAAATAATGATACATGGAGTACCATGATACATACATAATAATGATACACGGAGTACATGTACCATGATACATACATATTAATGATACACAGAGTACCATGATACATACATACTTATGATACATGGAGTACCTAGAGACATACATGTATAACAAAACGATACATAGTGGAAGGTTACATGTCTTAAATTAGTGATTGAAGTTGTTTATATCCAACAGAAATCCTAGGCTCACATATTGGAGTGAATCAGATTGTTTAATTATTAATGATAATATCAATATTGTCTTATCATAACCATGTTTTTGGAAATTTAGTAATCCTGTGTTTGTTGTTATTGTGCTTTTGAAAATGGTTTATCTAGCTACTTTCTTTGGGGTAAATCTACCGTCATAGCTAAGCTGAATTGTGTTTGGTACATATGAACTGTGATGATAGGTGATGTCAACATAATACCTTCACACAAGGTAAACTTAGTGTCACCTACACAGTGACGCTATCAGATATCACCATCAATACAGCGTAAATTTAAAAAGTTGTTACTTATAATATAACACGCCAGTGTTTGTTTACCTAACACCCCTGGAGGCAAACATCTTACCTCAATGATATATCCTACCAGGTTTATGTTGCACAGAGGGGACGCCTTCTTATAACGGAGATCTACCTGTTATGGAAAGGGAAATAGTATGTTAAGGTTACTTAACTCTACAGGAAAAATGATAATATTATCATGACAACATCTAAACTCGTCAATTTCTATCCAAACTAACCCATATTATCACGTAAGCAATCTATGCTAAACTGTTTAATTTACCTAATGATTTCTTGAATTGACAAAATATAAAGTAGACACAATTTATGGATAACAGCTTCTTTAATACTGTAAAGGCGATGTTCGGTATAGATCCTTATACCGTTGTGAAGCAAGACTGACAACAACCATTTGCTCGCCAACAGTATAAGGATCTATACCGAAACGTCGACTTTACAGTATTCAAGAAGTTGTTACTAGTAGAAACCTCACCCCGTTTACAAGATGTGCAAAGTGTCTTTTGATGCCTTGTTTTGTCTCCTGGTGCTTTAAGGCTTCGGACAGCTGGGTTGCTCTGGAATACCATCTGTCACATACAACGGAATCAACTACCAGAAAATGCGTTGACAAGATAAAATCTCCCATGTTACACAATACAAAGTATTTATTTGCAGGGATTGAATGGCAAATGTATTTATTATGTCAGAGATATTAATATCTTGCTAGGTAAGACACATTGCAGTATGAGATTATTGATTGGTTTAACTGTTGTGAGGTAAAAGACAAGTACCTTTCATAAACAGAGAACGCTATCACCGTAATAACGTCCACGTAGATTGGCTCCTGAATCTGGCGCTTCTTCCTCAAGGATTCTGATGCCATCATCTCACTGTCACTTCCTGACTGACCGTTCTCGCCATCATCTGAATAAAATACACAAATGTCCATGTGACATTTACTCATGTGATTTGTAACCTCTACGTTAACCATTTCTCATTTCTGTATCTTGATAATGTGCAAAACAACTTACTATCGGTTATCAGGCCAAAATATTATTGATTGTTTAGAACCAGTCTTGCATTCGCGTATCTCTACAGATATAACCTTGAAAAAACCTGCATCTCTACAGATATAACCTTGAAAAACGCCCCTCTCCATTCTCTTTACTTGGTCGTGTCATAGTCGACACTACCATGTGATAATGTCAGATAACTTTACTGTCATAACGGACCGACCATTAAATATTTGGGTGCAGCCGGGATGTTTGTGTGACAAAACATACAATATTCTGAAAGGAAGAGCGAAAGAAATCTTTTTTAGAACATCCAACGGATGATTTATTTGTTTCCGTTAAACCGACGAACACCTTACCATCATTATCTATTGGTGGAATGTGTACTGGGGAAGAAGTAAGTGTGTATTTGATATCACTGGAAGCTGATTCTGTTCCTGTCGGCTTCAGCTCATACATACTTGGTCCATTGAGCAAGAGAAACCCTTCCTGGTGTATAAACAACAATTGTAATTTGCATCTGTTTCATTATTTGCGTGTTGAATTACATTTCATAGACTCAAAATATATATATGTTAAAACTATTTTTATGACCTTACAATACAGCTACTTTGGTGAACTTTCAAAAGATAAAACAATCTGTGGCTCGCACAATAATTCTAATCCTTGTGTTCGAAATGTCCGCCTCAATCGCGAATGATATATGTGAACGAATTGTAGCACATGTAAACGAAATGCATTTTATATGAGGCGTCACGTTCATGAAGACATAAACCTGTGCTACTTTAAAGGTATTATTTAAATTGATAGCGAACTCCTTCTGGAGACATTTCCTTCTGGTTTCCATCTAAAAGGAACTTGATGTATAGAACTATCTGTACAACCGACACAGGCGTTGTTCTGTTGATTTTAATTGATTATGGGCGCATCAAACAGATTATATCAATTGCCATTCAACATTTTCATATTAGTTTGAAAAGTGGTGACACATACAAATGCATAATACGGTTGGTTCTCCTCCTTAATAATGCAGGTAACCTCGATGTTAGCCATGTGAATCACATCCTGGTATTCGGCTGCTCCCTGAAAAAAAATTAAAAGGTATGTGGTAATAATTACAACAGGAAATGACATTCTTTATGAATAGGAGAGTGTCGTTTTTGAATTGTGCTAATGCCTATCTAACCCTTAAGCATATCAGGTTAATATGAGCTTTATGACATAAATTTTCCAAAGTTAGCAAGTGACGTATTTGCAGATATAGGTGCGACTCTTCTTTCTTTGCTTTTTGAAACGCCGGTGTGTATCACGGACGGTTGTTTCCTTGAAGATTAAATATTCTTGTGCTAATAAACAAGACAGAAATAAACATGGTTAATATTGTAAAACATTTTTTGTTTTATTTTGTTTGCTGTTTAACGCCGGACTCAATATTTCAGCCATATTTCAGTGTTTTTTAAATATTCTCGTCTGGACAAGACAATCCAATGATAGACATTAAGAACATCGAGATACGCAATTGCTTTGTTTGTTTGCTTGTTGTTCAACGCCCCACCCAGCACTATTCCAGATATATGACGGCGGTTTGTAAATAATCGAGTCTGGACCAGACAATCCAGTGATTGGCATCACGAGGATCGATCCACGCAATTGGAATACCATGACCTGCATCAACCAAGTCAGCAAGCCTGACCACCAGATCCCGTTAGTCGCCTCTTACAACAAGCAAGGTCGCCTTTTACAGCAAGAATGATTCCCGAAGACCCATTCTACCGCGGATCTTCACGCATCAAATGTTTTTGAGAAGGGTAAAGTAAATTTCTATATTTCTAAAATAAAAGTGAAAAATGATTTTATCAATTTTGAAAATGAAATATGCAAATGATATTTTGACAATTGAATACACACCCCACCCTTTAGATAATGTAAAAATACATTTTGACTTGGTTAAATGTCAAGAATGATTATTGCATCGATAAAAGTCTCACAAACAGTTCTGGGTTAGTTTCTTGTATTTTCTACACCCGTACATGCCCTTTTGCTAATATGCGTAAACGATCTCTGTAAAAATTGATATCATGAATATTTACCATACTACATACGTTCTCATCTTATCTACATTATAACAACTCTTGCAACAAATACTGAGTTATGACAGCATTATTACCTCCAGCTCCAACACTGTATCTCTGACGATGATTGGGTTCCCCTTCTCATCCTGTCTAGATACATATACAGGGGTTGTTTTCTTCACCGACGTGCTGGTCTCCAACTGAAGAGTGACGGAGTCATTGTGTGTCCTTACACTCACTGTGAACTCCCTGGGGAGAGTACAGTCTCTCAACCCTTGATTTGGCTTTAGAATGTCAACGATAGCTCCTATACCTAGAAGGAAGAACGATATATGTCAGATATTTCATTCCAAATGAAGGTTGTATTCTCAAATATAATTCTACACAGATAATTCCAGCTTGGTAAGTGGTCTAATGAAGTATGTGGTATAAGAGCACTTTGGAAATAGAAAAAAATGCTATCACAACAATGCAACCACTGAAGTGTTAAATACTATCAATAATAATCCAAAATTAACGCAGTAAAATAAACATATTCATGTATACCATTTCAAAAGTTATATTTAATGCATGTTACCTGTCATCTTCCAAGCTAAAACAACAAGTTAATTAAGTTTATCCGCTAAGTACAAGATATAATACCAGGATAAATTCATTTATTAGCGGCATGAAATATTGATGGGTTACCTCCCTTTGGTAACGTTGACTATATATACAGAATCAAGTCGCGTTTTTGTCTCTTCTTGCCGATGTTGTCACAACACTAAGTGCAGTTAAATTTAACCAACGTCTCGCCAATCAACAGTATGCCACGAGGCAAGAAGCTACAGAAAAGAAAGGCGAAGGAAGACGGCCGAAAGCGTCAATGAGATGAGACAGAGGGGACAGACGACGCAACACGGATGACGCAGAACACTGACGGGACAGGGACCACAGGTGGCTACAAGAGATTGAAAATGGCGTTTGACAAGACCAAAAAGGAGCCAAAATCAGGTGACGCGGTTTCTGTTTCAACTTTTCCATCAATCAACTTAAACCATGAACAGGGTGGTCAGTCGAGTGGCCTAACTAGTTCAGAAATTGCTGAAGATATGAACGATACCCCCATTATTTGGTGTGTTGAAGACAAGATAAGCGACCCATTGCCACAATCACTGAAAGAAAAAATCTGGAATTATCATTATTATTCTGAAGACAACCCAATCAGGATTTGTTGAATCACAGCATATTGGGATGGTAACATTGGTTGGTTCTTTTGTTGTTTAACGCGGCACTCAGCAATATTCCAGCTATATGACGGCGGTCTGTTAATAATCGAGTCTGGACCAGACAATCCAGTAATTAATATCATGAGCATCCATCCATGCTATTGGGATCGATGACATGCATCAACCAAGTCAGCGAGCCTGACCACCCGATCCCGTTAGTCGCCTCTTACGACAAACATAGTCGCCTTTTACGGCAAGCATGGGTTACTGAAGACCTATTCTATCCCGGATCTGATGGTAACAATGAATAGTAGGGGTGGTATTGAGGTTATGAAAAAATCTTCAGCCAGCATTGTCTACATGCTTCCTTATTTAAATGATCGTTTCCCGAAAAAGATTCCCAGAAAAGCACCAACAGTAGATTAAGTATATTCATACCAGGTAGGCAGGACAAAAATATGGTGGTATAGGTTGGAGATCATATGATCAACATTTTAGAATTAGACAGGCACGCGATCCCAGCAATTCATGGGCAAGAATTTATCCAGATTATTGGCTGATGTTCAAGAACACCCACTCCAAACAGAGTATGCGGACTAGATCACTACAGTCCAACATGCAGGGCCGTCGCCCATGGCCATGTTTTGATTACAACTACCGGAGCTGTAGCAGACAAAATTGCAAGTATTCCCATTCTTGTATTCAGTGTACCAAACTTCATCCCATGAAATTCTGCAGATTTCGAACAAACCAAAATAAGCCAAAAGTTTCAGCTTTCCATTAAGACTAGTGTATTGAGAATTTTGCTCGAAAGGTATCCGGATCAGGATCAGGCAGCGGCAGCAGAATTAATAGAAGGTTCTACACAGGGTTTTGTTTTGAACTATAGTGGTCCTCGTAAGGAAACAGGATCTCCTTACCTAAAATCTGCAGAAGGAAACACTGCGGTCACTCATGATAAACTTAATAAAGAAATAAAAGCAGGGAGAATGTTAGGTCCGTTCCAGTATCGACCAATACCTACTCGTAATCTCAGGATATCACCGATAGGTATTGTACCTAAAAAAGAACCAGGTCAGTTTCGAATAATACACCATTTATCCTGTCAGATAGGCTCATCAGTTAATGATCACATTGAGGAGAAGTCAGCATGAGTAAAATATACTAGTTTTGACAGTGCAGTTGAAATAGTTCAAACTTTAGGTAAAAGCTGCCAGTTAGCAAAGTCATAAAGAGCGCTTTTAGACTTTGTCCTATTAATCATTCAGACTTAGGAATAAAATTCAAGCAACAGTATTATGTGTATATGTGCCTACCCATGGGATGCAAGGTAAGTTGTGCTCTCTTTGAAAAGTTTGCATCTTTTCTTCAATGGGCTGTCCAACAATCAATTCAAGCTGGTGATGTTTTACATTACCTGGATGACTTTCTGTTTGGAGGTGAGATGAATACAAATGAATGCAGCATAGCGCTAGATACTTTTATGAATCTTTGTGAAGACTTGGGGGTCCCTGTAGCACATGAAAAAACAGTACAACCTTGTACAAAGATCACCTTTTTGGGCCTAGAAATTGACTTAGAGGAGATGTTGGTCAGGATTCCTCCAGATAAAATTGCCAAGTGTCTGGATCTACTCTCGTAATTAATGGGAAAACGCAAAATCACTTTGGAAAGGATGCAGTCTCTCATTGGAACCTTAAATTGTCTATGCAGAGCTATCCCTATAGGATGTCCTTTCTCTAGGAGAATGATTGACTCCACGAAGTATGTTCACAAACCACATGCCAGGATTCGCATTACTAAGGAGATCCAACTGGATTTATCAACATGGTTCTTCTTCTTCAGAAACAACAAAGGCATATCTGTATTTCATAATAGGTTATGGATGGATAATGATCAGATGCACCGATAGTGCAGGTGCAGAAGACATGGTATTTGGGATATATTTCAACGGAAGATGGGTTTCAGAAAAGTGGCCAAAGGAATGGATTGAAGCTGGTTTCCTTTCTGACATCACATTTTTAGAACTATTTCCAATAATCATTGCAGTAAACCTGCAAGGTCATCACCTCCAACACAAGAAGGTTGTTTTCAACACTGACAATCAAGCTGTTGTGACCATTTTGAACAAATTATCTGCAAAGTCATCGCGGGTTATGGTACTCGTAAGAAATTAGTTCTCAGCTGTTTGGAAGTTAATCTTATGGTAAGAGGCAAATACATCCCAGGTAAGCTCAACACAATAGCAGACGCGTTGTCTCGATCTGAATTTCAGAGGTTTCGTCAATTGGCACCAGGTGCGGACTCAGACTCAACACAGATACCAACTTCAATTTGGAATCTTATACTGAAGCTGAAAGGCTACTAGACCATTCGATCGCAGAGAATACTAGGAAAGCATTTAAATCTGCAGTAAATCAATTTGAGATGTTCAGATCACAAGTAGGTATTCCAGTCACATGGCCAGCCCCCTTACAGCATTTAGTAAGATATTCAGGTTACTTGTCACTAAAACAGGCATCGCCAGCTACAGCTGCAAAACATTTGTCAGGATTGGGCAGACAACATAAATTACTTGGCTTTCCTGACCCAACTGATGAAAAAGAGAAAATGAGAAAAATGCTGAAAGGTATGAGGATCATGTCTTCCATGGATGATAGCAGGGCCCCAATTTCCCTTTGTTTGCTTGAGAAACTTATGCACGGTTTGCAGCATGTCTGCTCATCACGCTATGAAGCATGCTTGTTCAAGGCCATGTTCTCGCTTACATTTTATGGATTTCTCTGGGTAGGTGAGGTCACACCATCTGGATCAAAACATGAGAGCAGATAACTGTTTGGTGATGTGACAGTCCTAGATGACGATATTACTCTAAAAATACGATTTTCTTAAACTGATCAGACTGGTCATGGCCCAACTCTGCAAATAGCCAAACATAGCACTCCGTCGTGTGGTGTTTACAATTTGAGGTCATACTTGTCAACTCAACCGAAGCCATCACCTCCTCAACTGTTTCTTCACTACAGCACTAGTCCAGTGACTCAGTTTCAATTCAGGGCTGTACACGCTAAGGCTCTTAGATTTATTGGCTGCTGTACATCATAATACAAATCACAGTCATTTCGCATTGGTGCAGCCACAACTGCTGCCATTCAAGGCATCCCAGAGCAAACAATCCTGGAGTGGGGCCGGTGGAAGTCAAATGCCTTTAAATCATATATTAGAATTAACTTGGCTTAATTCAGTATCTTCGTCATCAAATTCTTTATATGTTTACAGAAATTTGGATAGTCGGCTCATCGATTGTGTACTGGGCTCACAGAAGGGCAGTTGGACAACCAATAGGTTTACATCTGTCTTTGGAAAAACCTGGCGAAGGGATAACTTGGCTTGGGTAAAGGGGGATGAAGTGGCAACAACTAATCCCATATCTCAGACGAAAGATCCAGAGGTTGCCACCCCCCAAAATACTTGTTATACAGTTGGGGTCCAATGACCTTGTCGATAGAAGTGGTAAACAGTTATGCTCTGTTATAGAGGTGAATATTCAAGCTATCACTAAACTTATGCCCCAAACCAAGTTAATGTGGTCAGAGATGCTTCCTAGACTACACTGGCGTGGGGCAAAGAATAATGCTGCTATTGAGCATAAGAGCAAAAGGGTCAATTGGTTTGCCGCTGTGGCTGTTTGTAGCAGAGCGGGTATTATGGTTAAACATGACATAACAGGTCAAATATCTGGCATGTACCGTGACCCGGTGTATGATAGGATCCACCTCTCTGATTTGGGTAATGACATTTATTTAACAATTTTGCAAGACAGCATTGAAAATGCTTTGAATACCATTCATATGTTGGCTCTCTAGCTTATTAATCCCCAAAATCTGGTGGCTTGCTGGCAATGGTACATTTGGTGGGACATTCTTGCATAGACAAGAAGTGGTGGAGGGGAATCTGGGGGCAAAATGCTTTTAGCTTGTTGTTATTGCATTGAGTATGCTTCCCTTCGCTAATAGCAGGCTATGTGATACCCTACCTGTTAACTACTCTCGGTATCACCAGTCAGTGTGACACTCCACCTGGTAATGCTTTGATTTGTATGTTCGTACACTGCTTGTGTAATAGGTTTTTGCTGCAGTGCTTAAGGAGGCGCTATCGATGTGAATGTTGATATCCTCTTAGGTGTGTGCTTCCTGTGCTTTGCTTGGGCTGCCCAGGTACCTTCGGGTAGGCACCCACTATAGGTTTTAGGTTCCTAGGCTCCCAGCTACTGTCCAATTTGAAATATACTGCGCCCATTTATTCCCACCAAACTGTTGTTTTTGTTTTACTTTCTGATAGTTAGCATAATAACCCTGAAATCTAATCGTAAAAGAATTCAGTGTGAAACCAAGAAATGTTATAAATTAACTAGGTGTCTAATCAATGGAAATTATTGCAAAGTATTGCAATGGCACTTTACAATATAGTGGCAGTACAACATTCAATGGCAGTTCAATTACAATGGAAGCATGACACATAATAGTGACAATAATATTCACCTAGCAATAACAATGGTCAAGCAATAACAATGGTCAATGAGGCCTAGGCTCTATGTCCAGGGTCAAAACGTCATCGTTACACAGCCGCTGGTCGTGATGTAATGTGAAATGCGTGAGGCATCGGCTTGCCGCTTTGTATGTAGTCTAAATATGTTCTAGAAGGTTCTATACAGTGCTGGACTAGTCTAGCTGTTCCAGAAGATTCTATATTACACTTGACTCCAAAGGACATCCAAATAGAGTAACTTCCACACCACTGATATCGCTAGAAAGTACTGCATTCCTAACAACTACTTGTTGTCAAAACACTATGCTATCAACTTCCACTGAATCTCCACAGAAACAATGAAATACAATTACAACAGATTCAACACTTAATGACACTGCCCCATAACACTCTCCCCTTTCAGGGAAAGAAGGTTTGAACATAGCGATAACTTTCTTTGCTAAATAAAGTGCAAAAACATTGGACATGATAATTATAATATTTTACAAAAATGCAAAATCATGTTTGCAGTCAAAACTGATCACATTCTGCCAACTGCACCAGCAATAATGTTGTCTTTGCATTTAAAATCCTTAATGTCTAATGAAGACCCTGCAAAGACACGCTCCAGTGCATCAGGCGATTTACTGTCAGTCTGAAATCTTTTTCAAAATTCTTCTGAGTTTCAAGACAGTAAGTCCTTGTTATATTCTTAAGAGTCTCTCAGAAGCTTTGTGAAATTCAGTATTATATGATCTAGACTTAACCTGAATTTGGCTTACTGCTGCTGGAAAATACATGACATGAAATTAAAGCCATGATTTGACTGAATAATCCTGGACAAACAAACCTCAGTGAAGACCTTTACCAAAGCCTTGAACAATAACCTAAGCCATAATTCTCCGTAAAGGAATAGCCTCTGGAAACCTTGTGGAAGCACACATGATAGTAAGCATGTAATTATTCTCCTCTGACCTAGGTTTAGGCAACGAACCAACACAATCAATAATGACAATTCTGAAACGTTCTTCAAAGGCCGGTATGAGTTTCAAAGGTGCGTTTGGGATTTTCGGATTAGGTTTGCCAACTTTTTTACATAAATGGCATGTTCAACCACATCATGCCGCAAATTAGGTCAAAACAAATGGGATAAAATTTTGTTTACATCCCAATGACCTGTCAAACGAGTTTCATGTGTCTAACACAAAACATGGTTTTTTATATGAATTTGGATGAACAATTTGAGGAAAAGGTTCCCATTTATTATTAGCAGGAACATCTGGCGGATTTCATTTCCTCATCAAAACTCATTTTTTGAATGATAGCTAGCTGACACAAACCAATTACCAACAAAAGGTAACTACTCATCTCACTACTGGTCTACAAAAAGCTAACTCCTCTTTATCCGAACCTCGCAAGGCTGTGATCTGTTATTTACAAAAGCATTACGGGAAGAAGCCAGCTTTTTACCTTCGGAATTAATATACCCTGACTTACGACAATATCTACATGTAGGCTCAGGCGAAAATCTAAAAGTATTTTTAAAACGAACTGGAGTAGATTTATCAATAACTATACACAGTGACCCGGGCATGTTCTTGGACCATACGGAATCAACCTGGTGCAAGTTCCAGGCCACAAGAGTAACGCCGCATCAGCAATCTTTCATCTATTCGCGTCGAGAAAATGTATAATCTGACCATATGTGAAGTCACAAGACTAAAAGCGCGTGGCTGTATGTCATGAATATTTGGCAAATGTAAAATGATTCACAGAAACATTAACTTTACTTTACGCCCATCACATATGGACATTAACAATATTTACAATAGATGAAGTTATGTTCTTTGTAAATACGTCACATGTACTTAACGCTGAATGACATCTGAAGTTGAGAGGTATGAGGAGTACTTTACTTTTGCCCTGATGTATAATCGTGGAGTCAGTCTACTGATAATATTAAATGTAGTCAACCGATGCGAATATTAATCACACTTTGCAAAATCCAACATATAATAAACGCAGTTTGCTGTTGATAAAACATTCACATCAACAGGAACACTTATGTGAAATGTAATACAATGAAGTCATGAAATAACATGTACATTCTGTAACTTATAAAATGTAAATGTTGATTATCCGCCGAAGAAGAATCCATTGGGCGTAGAGGACAATATACAAAATTATAATAATGGACCACTAGAAATAAGTGATGATCCCTGGAATTCGCGAAAGGGGTGAGTATGACCTGCTCGATCGGGAGCACCTGTCATTCACACAATTTTCATAAAAATAGTAAGTATTTATTGCCTGACGCCGAAAAACAGTTCTCTTGCCATGCGACGGGGTAGAATAGGTCCTCAGCAACCCATGCTTGTTGTAAAAAGCGACTTTGCTTGTCATAAGAGGCAACTAATGGGATCGGGTGGTCAGGCCCGCTGACTTGGTTGATGCATGTCATCGATCCCATTTACGTGGATCGATGTCCATGCTATTAATCACTGGATTGTCTGGTCCAGACTCGATTATTTACAGACCGCCATCATACAGCTGGAATATTGCTGAGTGCGGCATTAAACAACAAACTAACCAACCATGCGACGGTGGCCTGTAAACAAACGAGACACTTCATCATGACATTGTATTCAACAAGGACAAAGTGTAGGTAGCTGATAACCATGATGTCTGCTGGTATGTAGAAGCTAATATGTCAATTTCATGCACGTACATACAAATATGATTAAAAATTAAAGTTTGCTCAAACCCCATGTGAAGTGTAATGAGGTATAGTTTTGCCCTCATATTTAAAAGTTAAAGTACGTAGAAGCTTACGTACGAGTTCTTTGACGTAATATCAGTTCAAGGCAAAACACACCTTATCACACTGGTTTTGTCTAATCCAGCCTCGATTACAGGCAACTGTCATTTTGCCATCTGTGGTGTTAACAAATCCATATCTATACTTGTTGACACCCTGGCTGGCACTCGGCATTAAGGGGATAAAACATGGACTGGTTGGCTCGGAGTTTGAGTGAGTTATCCATGTTAAACTGTGGCATGGTATTTCCGTAGGCTAGCACTGGAACAAACCACCACATGCACACGCGTGCATGTGCGTTGCTATACACTCTGAGTGTAATAATCTTGAACTCGACGTTAAACCCATTCTACCTCATATCACTGAAACACTGACATAATAAATCAATCAGATAAAACCAAAATACCTGACCGTGAGATTCTATGAGAGCTTGTTATCAAGCAAGTGTTTCATCTGACTAAATGCTTGATAACCTTGTTAGAACCTACACCAAAACGTCGCTCCTAATTGTATTAAAGAAGTCGTTCATCCATATATCTTATCCTTACTTAATGACCATGAGAGATTGTATGAATGATATTTGGGGTGTGTATTGAAACCGCGAAATACCAAATGGATGCAATGGACATATCTGACAGTGAAAGACCATATAAATGACATCTGGGTGACGAGTAACTTACGAGTGACGGGTGCCACAAGTGGGACAGGATACGCTGACTTTAAACACATGTTTCTGATAAAGTCTGATATCGTACAATGCAATTTGCCTTCCGTTGAAATTTCTTATGTTTTATGGAACGTTTTGTGCGGCGTTTATTTGCCATCAAATTGAGATAATTCCCAAAAAGTATATCTTAATGGGCATCAGTAAACCCTTCTTTACACATTAGCTTAAACGCAAAAACTATATCCCAATATATTGGCATGCCATAGGTTACTAAACGTAAACGACATGTTTCATAATATATGTTTGTACTCACTGTCTTGGCACAATCCAAACTGGCTTAACGTTAGCAGAATAAGAATCTTCATTTTCTCAAAATCCTTTTTCGGGTCAGACTGCATTTCAACATTCAACCAGGATGTATTCTTGAAATCGGTTAGCAAATTTCCTCCACTGAGCGACAGCGTAGTGTTTACTTTGTACTCTTCTCATGATCAGTCATGACTTGAAATTTATATCCTTGCTGAGATTGAAATGTATACAAAAGGAGTGTCTTTGATATTGCCCTTGCGACTATGTTTGTTTGATAGCGTCACAATATGAATATGTCACGTGCTTGTGTCATCCAATACTGGCTCCTAAAGTGATGTGCACAGAAGGGACACAGATGTAAAATTTATATCCTGGTTTAGATTGAAATGAATACAAAGAGAGCATTAGTTAACATTGCCATTGCGACTATGGAGTATTGTACTTAATGATTGTTTGGTAGCGTCACAATGAAAATATGTGTAAAATTCTTGTGTTACCCAAAACTGGACCCCACAGTGATATGCATAGAAGGATACATTTGCATGTTTGCTGTTGGCTATTGTTTTAAAGTTTTAAGTTGGCAAAGTGAATATTTCATTAGGTATGAAATTATATTATCAACTATTTGTTTGCCATTTATAATGAACGTCTCATGCATCTCGTACGAGTCATTCAAAAACTCACAGAGTATAAACCCTGGTTAATGACAGTAACGATAAGTTCATGACACGTCAAATAATGATCTTGACCAATAGAGGATTGGGATCGTAAGACTTTTACCGTCTCGTACGTATCGGAAATCCCGCGGCAAGGACAGTAATGACATCTCTAGTGTATATGCCATGCACAACGTGTACAACTGATCACGTGGTTGATTCTTTACGAACCGCTCACTTGTTACTTTCCTCACTGAACTCACTCAGAAAACACTTCCTCTTTTCTGCATAAGGAAAAGGTCTCACTCTCTCAGGAAACGCACTGCTTTTTGGGTGGGCGGTGGTGCATGTAGGTCACACAAAAGGTAACCGTCATCCTGTAACTCGTAACGAAGCTAGCTCATCCATGCTTCTATTTAGTAATATGATGAGACTTTTCAAGGATGTCTCCTGGTGTGATTGTGTAAATAGAAGCGACAAAACCCATTTTTTTCATTTTTAAGGCCATGTAACATGTGAAGGGCGGTCGGGTAGCCTAGTGGTTAAAGCGTTCGCTCGTCACACCGAAGACCCGGGTTAGATTCCTGACATGGGTACAATGTGTGATGCCCATTTCTGGTGTCCCCCGCCGTGATATTACTGGAATATTGCTAAAAGCGGCCACTCGGTCACCCACTCTTATAGTGGGCGTATACATTTACCATGCATTAAATGAAGTTCTTAGATTTGTTAATATTTTGTGTATTTAGTCCAAACATGCTACATCCAAGTTAACTACAGATATACTTTGCAATGCATTCTGTATTTCAAGCCAATCGGTTTCTTTATCCTGCAATATGTATGTGCCATCGGCTCTGCTTTACTTTTTGATACCATTCCAGTTACTGACCATGAATGCCATATGCTACTCCTACTCATCCCACTCGGACGCTGTAGACATTAATCAGTCGCACTAGGTATCATTTACAAAAATGACTACCGTAAATCTTCCATATTTGGAGACGTTTGATGGGAAGCAGATCGTGACTGTCGGGTGACTTTCAGCCATATGACGACGGGAACACGTTGATTTAAACAGGTGAGTCATGAATATAAAGTTATATTTAAAAGCAAATTTAAAAAACTTATTTTGGCATACCAATAGTATGTACAACTGTTGAAATCTCGGGCTTCGTTGGCCCATTTTTGAAATTTGCAAACACATAGTTGTAGTTGTCTTTCTCTGCATATCCTTACAACGGCATGAAATGCTGAAATCATCCACAAAAGGTGTCCCATAACACAAGCGTTTAATACTTTAGTGAGACTATGAAGTTTGATGCTGAAAAAGTTTGACAGATCGGATGCTGCCTTGAGCGACGCACTCATCTTGATCGAAATGATCACACAGGGCAGAGCCCACTCGTATCTGAAATGGTCTCTGGGTCGAAAAAGATGGATACAGCATTTTGTTTGTTGATAATGTTTTTTTTTATAAATGATTCTAAACGCACCAAATAATAAATGGTACTTCTGTTATTTTAACCCACACTGGATGTTACTCAGGAGATTATTGGTCTCCAACTACCAGACTAATCGATTGTTGACCATGTGCTCCATGGTTTTACAATCACTGCTAGTTAATAATATGTAACGGTAATTGGGTGGATCAGTGTGATCCCAGGTATGCTTGGGTATTGGAATGATAATGGCATTATGCCACAAAGGCGGAAAATTTCCAGTTGTCCATATTTCATCAAATATGTTAAGTAGTGTTTCAAAATTTGAATCGGGCAAGTGTTTCAGGAGCTGATAATGAATGTTGTCGGTTCCTGCTGCAAACCTCCTTGTTTCAACTCCAGGATCCGCCACTGTACTCTGAGCTAGACAGGATATTGCTGAAGAGCAGATTCTCCTTATGCGAGCCAGCTTGGTTTATCGCCGCTTCACACATTGTAAACACATGTTCATGATATATTCGAAATCAAGCAAAGGACTATGTTTTTTTGCAGCGATTTCTTGAATATCGAAAGGGTTTTGTCACTTTTGTTTAAGAACCGCCATATTGCACTTCTCTTTCCACATTCGGTAGCCGTTGATTACATATTTACTCATTGTCAAGCCAAATCTTATTGCATACAATTACTTAATCTTTTTCCCTCCATGTCCGCTCTGCACTTGAAGTGACTGAGTGAGCAAGTTTTTCGCTGCTTTGAACATCATTTCAGTTTCATTACAGAGACGTTGAGAAAACCCCAAAGTATATAACCCAGGTGCATGTGCCAATTTAGGCCTATAGTATTACCGCCTCCGTGGTCTAGTGGTAGAGTGTCCGCCCGGAGAGCGGAAGGTCCGGGATTCGATCCCCGGCCGCGTCATACCAAAAGACGTTAAAAGATGGTACTTGTTGTTACCCTGTCTGGCGCTCGGCATTAAGGGATTAAAACAAGGACTGGTCGGCTCGGAGTCAGTATACGGAGTCAGTATACTGAGTGGGGTAGTCATGTTAAAACTGCGGCATGGTATCTCAGTGAGCTAGCACTATAAATCAGCATCAGTCCGGACTAGTACATGCAGACACACACACACACACACACACACACACACACACACACACACACACACACACACACACACACACACACACACACACACACACACACACACACACACATATACACACACACACACACACATATACACGCGCGCGCGTGCGCGCGTCGCTATATAAGTGCAATAATCTTATTAAACCCAAATTCACCTCACCTCACCTCCAGTATTTTGAACACAAACATAATAAAAATTACCCTTGTGATTAAATTAATGTGAACAATATTTGATTTTTTTAAACTTAGCGAATTTCACTGTCCACAGAGACACTAAACATGTTAGTAGACGTTACTAACCAGTTCGTAAATATTTGCAAATTGGTTAGTAAGTTGCCTATGTGGATAAGTAGTTTACTAATAAGTTGGTAGAGATTACGGCCCATCTTTCACAGAACTACTCTTTTACAATTTGCAAAAAACAAGTAAAAGACAATGAAAATACATGTATTAGATAACATATAACGATTTTCAGCCGCATTTTAAGTTTATTTACACAATAGTACAAAAAATTAATGGAAAGGTAAATAAAATATACATATGTTTATTTACACTTGCAAACCTCCCTTCATGATTGAGTACATGCCATAAAGTTCTCAAATTTTGTAAGTCATGAAGAAAGTACATCAACAACGTTACAAAAGCGATATACACCTAACACTCTGACTCATAGAAACTGGTTTCGTTTATATGTTGTAGTAAATCGGTTTGTGAACTGTGCGATATGAACAGTAAAGAGGTCAACGAGAAATATATCTGACCACATATTGTCAATATAGAACGTCAACGCAAGAGAATAATAAGTCTTTGAATGGATCTCTGAAAATCAATGATGATACCAGGAATGTAAAAAGGTATATGTAAGTATGACACGCTGATTGGCCTGTGGTAATAAGTGAGCTGTAACGATTATGAATGAAAATGGTCAAATATTTCATGTCATTTTGACTGAATAACATACACTTTTAAATAAATAAACCAACATCTAATCAGATCAACAGACTAATTGATATGGGAGGAACAGTGGTGAAAAATACATATGATTGGTAATATCGCACATCATTTCCAGAAATTGACAATAAATGTCAGGCGAACAAATAGGACCCGACTACTTTTTATTTCAATATTTGAAGGTGGGTAAGTCTGTAGACCAGTTTCAAAAGTCAAGTCAATGTCGTTGCTTAAAACTATGATTGGGTATGAGTGGGATGAACTGTACTGGGTATTATTGCCTAGGTTAATCGACCAGCATTAAAACGTGTTGAGTATGAGGAGAACCCCCTTGAAGACACTCCTAGAGGCGGAGCCATGTAATCCAAGTCTCCGGTTCGTGTTGGCGGAGGTTTTCGTTCTGTCCCCATTCTGCAAATGCCTCTGAAATAAGGGACACACACATTAATCCAAATTATCACAGACTTAAGATAGCGGAAATTTGTCTGATTGTGTACTCTTTGACATTATTACAGTTTCTAGAAGGCTATCTGTTACAAGCGACAGAGGACTGTTCGAGATCTTTAACGAATTTTAATCTTCTTGTCAAGTGGGAATTGTATACCTATCTGAACACTGGACTGTTTCATGACCATCGACAGTGACAAGATCCTGAACATTCGTGTGAGCACACACATTCATTAAAGGGCCGCTCCCACGTATGTAACCCATCGTTTTGCCTTGTGCTTCAGTATAAGTTATTGATTATTCATTGATCTTAAGTGATTATTTACTGATTGCACAATTCAGCTCCGATACCGATTATGATATTAATCAGTTTGGAAATCACACCAGAACAATATTAATTGTTGGAATGAACTATTTGGCTGTAGTTTTGTTTGTGGAGTATTCACAAGTGCCTCTGACGTCTAAGGCTTACTAAACTGGTTCAATTGCTTTTTGACAGCAAGCGGAGTAGGTCATGGAGACATGTACTTCCAAAGTTTGTTTTGAGAAATAAAAAGGTAATAAACACTTCTGTTTATGTTAATTTTGTTGAAAGCAATAATGCTTCACAAACAAACTTCACACAGTGCCATGTGTAGTGCCATCCGATCGCAGTCAACTACCGTCTGTCTATTCGTGTTTGTGGACAACGCCCAGTACAAAGAGTTACATTTTTAGCACAACGAGTGGTTAAACTAGCAGGATTAAATATTAAGATGACTTCTCTTATAAATTTGATAGTCGAAGCCTGACATCGATTTGTGCAAGTGGTTCCTAGTTCTGTGCAAGCACACCCTGTCCCCGACATCTACAGGAACTACGGCATATGCCAACACAAGCACGAAGAAGCACATTTCCAACACATTTATGTAGATTAACTCTTGAAGTAAAATAACTGTACGCACCTTTTGACAAAGACGATGAGCGCAATGAGGATGACAATTATCCCGAGACCGAAAGCGGAGCTCGCCCCTATGATGATTATTTCATCTGGAAACAAACGAATATTTCATACAATTCACTACCTGATAATACTGATTATTTTTATTTTTAATTAATGTAAATGCAAAAATGAATGATTTCCTTGAAGGAAGTAGTACAAGTTTCTGTGAAAGTCAGAAAGACAGCGGTAATCACTGTTTCCAAGACTTTTCTGTCTCCATATTCTTTATTCTTAACATGTGTTTGTTTCCGTTTTATGATGAAGTCAGCAATATTTAAAACTGTCACTGTGATTAATCGACTCCAGGGCAGACAGATCGGCAATTGATGGGATGAACAAGGGTCCATACCTTAAGGGTACTTTAACATACAATCAAACAAGTCATCGACCACCCGATCCAATTGTGTCACGTTAATGACAAGCATGGTTTGTAGGGGTAATTTGTAACTCTTTGTAATTTGTGTACTCACCACTGAGAGCATTGACTGTCATGGTAGGAGGAGATGAGCCTAAAGTTGTGGATGTAGGTGCTGCCATGACTGTAGCTGTGCTGGACACTATTCTTGTCCTGGTAGCTTGTTTTGATGGAGGTGAAGAACTTTGTGTTGAGCTGGCTGTTGTAGGAATTGTTGATGTAGTTGTGGTAGTTGGCGTTGTAGTTGGCGTAGTTGTAGTTAATTGCGTAGTAGGAGAAGTCGTTGGTTTAGTTGTAGTTGTTGGTGAACTAGTGGAAGTTGTTGTGATAGTAGTTGGTGTAGTTCTGGTAGTTGGTGAAGTTGTAGTGGAAGCTGGTATAGTTGTTATAGTTGTTGGTGTAGTAGTTGAGGTTGCTGGGTGAGTAGTTGTAGTTGATGGTGAAGTTGTTGGTGCAGTTGTAGTAGTTGTTGGTGTAACTGTGGTAGTTGTTGGGGAAGTAATGGTAGTTGTTTGTGTAGTTGTTGTTGCAGTTGTGGTAGTTGTTGGTGTAATTGTGGTAGTTTTTGGTGCAGTTGTGGTAGATGTTAGTGTAGTTGTGATAGTTGTTGGTGTAGATGTGGTAGTTGTTTGTCTAGTAGTGGTAGTTATTGGTGTAGTAGTGGTAGTTGTTGTTGCAGTTGTGGTAGTTGTTGGTGTAATTGTGGTAGTTTTTGATGCAGTTGTGGTAGATGTTAGTGTAGTTGTGATAGTTGTTGGTGTAGATGTGGTAGTTGTTTGTCTAGTAGTGGTAGTTATTGGTGTAGTAGTTGTAGTTGTTGTTGCAGCTGTGGTAGTCGTTGGGGGAGTAGTGGTAGTTGTTGTTGCAGTTGTGGTAGTTGTTGGTGTAATTGTGGTAGGTATTGAGGTAGTAGTGGTAGTTGGTAAAGTGGTAGTTGTTTGTGTAGTTGTGCTAGTTGTTGATGTAATTCTGGTAGTTGGTAAAGTTGTAGTTATTGGTGCAGTTGGGGTAGATGTTAGTGAAGTTATTGTAGTTGTTGGTACAGTAGTGGTTGTGACAGTTGTTGGTGTAGCTGTGGTAGTTGTTGGGGGAGTAGTGGTTGTGACAGTTGTTGGTGTAGTTGTGGTAGTTGATGGTGTAGCTGTGGTAGTTGTTTGTGTAGGTGTGGTAGATGTTAGTGTAGTTGTGATAGTTGTTGGTATAGCTGTGGTAGTTGTTTGTGTAGATGTGGTATTTGTTTGTGTAGTTGTGGTAGTTGTTGGTGTAGATGTGGTAGTTGTTTGTGTAGTTGTGGTAGTTGTTGGGGGAGTAGTGGTAGTTGTTGGGGGAGTAGTGGTAGTTGTTGGTGTAGTTGTTGCAGTTGTGGCAGTTGTTGGTATAATTGTGGTAGTTTTGGGTGACGTTGTGGTAGATGTTAGTGTAGTTGTGATAGTTGTTGGTGTAGATGTGGTAGTTGTTTGTTTAGTAGTGGTAGTTATTGGGGTAGTAGTGGTAGTTGTTGTTTCAGTTGTGGTAGTTGTTGGTGTAATTGTGGTGGTTTTTGATGCAGTTGTGGTAGTTGTTTGTGTAGGTGTGGTAGTTGTTTGTGTAGATGTGGTAGTTGTTGGGGGAGTAGTGGTAGTTGTTGTTGAAGTTGTGGTAGTTGTTGGTGTAATTGTGGTAGTTATTTGGGTAGTAGTGGTAGTTGGTAAAGTGGTAGTTGTTTGTGTAGTTGTGATAGTTGTTGGTGTAGATGTGGTAGTTGTTTGTGTAGTTGTTGTAGTTGTTGGGAGAGTTGTGGTAGTTGGTGGGGGAGTAGTGGTAGTTGTTGTTGAAGTTGTGGTAGTTGTTGGTGTAATTGTGGTAGTTATTGGGGTAGTAGAGGTAGTTGGTAAAGTGGTAGTTGTTTGTGTAGTTGTGATAGTTGTTGGTGTAGATGTGGTAGTTGTTTGTGTAGTTGTGGTAGTTGTTGGGGGAGTTGTGGTAGTTGTTGGGGGAGTAGTGGTAGTTGTTGGTGTAGTTGTTGCAGTTGTGGTAGTTGTTGGTGTAATTGTGGTAGTTATTGGGGTAGTAGAGGTAGTTGGTAAAGTGGTAGTTGTTTGTGTAGTTGTGCTAGTTGTTGATGTAATTGTGGTAGTTGGTAAAATTGTAGTTATTGGTGCAGTTATGGTAGATGTTAGTGAAGTTTTTGTAGTTGTTGGTACAGTAGTGGTTGTGACAGTTGTTGGTGTAGCTGTGGTAGTTGTTTTTGTAGGTGTGGTAGTTGTTGGTGTAATTGTGGTAGTTTTTGGTGCAGTTGTGGTAGATGTTAGTGTAGTTGTGATAGTTGTTGGTGTAGATGTGGTAGTTGTTTGTCTAGTAGTGGTAGTTATTGGTGTAGTAGTGGTAGTTGTTGTTGCAGTTGTGGTAGTTGTTGGTGTTATTGTGGTAGTTTTTGCTGTAGTTGTGGTAGTTGTTTGTGTAGGTGTGGTAGTTGTTGGGGGAGTAGTGGTAGTTGTTGTTGCAGCTGTAGTAGTTGTTGGGGGAGTAGTGGTAGTTGTTGTTGCAGTTGTGGTAGTTGTTGGTGTAATTGTGGTAGGTATTGAGGTAGTAGTGGTAGTTGGTAAAGTGGTAGTTGTTTGTGTAGTTGTGCTAGTTGTTGATATAATTCTGGTAGTTGGTAAAGTTGTAGTTATTGGTGCAGTTGTGGTAGATGTTAGTGAAGTTATTGTAGTTGTTGGTACAGTAGTGGTTGTGACAGTTGTTGGTGTAGCTGTGGTAGTTGTTTTTGTAGGTGTGGTAGTTGTTGGGGGAGTAGTGGTTGTGACAGTTGTTGGTGTAGTTGTGGTAGTTGATGGTGTAACTGTGGTAGTTGTTTGTGTAGGTGTGGTAGATGTTAGTGTAGTTGTGATAGTTGTTGGTGTAGCTGTGGTAGTTGTTTGTGTAGATGTGGTAGTTGTTTGTGTAGTTGTGGTAGTTGTTGGTGTAGATGTGGTAGTTGTTTGTGTAGTTGTGGTAGTTGTTGGTGTAGATGTGGTAGTTGTTTGTGTAGTTGTGGTAGTTGTTGGTGTAGATGTGGTAGTTGTTTGTGTAGTTGTGGTAGTTGTTGGGGGAGTAGTGGTAGTTGTTGGGGGAGTAGTGGTAGTTGTTGGTGTAGTTGTTGTTGCAGTTGTGGTAGTTGTTGGTGTAATTGTGGTAGTTATTGGGGTAGTAGTGGTAGTTGTTGGTGTAGTTGTTGTTACAGTTGTGGCAGTTGTTGGTGTAATTGTGGTAGTTTTGAGTGCAGTTGTGGTAGATGTTAGTGTAGTTTTGATAGTTGTTGGTGTAGATGTGGTAGTTGTTTGTTTAGTAGTGGTAGTTATTGGGGTAGTAGTGGTAGTTGTTGTTTCAGTTGTGGTAGTTGTTGGTGTAATTGTGGTGGTTTTTGATGCAGTTGTGGTAGTTGTTTTTGTAGGTGTGGTAGTTGTTTGTGTAGATGTGGTAGTTGTTGGGGGAGTAGTGGTAGTTGTTGTTAAAGTTGTGGTATTTGTTGGTGTAATTGTGGTAGTTATTTGGGTAGTAGTGGTAGTTGGTAAAGTGGTAGTTGTTTGTGTAGTTGTGATAGTTGTTGGTGTAGATGTGGTAGTTGTTTGTGTAGTTGTGGTAGTTGTTGGGAGAGTTGTGGTAGTTGGTGGGGGAGTAGTGGTAGTTGTTGGTGTAGTTGTTGCAGTTGTGGTAGTTGTTGGTGTAATTGTGGTAGTTATTGGGGTAGTAGAGGTAGTTGGTAGAGTGGTAGTTGTTTGTGTAGTTGTGCTAGTTGTTGATGTAATTGTGGTAGTTGGTAAAGTTGTAGTTATTGGTGCAGTTATGGTAGATGTTAGTGAAGTTATTGTAGTTGTTGGTACAGTAGTGGTTGTGACAGTTGTTGGTGTAGCTGTGGCAGTCGTTGTAGTAGTTGTTGATGTATTTGTGGTAGTTGTTGGTGCAGTAGTAGTTGTAGTAGTTGTGGTAGTTGTTGGTACAGTGGTAGTTGTTTGTGTAGTTGTGCTAGTTGTTGATATAATTCTGGTAGTTGGTAAAGTTGTAGTTATTGGTGCAGTTGTGGTAGATGTTAGTGAAGTTATTGTAGTTGTTGGTACAGTAGTGGTTGTGACAGTTGTTGGTGTAGCTGTGGTAGTTGTTTTTGTAGGTGTGGTAGTTGTTGGGGGAGTAGTGGTTGTGACAGTTGTTGGTGTAGTTGTGGTAGTTGATGGTGTAGCTGTGGTAGTTGTTTGTGTAGGTGTGGTAGATGTTAGTGTAGTTGTGATAGTTGTTGGTGTAGCTGTGGTAGTTGTTTGTGTAGATGTGGTAGTTGTTTGTGTAGTTGTGGTAGTTGTTGGTGTAGATGTGGTAGTTGTTTGTGTAGTTGTGGTAGTTGTTGGGGGAGTAGTGGTAGTTGTTGGGGGAGTAGTGGTAGTTGTTGGTGTAGTTGTTGTTGCAGTTGTGGTATTTGTTGGTGTAATTGTGGTAGTTATTGGGGTAGTAGTGGTAGTTGTTGGTGTAGTTGTTGTTACAGTTTTGGCAGTTGTTGGTGTAATTGTGGTAGTTTTGAGTGCAGTTGTGGTAGATGTTAGTGTAGTTGTGATAGTTGTTGGTGTAGATGTGGTAGTTGTTTGTTTAGTAGTGGTAGTTATTGGGGTAGTAGTGGTAGTTGTTGTTTCAGTTGTGGTAGTTGTTGGTGTAATTGTGGTGGTTTTTGATGCAGTTGTGGTAGTTGTTTTTGTAGGTGTGGTAGTTGTTTGTGTAGATGTGGTAGTTGTTGGGGGAGTAGTGGTAGTTGTTGTTAAAGTTGTGGTAGTTGTTGGTGTAATTGTGGTAGTTATTTGGGTAGTAGTGGTAGTTGGTAAAGTGGTAGTTGTTTGTGTAGTTGTGATAGTTGTTGGTGTAGATGTGGTAGTTGTTTGTGTAGTTGTGGTAGTTGTTGGGAGAGTTGTGGTAGTTGGTGGGGGAGTAGTGGTAGTTGTTGGTGTAGTTGTTGCAGTTGTGGTAGTTGTTGGTGTAATTGTGGTAGTTATTGGGGTAGTAGAGGTAGTTGGTAAAGTGGTAGTTGTTTGTGTAGTTGTGCTAGTTGTTGATGTAATTGTGGTAGTTGGTAAATTTGTAGTTATTGGTGCAGTTATGGTAGATGTTAGTGAAGTTATTGTAGTTGTTGGTACAGTAGTGGTTGTGACAGTTGTTGGTGTAGCTGTGGCAGTCGTTGTAGTAGTTGTTGATGTATTTGTGGTAGTTGTTGGTGCAGTAGTAGTTGTAGTAGTTGTGGTAGTTGTTGGTACAGTAGTAGTTGTTGTAGTTGTGGTAGATTGTGACGTAAAATTGCGACAAGTGTCACAACACCTTCCAATGTAGTCGGGACCGGAAGTGATACAGTTGCTATAGGCACATGGGCCAGTCGACGTGTTGTCGCCATAGGGACAGTCTGCAACATAATCAAGCAGCGTTTAAACGTTCAGATATTTGCTAATTGCTATATTGATGACAATATTGTCGAGCAAGTTCGTCTTTCGATTATCATAACCATCGTGTAAACCTTTCACTAGACCATGGTTAATGTGGAAGTAAATCCCAAGGCAATACAGATGGAACATGTTTAACCCTTTGGTGAATCCGATGATCAATGGTAGCACATGGTGGTAAGAGGCATAGATTCCATTCGTGGAAAGATTCACAGTAAATTTATGCAACTCTGCATAACTATTCTTGTCAACAATAAGACATATTTCATCACTGAGACCAGTTCTCACATGTTAAGTCATCACATAAATTATAGATACCAGGGTACCGTTTCACAAAGCAGTCGTAAATTTACACGCTCGTAGATTTTACGCCATATTTGCGCAATGTTTACGCCATAGTCTAAGACTGTTTCACAAAACTACACTAAAACTAGCGTTACCTCGGCCAACTTACACGCACGTAAAAAATACGATTGGAGCTCTTTCACTTTGTGAGGTAGGGAAATCCGCACTAAAGTTGTATACCGTGGCAGGTGCTCTGAGCAGACGACGAAGCGCAGTAAAATGGAGGACATTTGCGACAAGAAATCGAGGAAGAGAAACTTTTCGGCCACAGAACTCGAAATTCTTACAGAAGAAGTTGGCAGCAATTCAGATGTGTTGTTTTCATCGTTTTCTTCTTTTTCACAAAAAATCGGAAAAAGAAGATATGGGAGGATATTCTGACAAAGTGAGTGCATTTCACGGCATTGAACCCACATCTGTCATATGAAGGATGTGTTTTATTTGGAAGTGATAGACCTATGCCATTTAGAGTTATCGGGCTTGTTGTTATGCGGAAGGAAACACATAGCGATAAAAGGTGACTGTAGATCTACTTGAACTTGCAAGAGGCCTATCTTTATTTGTTAGTGCAAAATTTGAAAAGGTGGGAATTATTGTTATTGCTAGGGATACATATCTGAAATATTGTGCATAAGTGCATATACATGTATGCACACATATAAGAGGTCGCGGAAGTATCACTATTTTCACATTATAAAACAAATTGTATATAGACTAAACGTAAATTTCCTAAATGTCCGGCTCAGTGATTAGGAATAAAAAACGCCAAGGCAATTGTCAATCATGGGTGACATCGAGAAAAACACATTATATAATTTTGAAATAATTTTTGTTTACAGGATCAACACCAATAACACGGAGGTAAGGACTGTGCCTCAGCTGAAAAAGAAATGGCAGGACCTCAGGGCTGCAGCCAAGAAGAAGGAGGTGACAAGGAGGAAGGAGAGTGTGAGAACTGGTGGAGGTGGCCCTCCTACACAAGTCACTACTGTTGAACAGAAGGTATGAAACACAACAGGAAGAATATGTCAGATCATATGTAATAGTCTAATTGCCCAAATAGTCTGGTCATTCTGTAAGTTAACCTCAAGAAAATTGCAACAGAATATTTTACGACTGTTTCCTTTTAATTGAATGTATTTGAGTTTGTATTAAAAAGTCTACCAAAATCAACCTTCGGGAAAATGGTTAATTCCCGCATCAAAAAAGTTAAAACCAACGTGGAGAATATGGCATCTACGGGCCGCCGTACATCAAGAAGAGCTCGCAAAGAGAGATATTTCGTAGTGATCCTGCTACTGCCTTGGAAAATATTCAGAAAAAGAACAACGATAACGGAGCCGTATTATTTCTTGGTAAGTTGACAATTACAATTTCAATTCATCCAACATTGTTACAATTATTAGAAACATAATTATGTGAAAAATTATATCGAAAAGTGGACCCTCCTTGATGAAATAAAAATGTATGGAAGCCCATGAGTGACATGATGTATTATCATTTGCGTAATGCGTACGTAATTTGCAATTCATTAAATTCATTACGTTTTACAACCAATCTTGACAATATTGATATCGGAACAAGTTACCTTTTTCTAAAACACCCGATATTGACATTTCTCGTCTTGAGTGCATTTGTTTTACTGTTTAAAGTCACAAAATTAACTCTTTTAACCGGCTTGTAACTTTTTTTTGTCTGGGAAATTGGTGAAAAAAGGAACCAGGACAATTCAGCAAATGCAGATGTAATTACTTGAAATATATGGGAATTTAAACAACTTTACTCTCTTTTGGCACGATGCTGTAAGACATTTTTCATCTTTCAGAATTACGGCTACCATTCTGGAACGGCATGATCTCAGACAACAGCGCCAGTGGATTCTGTCTCCGTTTCTTGACTTGAAACTAAATTTGTAGCAGGAGTAGACCAAATACTGTCCACAAAGATTGTTTGGAATACAGCGAGGCACTTGTGTGTTTATTCGCCGAAGGCCCGGGTTCGATTTCCCACATGGGTGCAATGCGTGAAGCCCATTTTGGTGTCCCTCGGGGCAATCTCATTAAAATCAAATCTTTGCACTCGCTAGTGAGAACTAAGATCTGATTTTAATGAGATTGCTCTCGGGGGCACAGGTTGCCCAATCGTCTAAGGCGCCGCGATTCGCTGTGCAGAGTTGCGTCCCTTGGGCACCCAAGAATCCTATGATTGTGGGTTCGAATCCCGGTTCGCCCCAATTATGTTTCTAGGTTTGTCAGCACCATACCCGTGCTCGTGGGTTTCACCGAAGTGGTAAACGTCTGTGACCTGCATCATTTCGGTTTTTCTCCCACATTAAGCTGACACATCGTGATATAACTGGAATAATGTCAAAAGCGGCGTCAAACCCAACTCACTCACTCAGGTGTCACTTGAGCGTTTGCCATATTGCTATGCTATGCAATAGTCTATGATTATCTTGTACTTATACTCAAATTGAATAGATTTGCTCACTAAAATAAATGAATCTATAGTCAGTATAGCCTGTGTTCACTCAGCATATCAGCGACAGGATTATAGATAACCGGGTGACATGAGTCTCGCCGGGGCCCCTTTCACCAGAATAGACTATAGTCGGCCAACTACCCAGGCCATGCGTTACCAAGTTCCAGTTCTTTATGACATTAACATATTTATTTCCATAAAGTTGAGGGATTGGCAAACAACCAAATTTTGCTCATCTGAATGCCTCTCCCAAACATGATACACATACAAATTACAATGTATTAAAGTGATATGAGAAATAGCATACATGATATAATTGACATTAAAGATAATCATTATTCTGTAAGTGTTTTATTACTGGATTATCTTTCGAAACTACAGCTACGTTATATTATTTACATCTAGCACAACAACATCACAGTATCATATATACTTGCCGTAAAAGGCGACTGTGCCTGTCGTTAAAGGCGACAACTAACGGGATCAGGTGGTCAGACTCGCTGACTTGGTTGATGCATGTCATCGATCCCAATTGCGTGGATCGCTGCTCATTATGTCAATCACTGGATTGTCTGGTCCAGACTCGATTAATTACTGGCCGCCGTCATATAGCTGGAATATTGCTGAGTGCGGCATTATACAACAACAACAAATTTAACTTCTGAAATATGCAACCAATATACTTACTTAAACGAATGAGTGTTCAACTATCAGTAGTTGTGAATAAGCATCGGAGTTTATAAAAGTTGGGATTTATGCGACAATAGTTTGGTAATAATGTTCTTTCAAATCTAAAACAAGTATACTGGAACATATGATATTCATTTCCCCTTGTACGCGAGTCACAATTCGGGCAGAGTCTCAATCAAAGGAACATTCTGCCACGACCCGTTTCTACGGACAAAACAGTATTACTAGTACGAAATTGTAAAACTTGCACTGAACGACACTTGACTTATCAAAATCATCCATTGTCTTTGAATTATATAAACGTCAAAATTTGCATCCAAATAACATAAAATAGTAAATATTTCAGTCGGAGGCTTGGAGGCTTGCTCATTGTTACCTCAGACTGCCACTGGCTACAATCATTAATGGCTATGTATGACTGCACCCCCACTACATTAAGTTCTTAAAATGATATATGAACTGTGATTATCTTATATTTGAATATAATATGTATGATTTCATTCCAATATTTGAAAATCTATGGCAACATTTAACTTCTCGGCCACTCTTCATATATGTCCTCTATTTGACCTTGAATTATTATAATGAATTAAATTATCCCTGTGATATTTTTTATGAAGTAAATAAAAGTTGTATACCCAGATAGTTCTTTAATTTAGTTATATTAGAAAGAAAACTATAATAAATTTGAATCTCTTCCTTCCTACAAATATCCAAGAATACGAAAATACGAATTATATAGGCCTATATCTTGTGACCTTGAGAGAGGTCATTCCCATGAGTTGATTTTGGTAGACTTTTTTTTCCTGAAAGCTGACATGCTACCAAATAACATAAAGTATGAATTAATTCTGTTGCAATTTTCTTGAGGTTGGCCATTTATTTCGACCAAAATGACCAGACTAAAATGCATGACATATGGAATATGCTTGAACATATGGATTGGGCCAGAAATTGTGATATGATACCTAGACAAACAAATGTTACCTCTCTTAGTTATTTGTGTTATATATAATGATATAACAGACTTATAAAAAGCTTAAATTGACTTTATTTCTACTGGCATATGGGAAATATTTATGCAAAATACTGATACCATTTAGTTATATATCCATTTTAATTCTCGAGAGAAATTAGCTTTCAATATTTCCTTTTTTCATTGTTGGGGATCAATTTACCACAGGAGTCAGTGAATAATGTACATCATTGAAAAAACTATGTGAAAAGCTTTCATATGATATATTACATGACCATGTTGAAGAACTATATAAGATCTTGATTTTGAAAACAGGTCAAAATGGCGGCCATCTTGAAATTCAAGATGGCCACGATAAATGCTCACAGAAAAACTTGAAACATCATTTTTCTTAATGAGTTTACTATTCTGGTGTTTTTAAGCATTGTTGAAATTATCCCACTCATCCACTACAGCAACATCATCTACCACCATATCTCAAGCAATTTTCTTTGGGGGGGTCTTTGGGGGGTGGGGTAACATTGTATACAATATCTCAACCCCTATGTAATATATTTTCATTTTTTTTTTGTATAGGATAGTACAATGGTTAAGGCAGATTTTAATACCCAGTTATAGTGGTTTTATTGTCACAATCTAATGGAATTAGTGTTTCACCTACTCACAAGATTTGAAAATGAAGTAAAAAAACATGATTTTTAAACAATGTTTCCACTGAGATTTAGAATAACAGTTAAATGAAACAAAATGTTTGCCAAATTCAGATAACCGAACACATAATTTGGATAGTTTAATGACTTAATAAAAATGTTACAGCCAATTTTGTCAAATTATGCATTTTTCCTTCAATTTATGCAGTTCCTGCACACACTTGCAAGCTTACTACCCAATGGAAATTGTGTACAGATACCTCCTTTATGCAATAGAAAAGGTTTAAGGTATACAGGAAAATGTGGGAAGGAAAATCTTGTTTTTCATCCCTGGCCAACTGACTATTATTAATAACTTGGCATCAACACAGTCATTGTATTCCAATATCAGAGACATTTGTCAGTTTTGAACAATGTACTGTACAAAATATATTATAAATGTGCTCAAATATTTTATTTTCAGACATCACAGCTAGAAAGGCACAAGGTGAACAAGGTAAAGATTTATGCAACATTAAGTCACACATTTTTATCAGTTTATCAATATGTGAACAGAACAAAGTTAAAATTACCACTTATTAAATTATAAGTGCAATCAGCGACTTCTGCAACATGTCAGAAGCTCGAATCTGGTAACATTGTGTTTAGTATAGAAAGATCAGGTAATACTTATCCATATAACACAATACATTTCTGATAATGATGCTCTGGGTCAAGTTTGGGCTTGTAGATTCAAAGGTGTTTGGCACTTGGCACTGTTAGTCACATTGAAATTGATTAATAATTTTCTTTATAATGAATGTAGGAATTTATCCAGGATTCCAAATTAAGTGCCCTTGGCAGTCAAATTGAATGCAATATTAATGTAAAAACAGACGTTAAAATATCTTCCTCTTCATTGGTCCTGTTTTCAGGGTTAAGTCAAGTTATGAGTTTGTTAACATGCATGGAGGATTTGTTTTTTTTAAATAAAATAATCAAATTTTACATTTCCTGCATAATTGTGGCTGAATATCAAGCTGTGATGAGTTTTACATAAACCCCTAAAATACACCAGACTGCAATATTGATTTAGACAATGTTTTATTACAGGACCAGATCCAGTTGCTGACGCAATACAGCAATTAATAGCTGTACAGAGCCAGATTCTCTTGGCTGAGAACAGAAGAGTAGAGATTGAGGAGGAGAAGCTAAGGCTTCTCAGGGAATTTGTACATATTTCTCTACTTAATGGCCAAAATGTTTCCCCAATAATAAAATTCTTTTGATCATGACAAAAGCTGTGTATTTTATATTTTTGTATAATATGAAATTATGTATAGGAGAATGTCCGAAATCTCGCGATTATTTTCGCACGTGAAGCTTGTTCGAGGCCGTTAGGCCGAGAACAAGTTTCACGTGCGAAAATAATCGCGAGATTTCGGACTTTCTCCTACTTAAAACAAAGTTCGATCAAGTTAATGCCTCAAACTAATCTTCAAGTGATGTTCACTATACTATGCTATACTATGGGAGGGTGACCGCTCTTGTTTAACTATGGGAGGGAAACCTTTCAAGGAAAACTATGGGACGGTTTAGTATCCATACTCATACTATTGGAGTGTTAGCAAAATGATCGCGCCTATCCAACTGTCATTAAAGTTCACGTAACTTTGTTTTAACTTAAGTTATGACTGTCTAGTAATACAGAGTAGAAAGTCACTTACATGTCATGATTTATATTCTTGTGCTTATTATAAATGATGAAAACAATAGCATAAGGCTGTAATTTTAGTGAACTTATGCAGAATTAATTGATGTCTTGCTGACAGTCCATCACAACCAGAGCTTGTTGTTGGGAAGTCAGCTGCACATGGCAACTCTGTGGCAGTTCCCTCTCCTCTGAGTAGCTCAATGCCCCGGGGAAGTGGTATTCTTTCATTGATGCACATGTTATGCAACAAGAAGCAAGCCGGACAACACAAAAACTCCTTTCTGGGGTGAATTGTAAGACACCAGTTGTCTTGTGAAGGCATCTGGAAATGTGATAAAACACATTTTTTGTATTATAAGTTATTTTCCCAACTTCTTCACAGACCCCTGTTAGACAGGCTATCAGTTTTTTCAAAATTAAGTTGATAATGTTTTTTAACAATTCTCTCGGAATACTACAACAACTTAAAAAAAAGCTAAATTTGAGATAAGAAGTAACTCCATTTTTTTCAAGTTTTCAACAATGATACCATGAATAGATACTATTACATGTTTTCCTCTTGTAACTGTAAAGAAGTACAATTGTCACATATTTTATCAATATTGTAATTCACCAGAAGTCCATTTCAAATTCATATATATTAGTGGTTTGGACGTAAATAGCATCTTCGGTGCCATGTGCGCTTCACGCATGCGCAGTTGATGTTACTCCATTCTGTTAAAAACATTAAATGTTTTACATCTCCACTATTATTGTCTTTATTTGGCTTCAGGTGAATTGTCAATGCACAAAATACACACCTTCCATCTCATAAGCATATAAACATTTAATTGTTAGCAATATCATGTTAATTAACACTATTAAATAGTTTGTATTTCATGATTATTGTTGGCCCAATGCATAGAAGTTTTTCGTCTGCTCGAACGGCATGGTCAGAAAAGTTGTTATTGCATAAATAGCATAGATATATTGAAGTTGTCTATTAGCTTATGGTACAAATGTATGGAAATGAATATTTCTGTAGTTCAGATATGTTTTGATAGGAATAAGTTTAATTTGATGAGAATTTATGTCATTTCGTCAAGTCAAATTTCTTAGCAGTATTGCCTGTATGTGTGAGAGAGTTATTTCCCTTTGCTGATGAGCGGAAGTAAACAAATCTGTAGCGTGAAAATGTTTTCGTTCAAAGTTTGTTGTATCTTGAGACAAGTACAGTGTTTAGCAAGTCATGTGTTTGCAAAATAGAGTAAGTTTCCATTATATCCTTATGATTTGTGATTGTCTCTCAAGATAAATATTGTTATTGAATTGTGTCACTCTGAAGTTATCTTCAATAGTGTCAGGACTCAGAAGTGGTTATGACGTATGATGTATTGAAAGGTTGATTTCCTTGGGTATGTTGTCAAAGTATTACTAGATCATGTAGATAGGTTTGTCAATTAGTTATCAGTTTAATCAGAAGTATGCGTAGATATTTCAAGGTTTGCTGTGATAGTTTCTTTGAAATAAGTTTTGTTTTTATTAAAAGCTTGTTTGTCTCATTTTGATTAAAATTCATTGTAAGTGTTTCATCATCCTTTTTCCAAATGTATAAATTAAATTCTTTTCATTATCATCATCAGATATATATATATATTTTAACCAAAATATTATCAATATTCTAAATATTTTGGAACTTTGTTTTTCATCAATAATTCATAAATATCTTTATTTATATTTCATCAGGAGTTTTTTAAGAATTGTTTATCTAAACATTTTCATGTCAATTATTTAGTAATCCAAGGGAGATAATGCTTAAGTACTAAGAATGCAATGTTAAAGATACCCTTAAGTCAAGATGTAAGATTGAAGATATAAGAAGTATTCCAAGTTTTATTCCAAGTTTCATGTATCATGTATGTATAAGATTTATGATTACAGATTGTATATGAAAGCAATGTTATTTCACTGTACAGGTGTGTAAGAAATGTTGCCATGTGCGCTTGATGCATGAGCAGATGATTTTACCCCATTCTGTTGAAAACATTAAATGTTTTACATCTCCACTAATATTGTCTTTACTTGGCTTCAGAAAAAAACGTTGGGTAAGCATGACACCTCCTTGGGCTGGGGAGCATTATACCGACTACATAACTGTACCTTCAATATTTAATTATTTCACTTACAATAATTTCTTGGTTACATTACCAACTTACTGTTGCCACTTAAAACCGTACTTGCACAAGCCAAATGCTCACTCTATTGTGTTCCGTGTCTTGATATGACATCTACTGTATTTCTCCTGTCCTTCCGAGCTGGGATTGAGCACAGGGGTCAGCAGCCATGGTCTGCAGGTGTATCTGTAACATAAGTAATAAGGATAACACTATATCCAGCCAGGTCATCAAAATATCATCAATATTTTACTAAGTGCAGTTTTGTCAGATTTGTTTATCACACATTGTAAGGTATATATGTTGTAGTTATATTTACCCAGAGTCTCCAAGTAGCCATCCATCAATATTTTTCTTTTCAAAGTACTTACCAAGGGCAGAGTAATTCCATACGTAACTGTCATGGAGAGAGCCAGGCCACTTGAACACACAGAAAAATATAACAATTTATATCCATATAAATCCAGAAATAACAGAAACTCCAGTATTTAAAATGCACATGCATAACTTTATAAAGCTCATTTAGAGATCTACATCTGCCTACAAATAAACACTATTAATTCACATTTCAATTATGGAACAGTTATTCTACATGGAAACAATGGAAATTTGAAAACATTATCACAATGGATTCATTTTTACTGGTATGCATCATGACTTATCTCGCCCAAAACGTTACCTAGGGGGCGCAGCATGCGTCAATTTCAAGGACATCTATTTCATGTTGTAATGTTTACATTGTGTCGTGCCTTGTTCAAGAGGAATAGGAATAATTGCTTCATGCTAAAAGACAAATCTACCATGTGTGTATGTATCTCACCTCATGTTGGCATCACATACTGCCTGTATGTTCAGTGCATGGTAACCCTTCCAACAAACGTAGGCTACTTTGTCACGTTTCGGCGCCATTATGGGTACGAGTGTGCAATCAATTGCACCGAGTACTTTAGGGAATCCAGCTATGTCGAAGAATGATTCTTTGGTACTCTTCTGAGTGGAAGGCATTGTGAGAAATACAAAATCACCCATGGTTGCACATAATGCGTCTGTTGTTGCGTGGATTGCTCTGCAGACGGAGGATTTACTCACACCGTGGATATCGGCAATCTCACTGTAAAACCCACCCTTGGAGAAGTATCTCAGAGCAATTAAAACATTAAGGTAAGGTGGTATTGCATGGGAACGCTGAGTTTGATGTTCAAGTCTGTCACTCACTTTACCAATGATAGAAAATATCATGTGTCGTGATAGGCGGTACCTCTCGATGATGTCATGATCATCCAAATCGTCGAGGGGGTTCGACCTGTCGCGGAAAACACGTTCTCGCTTACATACTTTTTTGGCAATCTCGACTGTGGTTGGATTGATCGCCATCTTTATCGCTTGCGTAAATATTTACACCACCCCAAGACCACACGTAGAGTTTACGCCAATTTTACACGGACGTAATATTACACTAGCTTTGTGAAACGCCCCTAGTTCAGTATTTCCGAGTTACGCCAGTTTTACACGCACGTAAGACTTACGACTGCTATGTGAAACGGTACCCTGGGCCTGTCTGACGTCTGGCCTGTCTGACGTAACCGTTGCATCAACCTGGTGATAGTGATGCGTGCGCAGCCCAACCTTCTGGCGACGTCGACGTGTTGGACCATTCCAACGGCTCTCTCTTTCTCGATGGCTGTCAAACGTGGCATATCTTGTGTTCTTTTTGTTGCTGTGATATCAACGTGTCTGATCAGCCGTTTTATACAGTTTTTATGCACGTGCAGAACATGCTAGAGAGGGAAATGTCACTTTCACGAAATTTACGTTTTTTCCCGGAAGTGATCACGTGTTCCCGGTATTTTTTATCGACTATGCTGTGTTTGGGATGTGCAATACGAATTGGCATGTTGTCATACTAGACAATTCACTTAGTAAAAAACAATTTTGAAGATAAGTTGGTATCGTTTCTTTTGTACACTAGTTTAGCTGGAATATTGCTGAGTGCGGCGTTAAACAACAAACCAACCAACCAACCAACCAAATTTGATTGCATAGTTTCTCGGGCTTTTTTCTCATGGAGCCTTAATTGTACTCGAAGTGATTGAGTGAGTTTATAGCTGCTTTGAAAAGCATTTCAACTCTATTACGTCGACGGCGAGTCAGCTTAATGTGGGAGGAAAGTCCAAAATGTTATACCCACGTGCTTGGTGCCAACTTAGACAGCCAGTATTTTGAACTTAAACATGACAAACGTTGCCCTTATTGTGACTGAATTAATGTGAACAATATTTGAATTTTTTGAAAATATTATTAAAGGACAAGGAACATGTCAAACAGACTTTCTTTATTAAAAACGAAAATGAAAAAAAACCCACAAACATGAAACATACAAAAGAGGTATACAATCACCAATCAAGTGGAGAGTCATAAAAAAAATAAAAAATGAAGACGTATATTGTGAAACTTTTAGAAACTTAAAAATGTGTTTCACACTAGTTAAATTACACATACAGATACGAGGACACACTTGAATTTAGTAGACACTTTTGTTCGAATGGCTCGGTGCCATTTATTTATTGGTGAAACGTTTTTCTTGCTATGCAATATAGTTACCAAAATCTATTTGTGAACTGTGCAATAGAAAAAGTGAAGATATGGACGTAAAATAAACCTGATTAAAGATTGTAAATCTAGAAATGCCAAAGAATAATCAGCCCTGATTAGCTGCTGAAACAGATTCCAATAGGCGTAAAAGGCAAACAAGTGGTGAAAATTACATGAATGGATCACCGAAAAAAAGCGATGACACCAGAAACTGAAAGGTAATTGACTTAATGGCATTTACTTAAATAAGTAAACCAACGCCTAATCAGATCAACCCCCTGTGACTGCTTGATATTGCAGGAATAGAGGTGAAACAAATATGGTAATATCGCCCCTCATGTCTAGGAATCATGCGAACCAATAATACCCGAATACTTTAATTTCTTGGTGTACAGATTTTCATTTGACAATTCTAGCCATAGGTGGAAAAAGGGTAAAAGTAACTAAATGTCTTAATATTTAGCATCTTGTAGTCGAAGTTGAACCTTTTGTATGCACATTTCTGTGATGAACACGAAGCCATTCGGTGGAATAAAAAAATAAACTTTCCGTAAGCCACTCTCCCGCTCTGGCACGCACGCACGTACGCACGCACGCACGCACGCACGCTCACACTCAAGCCAACACGCACACGCACGCACACAAGCCCACACGCACACGCGGTTGCTGTTTAAGACCACGATTGTGCATCATTTGGGTGAACCTGTACTGGGTATCAATGTCTAACTCAATCGGCTAACATTAAAAACTTGATGGGTATGAGGAGAACCCCCGTGAAGACGCCCCCAGAGGAGGAGAAGTGTAATCCAAGTCTCCAGCTCGTGTCCATGAAGGTTTTGCTTTTGGCAATATTCTGAAAACGCCTCTGAAAAAGTGGACACAATATATTTATCAAAATGACAAAGTATCACCTAATTGTGTACTCTTATGGGAGTTAAGATCACCTTAGCGCAAAGATCGCTTTGTACAACGGCACCCAGGGCATTAGTCCATCGCAAAAATAACCCTTATAACTCCCGTAACTCAACAAAGAGCAAACTGCACAATGTGAAACGTTGAAGAATATAGTCAGAATACTCAAGGAAAATGTAGCAAATCACTACACATGTCTAAATCCACTGAATACAAATCCCATAATCATTAGAGATTTTTGTGGGTGTATTTGCAAATGATGTCTTCGGCGTGACAAGCGAACGCTTCAACCGCTAGGCTACCCGACCGCCCCTATTCCGGATTCAAGATCAGCTAAGAACGGACTGTTTCAAGACTTTTGACAGTCACACAATTCTGAACATTCGCAAGTGCCCACATTAAGTACAGGGCTGTTGCCACCTATTTGGCCAATTGATTGTAATAACGACAACTGTGTGTTCCCCTACAATTTAATGTTTATTCATTGATCTTGAGTGGTCAGTTATTGATTTTGTAATTTAGTTCTGTAGGTAATGATTTCTGCACTGACCTTTGCGTTTCAATTTGAAAAGCACCTCGTAACAATAATGAACTGATGACCAGTGGCCAAATATCAACTGTACAGTATTATTTTACTTCAACAATGTGTTTGCTGTTGAGATTTGCTTTCATTGCATGTTCTGTTTGTATAGTGGATAACTATTTTGCGCTCATCTTCCCGAGGCAAGGGCGCAGACTGACTATAAAAGTCCAGTTTCCACCCTTGCCGAACTGGGCTGGAAATTTCCAGGCTCGATCGAAACACCCCCAGTCAATATTACGAGTTATGCCCCTTCTATGTTCCTCATATTGGCCAATCAGATTCCATCTCTCATATTGCTTGCATTTACTTCAAACAAAATGCCAGTCAAGACGATCTGATCGATAATCAAGATCTATATTGTAATAAAGCGGTTCCTACCCCGCGAAGTGCATCAATCGTTATTTTTTCATTTTGTTTGTTCGTGTGTGTGCGTGCGTGCGTGCGTGTAGATAAGATTATATTATTTAATTTAAGACTATGAGCCTGCTTTTTTAAAAGAAAATAAAACCTTGCAACAATATAATTTTTATGACAGGCGATCTTTCAGTTTTCAACAGTCTGACGCCACCCCCATCTGACGCCCCGCCCCCCCCCACCCCCCCATCCCACACACCCTACCCCCCAACCCCGCCCCCACCCCCCCACCCCCAATGGTTGGTCACTTAATCTAAAGAAGATAGCTGTACGCACTTTTTGATTTTGACACAGACGATGACAGCAATGATGATGAGTATCCCAAGACCTACAGCGAAGCTCGCCGCTATGATAATTTTTTGTGGTTCTGTTAAGATATCTGGAAACAAATGAGTATTTTACGTAATTAATTACCTGACTAATTAATTTCATTTATTGTTAATACCCATGTTTCAACATGAACAAATTATTTCTTAAAGGAAATAATTGACAAAGGAAAAATTGGTGGCAGGAGATTGCAGTCTCCCGGGATTTTCTATCTCTACATTCTTCACTCATTAACAGACCCGTGAAGCTCCGGGGTAGAATAGGTCTTCAGCAACCCATGCTTGCCGTAAAAGGCGACTATGCTTGTCGTAAAAGGCGACTAACGGGATCGGGTGGTCAGGCTCGCTGACTTGGTTGATGCATGTCATCGTATCTCAATTGCGTGGATCGATGCTCGTGATATTAATCACTGGATTGTCTGGTACAGACTCGATTATTTACACACCGCCGTCATATAGCTGGAATATTGCTGAGTGCGGCGAAAAACAACCAACCAACCAACCAACCAACCAAATCACTCATTGACGTGTATTCGTTTGTTGTTTTAAGCCGTCGTCAGCAATATTCCAACTATATCATCTCACTATTCCAACTAATCGAGTCTGTGCCAGACGAATCGGTGGTTAATGGTATGACAACGATCCAAACTTTCGGGGTACGATGATATGCAATCAAGCAAACCACCGAACACGACCACCCGATCCAATTTAGTCACAATTTAGGGGCGGTCGGGTAGCCTAGTGGTTAAAGCGTTCGCTCGTCACGCCGAAGACCCGGGTTCGATTCCCGACATGGGTACAATGTGTGAAGCCCATTTGTGTTGTCCCCCGCCGTGATATTGCTGGAATATTGCTAAAAGCGGCGTAAAACCATACTCACTCACTAGTCACATTTTACGACAAGCAGTTGTTCCTGGGGACCAATAATAAATCTGGGTGTCTGCTTTACTTACCGCTGGATCGGGTGGTCAGACTCGCTGACTTGGTTGATTCATGTCATCGATCCCAATTGCGTGGATCGATGCTTATGATGTCAGTCACTGGGTTGTCTGGTCCAGACTCGATTATTTACAGACCGCCGTCATATAGCTGTAATATTGCTGAGTGCGGCGTTAAACAACAAACCAACCAACCAACCAACTTACCGCTGATGGGATTGACTGTTGTGGGTGTAGGTGCGGATTGGGTTGTAGCTGTACTTGACACTATTCTTGTACTGGTTGTCAATGACGTCTGTGAAGCCGTTGTTGCAGTTGGCGTTGTAGTAGTTGGTGTAGTAGTGGTAGTTGTTGATGTAGTAGTGGTTGTCGGTGTAGTAGTGGTTGTAGTAGTTGGTGCATTCGTGATTGTTGTAGTAGTGGTAGTTGGTGTATTAGTAGTTGTTGCAGATGTTGTAGTTGGTGCGGTAGTCGTTGTTGGTGTAGTCGTAGTTGTTGTAGTTGTGGTAGTTGTTGGTGTAGTTGTAGTTGTGATAGTAGTTGGTGTAGTCGTGGTTGTAGTTGTGGTAGTAGTTTGTGTAGTAGTGGGTGTTGTAGTTGTGGTTGATGGTGTTGTGGTAGTTGGTGGGAGAGTCGTGGTTGTTGTGGTAGTAGTTGGTGTAGTAGTGGGTGTTGTAGTTGTCGGTGTAGTAGTAGTAGTTGTAGTAGTGGTAGTTGTTGGTGTAGTCGTGGTTGATGGTGTAGTGGTAGTTGGTGGTGTAGCCGTGGTTGTTGTGTTAGTAGTTGGTGTAGTAGTGGGTGTTGTAGTTGTAGCCGTGGTAGTTGGTGGTGTAGTCGTTGTTGTTACTGTCGTAGTTGTGGTAGATTGTGACACAAAATTGCGACAAGTGTCACAACACCTTCCAATGTAGTCGGAACCGGAAGTGATGCAGTTGCTTTCAGTGCATGGGTCAGTCAACGTGTTGTCACCATAGGGACAGTCTGCAACATAATCAAGCAGCATTGAAACCTTCCAATATGTAGTTATATTGATGATCATAGTCTCGAGCATGTACGTCTTCTGATTAACATTACCGGAAGACACCACTTTGTTCTTCCTTGTCTTTGACCGGGCATTATTTAACTGAATTCAGTTCAATCTCATTGAAATCAGATCTTAGTTCTCGCTGCCGCTAAACAAAGATCTGAGGACATCCCATTACGGGTCACGTCAGACCGACCTTTCGCGAACTCTGACCGACCAATGAAATTACTGACAAGAAGTCGACATTAGCCAATCAGGAGGTAGGTTTCTCGTGCTTTACGGCACTAATTTCAAATTGGCGACTACGCTTCGTAACATATTATGACAATTAAAAATTTGAAACCTGAACAAAAGAAAATTCTCGAATGGCTCATGTATGGTCTAGATTGTATAGATTCAGTCGTTACGCCAGTAACTATCGTTCGGAATACCCCGTTTAAAAGTTTTCGAGGCTGCATAATTAGAAATCACATTCATGATCTGGTAAGCGACGCTCTGCTTGGTCGGATGAAAGGTCGTTCTGACAGGACCCCTAATGGGATGTCCTCAGATCTTTGTTTAGCGGTAGAGAGAACTAATATCTGATTTTTATGAGATTGAATTCAGTTAAAACCACAAGGCAATGACGGAACTTCTCTTTTTCCCTACTAATCCCTTGATGAAAATTTCATGAAAAAAGCTTGTTTCCCCAGCGGGATTCGAACCCGCGATATTTGCACCGAAGGCTTACGAAAGTAAAATGGAAGACACTTTATGAAATTAACGACTAATGTAGTTTATAGTTTAACAGTTTTTGCACGGCGAAATATGTGTTTTATTCATTCTATGCATTGTAAGTAGTAGGTAGCATTTCGTTCGAAGAAACGAACAGATAGAAAAAAAATTACTCTTATCGGGATCAGGGCCATGTTGCTTACACTAGGCCCTTCAACATGGGCAAGTCATGGTTAGGTGATTGATAATTAAGTGTGCTCAAGTTGATCCTATATGAATTGTATACGTGCCCTTGGACATGCATTCCATCGGCTCAGGGAGCACATTCACGTGCACCACGCAGGGCCGACTCGCAGTGCTCTCACACATTCGTCACCACTCGCGCCTTTCCGTAACCCCGCTATTCGGCTTGTTCCGGAATAACACGAGTTGGTCACATATGTGCTCTCACAGTGAACCAAAGAGTTCTTTTAAAATACGGTTATCAAAACAACGTTGTTTAAACAGTTAAGTGCTAGGGTACTTTGAATGCTGGCCATGCTTATTCCTTTCTACCACGGTTCATGTGGAAGGCAATGCAATATTCCAGCTATATGACAGCAGTCTGTAACATTCGGGACCAACTCGTGTTATTCCGGGACAAGCCGAACAGCGACTCGTGTCCCTCTCATGGCCATTTTTGCGGCCGGGTTCCGTCTTAGCGCAAACGGGCATACCTAAAACAATTGGCAATTCGTTGCGTAATGGTTCACATATATATTTCCCCATATATTATATATATTTCAGATGCAATTTAAAGCACATCGGGACGTGCGAAATTATAAAGTATGATTGAACACATTTAACTGTGTCTTGGGTATATTTTTATATACGAATACGGTAACGGACATGTCTTCAGGTTTTAGACTCAAGCTAAAAGGTGATAAGATACAGTCTAATATAAATACAGGACTGATTGAAATAATGACACATGTTGATCAAGGAGCAAGCTTAATCCATATTTGCCTCAATCGCCTACCATCAAATAGTGTACTAGTTCATTATTTGAAGGTATTTTTACCAGATTCCTGACTCAAAACATGGAAATTTGGTATCGTTTTTTGTAGGGGCGTCTTGTAAGTGTCAGATGTTTTGTAGGTAAAGTGAATGGGTTCCCGGTACCCGGTAGGACGAAATGGTAAATTGGCTTTAAGCGTTCTGGCGCCTCATACGGCAGCTTTTATTGTATACTCCTCAGAAATCTGAGAATGGAGTGTGAGTGCATGCTGATTCTAAGACAGGGGTAATAATACTATGTAGCACCCTGACCATTCTCTTGGTAAATTTACGTTGTCGCATTAAGGTGGACTTATTATCATTATTATTTTTTAACAAATTCAATTGGTAATATAGATGCAGCTTTCGTAACCTACAATCTGGTCAAGAGTGAGTGAGTGAGTGAGTGAGTGAGTGAGTGAGTTGGGTTTAACGCCACTTTTAACATTATAACAGTTATATCACGGCGTGTCAGCTTAATGTGGGAGGCAAGCCCGAAGTGATGCAGGTCTCAGACGTTTACTACTTCGGTGAAACCCACGAGCACGGGTATGGTGCTGACAAACCTATATCTGGTTAAGAAGAAATGTAAGTATCATCAGATGAATATAGCATACTTTTACTGTAATTATTACAATTATGTTCATTAATAATAGATATATTTATGTTGGTCGTAGGACCACTATCATTCCTGCCTAAGGAATCGTAGAAATGATAATCTAACATAATATATATCATATCACATACTTCAGACTTAAAACTTCGATTTAGTGTTTAAAACGTTACTTGAATTGAATTGACAACTTGAATGATTGACTAACTCATTTGAAACCCAAACCAGACATTCCCCATAATCTGTACTTACCTCCCCTTGACGAATAGGATAGGCAAGTCTCACAACAGCCATGGGCAATGTCTTCATTGTAACATTGGTATTTCGTTGCCGAAGTTACAGCCCGACAGTTAGAATAACGATCACCATATGTGCAGTTTTCTGGAAAAAAGATAACGCAATAATCAAAATAGGGAATAAATACAAACTTTGTGTTAAAGGAATGAAACATCGCAAATAAAATATGTAGGTCGAATATGTTAATTGATTTACCATCAAATGTAGAGCCACCAACTGAATCGAATATGGCTGCCATAACCATTTATAAAAAGTAAAACTGTTAATAAATCAGTTGTATTATAATGATAGCTTATCCATTCTGAATAGTTCATAACATAAAGCAGTTTAAGTGTGATATGATTTAAGTTTCTCGAGAACATAAAGTAGCGACTAAAATGATAATATAGGATATTATGGACAGTGGTTCACAGTATTTAATAATACCTATCATGTTTTAAGCTGCGAAATGTATCTATCATAATAACATATAGCTCCATATAACAAGTATAAACAGTGAGTGGGTGAATATGGTTTTACGCCGCCTTTAGCAATATTCCAGCAATATCACGTCGGGCAACACCAGAAATGGGTTTCACACATTATACCCATGTCAGGAATCGAACCCGGGTCTTTGGCGTGACGAGCAAACGCTTTAACCACGAGGCTACCCGACCCACCCTATAGTACGTAGATAAGGGTTTGATAAGGAAGAGTTATTGGCTGAGAGTAAACGAATAGTATAACCCAGGTCCCCCCGACATCCACAGCTTCCACTGAAGGTGCCACACTCCCCCCTGAAATCCAAATCAAAACCCAAACCACCTTTCAATAAACGTTTTGTCAAATTAATTGGATATATGCAAAATTTATAACAACGACGTGAGGTATTAATAGACTGACCAATCACCAACAGTCATATCTGTCCCAATCTCATTAAAATCAGATCTTAGTTCTCGCTACCGCTAAACAAAGATCTGAGGACATCCCATTACGGGTCACGTCAGACCGACCTTGCGCGAACTTTGACCGACCAATGGAATGACCAATCAGAAGGCAGCTTTCTGGTACTTTACGGCACTAATTTCAAATTGGCGACTACGCTTCGAAACATATTTTGACAAATTCTCGATTACAAATTTGAAACCTGAACAAAAGAACATTCTGGAATAGCTAATAGATGGTCTAGATTGTATGGATACAGTCGTTAAACCCATAACTATCGTTCGGAGTTAAAGTTTTCGAGGCTGCATGATTAGAAATCCCATTCCGACTGTCACTTTCATAATCTGGTAAGCGATGCTCTGATTGGTCGGATGAAAGGTCGTTCTGACGTGACCCGTAATGGGATGTCCTCAGATCTTTGTTTAGCGGTAGCGAGAACTGAGGTCTGATTTTAAGGAGATTGTATCTGTACTTACCAACAGGCGACGAGTACGCTGAACAAGTTTCACAACAGCCGTTGGCATTCCTTTCATTGTAGCACAGGTTTCTCTTGTCCTTGGTGACATCAGTGCAGTCAGAATAGCGATCGCCATATGTGCAATTTACTGGTATATACATAATAATGAAATGAGTAAGGAATAAATGTTCAAAACATATCCGGGGTATCGTTGCCCTAGACTTCAATCACTATGAGTTACCCGTGTAACTAGAGGAGTGTAGAAAATCTTACGATCTACATGGGCTCGTACACCAGAATACAGAGTGAGTGAGTTTTGATTTACGCTGCTTTAGCAATTATATTCTAGCAATATCACGGCGGGGGACACCAGAAATGGGCTTCCGCGTGACGAGCGGACGCTTTAACCACACGTCTACTTATTCACTTATCCACTCACTTTGAACCAACATGATCATGATTCATAGGCATTTCATGCTTGCCATAAAAGTCGACCATGCTTGTCGTAAAAGGCGACTAACGGGATTGGGTGGTCAGTGCACTGATATACAATCAGTTGATCGTGCCAGGACCCGGTGATCCATGATGCCAGCTTAACCCTAATTATGATCCTTGGTCTATCGTCCCGTGAAGATTCCGGGGTAGACTAGATCTTCAGCAACCCATGCTTGCCGTAAAATATGACTATGCTTGTCGGAAAAGGCGATCGGGTGGTCAGGCTCGCTGACTTGGTTGATGCATGTCATCGATCCCAATTGCGTGGATCGATGCTCATGATGTCAATCACTGGATTGTCTGGTCCAGACTCGATTATTTACAGACCGCCGTCATATAGCTGGAATATTGCTGAGTGTGGCGATAAACAACAAACCAAACCAAACTAAACCTTGGTCTATCAGCACCAGAGTAGTCATGACAATCGTTCTCTACTCTGTAACTAAATGTTAGGTAAATACTCAAACAAAAAGCCGTGAGATAGCAGAAATAAGGTTCAAAACGGCGTAAAACTTATTCAACTCTCTACCTGTACTCACGTATTACTTACGGTCACATATAAATGACGTAGTTCATTCCTCAAACCGCACCAATACCATCATTCCATTTTTGTTAATTTAATTGGATATATGTAACATTTAAACCAACGACGTGACGTATTAATAGACCATTAATCACAAACAGTCATATCTGTACTTACCACCTCCCGACGAGTAAGCCGAGCACGTTTCACAACATCCGTATGCATTGTTTTCATCGTAACAAAGATTTTTCTTTTCCTTGGTCACAGCGGTGCAGTCAGAATAGTGATCACCATATGTGCAATTTACTGGGGACAAAATACAATTAAATTACAACCGAGAGTTAGTTAAGCTAGACTTTCAAGATGTATATATACTACAGGTACGAGTCTTGGGTAAATTGTCACTTTCATTCAGATAAATATAAGATCTAAATATACTTCTTACCAAATACGAATATCAAAAGAAAACATTTATCGTTGGATTATATGTTGTTTTGTCAAAACATATATACCATGTTATTCATGTCGATGGTCAACAGGTACGGTCTCAAATTAAGTATCGTGATGTAAAGTTAAGAGAAGATAATTTAAGTTTGGAAATATTGAAAGACATTTCCTCATTGTAAAATTGTTTTAATCATCAGGAGGACGTGCGCTCCACCACCCTCAACGTTAACAGGATGAACACTTATATAATTTCAACATGACATTTCATTATCTACTCTGACGACGAACGGATGGCCGTATTTATAATATCCTCCTTAACACAAACCCTCTAAAGGTCTGTCTCATTACTTACCCACTACAGGCTTGTCGTAAAAGGCGACTAACGGGATCGGGTGGTCAGGCTTGCTGACTTGGTTGATGCATGTCATCGATCCCAATTGCGTGGATCGATGCTCATGATGTAAATCACTGGATTGTCTGGTCCAGACTCGATTATTTACAGACCGCCGTCATATAGCTGGAATATTGCTGAGTGCGGCGTTAAACAACAAACAAACAAACAAACTTACCCACTGACGACTTAAAAGCTGAACATGTTCCACAACAACCATTGGCATTTGCTTCACCGTAACACAAGCGTTTCGTGTCCCTTGTTATTGCAGTGGCACAGTTAATAAATCGATCTCCATATGGGCAGTTTTCTAGAGTAAATCACATATTCAAGAACACATTAGTAATATTCACGAGGCATATTTGTACAAACGTAAAATTTTCAAACCCCTTGGTAAACAAAACATTCAAAGTGTCCGTATTCCAAAGTAGACACATTCTATGGATAACAACAAGTTGTTATCGATAAATTGTGTCTACTTTGTCATCCCTCAACTTCTAAGTAATGCCTATCAAACAATTCGTGTCCATGTTCACCAGACATTGATGGCAGCATTCCAAATGAGCCAAACCGAAGGTGAGGTAAATACCACGTACTGAATACCACAGAGAAGTGAATCATGATAATGATGATGGTGGTGGTGATGATGATGATGATAACAATAATGATGATGATGATGATGATGATAATAGGCCATTTATTTTGCGCATATTTCCACACCAAACTGGGCATGCTCAAAGCGCTATTATTACCCCGGTCACTGGATCATTGTGCACTCAACAATCATTCTCAGCTCCCTAGGGAGAATACAACCCAAGCTACATTGTCATCTCATCCTACCGGGTACCCATTCACTGCTGGTTGAATAGAGGCACATTTCGAACAAAGTCACTTGAACCACACTGATTGTTTGCATAATCACGTTCATACTGCTTTAAGTGTGATTTTTGTCACTGCTTCTAAACACGCAATAATGATCGTTTCTAAATTTTCGAAGGCAATTTCATTTTCATTTTTACTGGAACAAACTATATTTTTTCACAAATAAAACCTAGCCCAAACCTCTCTCTCGAAAAATATCAAATGTTCGGTCCGTTAGAAAGCACCATTACAAAAAAAGACCCATCAAATACAGTAAACTACGGTTATAACGAACTCAAAGGGATCCCTAATTTTAGTTCGTTATAACCGCAGTTCGTTATAAGCATATATACAGCACATATACAACAAGGGGCCGGGACCAAAAAATAAGTTCGTGATATCTGTCAGTTCGGTATAAGCGTGTTCGTTATAAACGTAGTTTACTGCATATCGAACGTGTAGATGTAAAGAATATCAGATTCTATCATGGAAGTCGTGCTAATTGAACTAAAAGACAGGCGTACACATTCTGTAAAACATGCTTGCAATGACGTTACGAGAGAGACTATTATTGAAAATGGAGTACCGTCACTTCTCTTGTAGACAGGGCACGTCTCGCAGCAGACCGTCAAATAATAAGACCTGTAGCACAGTCGCGGTGTCGCACTTATCAGCTCAGCACATGTTTTATTTTGCGGGTACACGATTGGCTGGCTCCCAAAGAGACAGTCAGCTGAAAATGTAGACAAATTCCCGAAATTGATTGATCATCACAATCAACGGAATGGTGCTCCCTAGCGGTACTTATATACACATATACTTGGCATCATGTCAAGCACCGGGTACTATATTTCCTCGTCAAGTTTTCAAATTGAATTTTTTACTTTTTAAATTAATATTTTTTTAAAATCGTTTCCTGTATTAATATTCTGACAAAACACATTTGCAGTTTTTTTTCACAATGAGACATTCTCATACTGACATTCTGAAAATCGATTATCCAATAATATGTTTTGTAACCGTTCCATGGCAATAGTGCATAGAGTACGCTTTCATTTGTTTTCCCCTCTTCTTTAAATAATATAATGTAACCGGTTACTGGTGTTCATCTAGATGACCATAGTGTTCTCTTACCAATTTTGTATCAGCTATCGTTGGTATCCTGCCCATTTAATAAAATGAAAGTTGGTTGGTTGGTTTGTTGTTTAACGCCGCACTTAGCAATATTCCAGCTATATGACGGCGGTCTGTAAATAATCGAGTCTGGACCAGACAATCCAGTGATTAATATCATGAGCATCGATCCACGCATTTTGGATCGATGACATGCATCAACCAAGTCAGCGAGCCTGACCACCCGATCCCGTCAGTCGCCTTTTACGACAAGCATAGTCACCTTTTATGGCAAGCATGGGTTTCTGAAGACCTATTCTACCCCGGAATCTTCACGGGTCTAATAAAATGAGAACAATGTAGAGGAACATTCGTGGCCTTTATCCATCTAGCTACTCCTGACTCAAGGAGGATCGAAATCAAGTCTTACCAGCGCAGATATATCACGACTGTCGATAATCGAGCACATATGTTGTGCGTGTGTCTAAGTGGACGTCTATAACGTCATCGAGGTGACCTGCTGGTCTAATGCGCTGTGACACATCGGCAAAATTGCACCCCTTAGTGCTGGCTGGATCCGCTAGTACTGATTCCAATCAAAAGATTAATCTTGTAATGATCCATGGTTTGTCAGCATCATACCCGTGCTCCTGGGAGGCACTTAAATTGTCAGGGCCTACAATCTGCCTCATCTACGGTTCCTCTGATACGCGTTACGCCGTCATATATATCTGATATGCTATTCCAAATGGCGTCAAACTGTATAAATAAAAATATCAATCTACACTTACTGTTGTTTTGTTCTGGCGCATCAATGGAGAAAACACACTGCCCAGCTACACACCACTGAAATCACACGTGTGACACACAAGTTGCTATATTTGTGACAAATAAGCTTCAAATTGACATCAGAATACACGGTTGTTGTTTGTTGTTTAACGCCGCACTCAGCAATATTCCAGGATGGCGGCGGGCTGTAAAGTATCAAGTCTGGACCAGGCAATCCAGTGATTGACATACCGTATTCGACGTAATAAGCGCCCCGCTCTATTAAGCGCCCACGGCGACATTTGCTAATATATTGGCTAGTGAACAATCCCAATTAGCACCCCTTCTGATTGATCAATGTACACAAGACTTATTTATTCGCGTATAATACTCACTTATGGGCATTTGATTTTGGAAAAATATATCTGTCGTACATAAACATTCCAGGCCACGAAATTTATCTTTCAACTCTGTTTTTTTCCATCAATATAGTATTCTAATAAGAGCCCTCTATTTCTAATTTTGAGAGCGCCCTGGGCGTTTATTACGTCGAATACGGTAATGAACATCGATCTACGTAATTGGGATACGATGACATGCATCAACCAAATCAGCAAGCCTGACCACCCGATCATGTTAGTCGCCTCTTACGACAAGCACAGTCGCCTTTTACGGTAAGCAAGGGTTGCTGAAGACCTATTCTACCCCGGATGTTTATGGTGTCCAGAATACGGGGACATGACCGGGAAAGTGTGAGGTGTATTGTCATTGTGTTCCCTCTTATACATGGTGGTATTGATTAACATATACTACTCAAAAGAAGTTAAGAATCACCTGATTCTTTCATATTACAATAGTTAATCTCTCATGCCATGACAGATAAACATTACCAATATGAAAGAATCGGGTGATCCTTAACTTCTCTTTAGTAGTATATATAACTATCAGTGTTAGTAGTAGTAGTAGTGATACTAATAACAGTACTTGTAATATTATTAATAATAACGCCTGTCAACAGATAAAGGTACATTCAATTTCCATTCAGAATTCACTGTAGGTACAGACATTAACATGGGTTAAGCACAGACACATATGACGGTCAGATGGCTTACCTTTTTATGACCACATGGCGTTCCTTCTGCAGCGTTTCGGGACGACTGAAGCTGTTCCTTGCCACAGACCATTCTCTTGCAGATGTTCTCAGAACCACCAATGTCGACACCCTGTAAACGTCATGATCAATAATGGGTGACATTGTAAGAAAGGGGGCGGTCGGGTAGCCTAGTGGTTAAAGCGTTAGCTCGTCACGCCGAAGACCCGGGTTCGATTCCCGACATGGGTACAATGTGTGAAGCCCATTTCTTGTGTCCCCCAGCCGTGATATTACTGGAATATTGCTAAAAGCGGCGTAAAACCATACTCACTCAGTCATAATTCATTCTATGTTGTACAAAGAACTCTTAAAACTTAACACTAGGTAACTGTAGATTCGATAAATGTGAACGTATGGGTTCTTTTACATCTTCATGATCTCAGTGTCTACAGGGATGAAGAAACAAAGGCATATACGGATGTAGAAAATCCAAGAAACTAACCCAGTTATCAAAGCAATTTCCGTTCATGTCATTTAACCAGTGAGTGAGTGAGTGCATATTGGTTTACGCCGCTTTAGCAATATTCCAGCAACATCACGGCGGGGGACACCCGCCGTGATATTGCTAAAAGCGGCGTAAAACCTCACTCACTCACTTGTAAGAAAGTATAGCGTCAAAATCAACCAGTTAGGTAGTTTTTGCACCTGTATAGTTCATGATGCGCCCAAGGCAGATGTTCTGCTAATGCTGATAAATATATTTTGTTCTTACTAATCGCAAGACGAAGCCAGGTCCAAACATCATCTGACACTGTGCATGAACGTCATAGAGTTGTCCCGGCATCGTCCCCGTGATGTTTGTCACAGACGCCGGCTCGAGACTTGTCTGTAGGCATTGCTTTTGGGTATTTGTACTGAAAAATATACGGAGACAAATATCGAATAGGATATGTCACGACATTACGTTATAGTGAGATAGTCATGGCCTTAGGTACAAACCCATACTGTATAATGTCGTCATAATACCATAATGACGCGGTCTAGGGGAAACGGTGCCACAATACAGTAGGCAGAGTCACCTGCCGTTGTCGTGCCAGGATCCGATGACCCCACTGAAAACACCAACTTTCTCATTCACATTATTCACTCTAAATAGTGTACACGCTGCCCTGACCATATAACTTCCAAAATTAATCCAGTTGAAGTCCTTTGGAAAATCTATTTGAGCAGAGCTAATAGAAAACAAACTGACACGCGTCATTTATTGTAAATATTAAACGCTAACAACAGGGAACAATCAGTCTCCATTATTATCCGAAACAGATTTCATAGGCGTAAAAGACAAAATATCGGTGGCAATCATATGAATGTATCACTGCAAATCAGTGATGGCACCTCGTGTTCGCGGAAAGGGTAACTTGAAATCAGTGATGGCACCTCGTGTTCGCGGAAAGGGTAACTTGAAATCAGCGATGGCACCTCGTGTTCGCGGAAAGGGTAACTGAAAATCAGTGATGACACCCCGTGTTCGCGGAAAGGGTAACTGGAAATCAGTGATGACACCTCGTGTTCGCGGAAAGGGTAACTAAACATCAGTTATGGCACCTCGTGTTCGCGGAAAGGGTAACTGAAAATCAGTGATGACACCCCGTGTTCGCGGAAAGGGTAACTGGAAATCAGTGATGACACCCCGTGTTCGCGGAAAGGGTAACTGGAAATCAGTGATGACATCCCGTGTTCGCGGAAAGGGTAACTGAAAATCAGTGATGACACCTCGTGTTCGCGGAAAGGGTAACTGGAAATCAGTGATGACATCCCGTGTTCGCGGAAAGGGTAACTAAACATCAGTGATGACACCCCGTGTTCGCGGAAAGGGTAACTAAACATCAGTGATGACACCCCGTGTTCGCGGAAAGGGTAACTGAAAATCAGTGATGACACCTCGTGTTCGCGGAAAGGGTAACTGGAAATCAGTGATGACACCTCGTGTTCGCGGAAAGGGTAACTGAAAATCAGTGATGACACCCCGTGTTCGCGGAAAGGGTAACTGGAAATCAGTGATGACACCTCGTGTTCGCGGAAAGGGTTAGCTTGTCCTGTCCTACCGGTAGCACCTGGCACTTGCACAATTTTCATAAAAAGTAAGTGTGTAAGTAAGTAAGTAAAATTATGCTTGATAAATGACACGTTGTGCAGGATCAATCAAAGAAAAAAGTAATGTTTTCAAAGTCAGGGAAGAAAAGACGTGGACAAAGGTAATGAAATAATTCTTACATACACATAAAAAATCATTTCGGTATTGATAATGTGAAAAAAACATAGTCGTAAATACAACTCTCTTTAATCGTCAGCGTCTGCTCGGAGAGCGGAAGGTTCAGGGTTCGATCCCCGGCCGCGTCATACCAAAAGACGTTAAAATATGTTACCGTGTCTGGCGCTGGGCATTAAGGGGTTAAAACAAGGACTGGTCGGCTCGGAGTCAGTATACAGTGTCTGAGTGAGGTATTCATGTTAAACTGCAGCATGGTATCTCAGTGGGCTAGCACTCTAAATCGGCATCAGTCCAGACTAGTACAAGCAGACACACACACACACACACACACACACACACACACACACACACACACACACGTGCATGCACGTCGCTATATAAGTGAAATAATCTTGAACGCGACGTTAAACCCCATTTCACCCCACCTCTTTAATCGTCGCCATTTATAAAAAACACTTTGCCATACACCGCGTAAATGGTATTATGTGAAAAGCTATGGCCTCAAAACATTTGTCCACCGCAATTATTCCACATCTTCAATAATAAAGTGTCCATTTCACATTATGGTTGAAGCGCTTAGATTGTTGTTATCACAGCACTACACATGTCAAGTGCACACGTCATACATAGTTTTTGATGCTCACGCAAAATGTTCATCACACTTTTGAATAGAGGTCCAAACTCTAGCTTGCCTGCATTAAAACAGGGGTCATGATCCTCATCCCTTGCATTCCCTGACGATGTCAGACAGGTTGGTTGCTTTGTTGTTTAACGCCGCACTCAGCGATATTCCAGATATATGACAGCGGTCTGTAAATAATCGAGTCTGGACCAGACAATCCAGTGATTAATATCATGAGCATCGATCCACGCAATTGGGATCGATGACATGCATCAACCAAGTCAGTGAGCCTGACCATCCGATCCCGTTGGTCGCCTTTTACGACAAGCAGAGTCACCTTTTACGGCCTATTCTACCCCGGAATCTTCACGGGTCTGTCAGACAGGTGTCAATAGGACTCACTACAGTCATAAAAATTCTCAACCTCTTTTATATCCTTGACTGTCTGATGGTGTTGAACATACAATTACTGACCATGGATTTTCAATTCACTTGATGCAATCCTTTGTTTTTCCTGAAGAATTTAGTATTCCAAAATCGTAATAAGGCCATTGTGCTGGACATGATTTGTGCGGTATACGCGCGTGCGTGTGCTTGTACTTGTCCGGACTAATGCCGGTTTTATAGTGCTTACCCACTGATATACAATGCCACAGTTTAACATGGATGTCCCACACAGACACAGTATACTAACTCCGAGCCGACCAGTCCTTGTTTTACCCCCTCAATGCCGAGCGTCAGGCAGGGTAACAACAAGTACCATATTTTAACGTCTGTTGGTATGACAAGACCGGGGATCGAACCTTCCGCTCTTCAGGCAGACGCTCTATTAACTAGACCAAACTAGTAATCAAGGTAAGGCTATATATGTATGTTCCTCTTTGGAAATGCGTGTATGATACTCCCGTTTCGTTTGTCGATGTGTGTCAGGTTTCTATTTTACCCTTTCTTTCTACCCTTTTCTCAACCCCCCGGTGTCACCACCGATTTTCAGTGATCCATTCATATATGTTTCACCGTTACTTTGCCATTCACGCCCAGTGTAATCTGTTACGGAGACTCGTTATTCTCTGGCGTTGACATTTTGTATTTAATTTTCTTTGTTCCGTCTCTCATACCAACCCATTTGTTAGGATGCCTTGGATGAAGGTTTGGAAGTAGTGTAACGAACACTTCGAAAAGACGTAGTAGTTGTTGTGGTCAAGGACGTGGGTCCTGCTGTACCCGCTGCCGGTCATGATGTACTTGTATGTAGAGTTACACTTGTTGTTGTATTCGCCGTCATGCCTGGCGCTGAGCCTGCAAAATCCAGGTTAATTTTACTAGATTTAAATATATGACCCTATTTTTAGCATTATTCTAGTAATATCTGGAACTCTTAGTATGGATAATGTACTCTGTACCGGTGTGCGGATTGGAACTAAGGACTTTTCATGCCGAGAAACTGCTTTAATACACGCTTACCCAACCGTCCTACTTGAGATTAAGACAGCACAATTAGCACCACATGCTTAGATATACGTATTTTCCGGGTGGCGTATGGCAAGCCGTTTTCACATTTAGTACGGAATTACAGATATCTTCGATTGTTTTAAAGATATCGGTATTTTATTTAAAGATATCAATAATGTTTTTGAGATATCAAAAAATAATTAAAGATATCTTAAATTCATTTCTGATATCCATAATACAATTACTGATATCTTAAAATGTTACGGTGATATCAACAAATTAGTTTGTGATATATCTAAATGTAGTTAAGATATCATTAAACAATTACCATCCTACAGTACATAAATATATTAGAAATAAATTCAAGATATCTTAAATTCAGTTCAAGATATCTTGAAATAAGTAATACATATCCACAAATGAATTACAGATATCTTTAATTCAATTAGAGATATCTTTAATTCAATTCAAGATATCATTAATTCTGACCGTTACTGATATCAAAAATCCAATTAAAGATATCATTAATTATATCAATTATTGATATCAGTTATCTAATTTAAGTAACATTATTAATGTAACATCTTATATAATGGCAACAATTGAAGATATCAAAAAATAATTATTGATAAGTGTATTTAGTTTCAAGATATCAGGAATTAAATTATTGACATCATAACAAAACATGATATTTTGATATCTTTAAATCATATTTTGATATCAATAATTAAATTTAAGATAGCAATTCTTTTCAAGATATCAGTAATACGCTTCACCATATCCATAATTCATTTCGTGATATCTTAAATTTTATTGCAGATATCCACAATTATCTGCATTTAAGATATCTTCAATTCAATACAAGATATCTTCAATTCAATTTAAGATATTTTTAAAACAATTCAAGATAGCTGTAATTCCGTAATAAATGTGAAAACGGCTTGCCATAGTTGCGCATCTCAAGTTTGATGTATATAATCTGGCGAATGTTCAAGCCACTTGCGGAACAATAAGAATGCAATACCGTATTCGACGTAATAAGCGCCCCGCTCTAATGAGCGGCCATGGCGATATTTGCTTATATATTGACTCGTGAACAATCCCAATTAGCACCCTTTCCGATTGATCAATGTACACAATACTTATTTATTCGCTTATAATACGCACTCGTGTGTTAATTGCACCCTTAAGTATGGGCAATTAAATTTTGGAAAAATATATCTCTCCTATATGAACATTTCAGGCTGAAAATAAACCACGACATTTATCTTTCAACTGGTTTTTTTCTACAAAATAATATTCTAATAAGAGCCCCCTATTTCTAATTTTGAGAGCGCCCTGGGTGCTTATTAGGTCGAATACGGTAATTCAAATGTCATGGTAAGCTACTTACGCATGTCCGACTTCGTGTGTTGTGACGAGCATGTCGTCAACCAGGTTGTCTGTATACTCCACAGCTGACACACTGTTATATGGTGTTTTACATATCGTTCCTACATATGCATATCCTGTGACAACGAGGATGAAACACATCAAGTAATATCAAGAGTGAGTGAGTATGGTTTCAAGCCGCCTTTATTAATATTCCAGCAATATCACAGCGGGGATACTAGAAATGAGCTTCAAACCAGGCCTCAGTGTGATGAGCCATTCTTTAACCAGCAGGTTACCCCACCGCCCCATGTTACAGTGAGGACCTGGCGTTACCAAATGCCATTTGCATTGCTTATCTCATGAAAGTACTCAGTAGCAAAAGTTATTGTCATTACATACATTCATGAAGATACGAAATATTTCCAGCTTGATAGTCTTCTAGCTGTATACAATTGCCACCAAGGACAATTTCCTCCCGTAAAAAAATATTTCATTTTATTTATTCAGTTAGTTATACAATAACTTAAACACGGGTACATTGTGGATAAAAGTCACTGTTAAAAGTTCAAAAGGTCAAAAGGTCAAAAGTTCAATTGTTATGATGCCGTTTTATGAATGTTCCGGGCAGAACAGATAAACATGAAAATATCAATACCTATTTCGAGGCCAAGTTCTAATTATGAAATTCTTTTGTGATTTCAATTTGAAAAATCCTTTGCCATTTTATATCTTAATTTAACAGAAGTACATAAGTGTTCTAAAAAGACACAGAGGCGATTCTACGGGTAGTATGATATGACCACGTTTTCCTTTTGAGTACACATCAAAACATCCCCCAACAGGTGTTGTCAAAGCTATGTATCAATTGTTTAAAACAGTTAGATTCAATCCAAACTCAATGAATGCCTCAGAATATATACGGCGACTCACCAAGCAGGTCTGTAGTGTTCCTGTTTTCCTCTTCACGGAATAAGTCGTACCTGAAACGAATTGGTAACAAGGCAGCTAATCTGATGTAACAAGAACTATTCTAACACATGACATTAACTTTCAACAAGGTGAAGAATTTCCTTAATACAGTATTATCACAGAGGGGCGGTCGGGTAGCCTAGTGGTTAAAGCGTTCGCTCGACACGCCGAAGACCCGGGTTCGATTCCTGACATGGGTACAATGTGTGAAGCCAATTTCTGGTGTCCCCCGCCGTGATATTGCTGGAATATTGCTAAAAGCGGTGTAAAACCATACTCACTCACTCACTCACTATTATCACAGAGACAGGCATAGGTTCATTATTGGGAAGGTGTTAATTAAGTTGGAGAGTTAATTATCGCCGCTCTGAACAGCATTTCATTTTTATATCAGGGCCTGTTGGATTGATGTTGGAGGAAAGCCTAATATGATGGTCTCAGACGTGACCACATTTCCACAACCCTAGAACATAATCAGGGCGAATCTGGGAGTCGAACCCACGATATTAAGTTTAAGGTAGGCCTACAGGGCGCCCCTCTGCAGAGCTAATTGGTGAGGTGATGTGAAATTAGGTTTAACGTCGCGTCCAAGATTATTGCACTTATATAGCGACGTGCATGCACGTGTGTGCGTGTGGCTACGTGACCGGACTGATGCCGATTTATAGTACTAGCTCACTGAGATACCATGCCGCGGTTTAACATGAATACCCCACTCAGACACAGTTTACTGACTCCGAGCCGACCAGTCCTTGTTTTAGCCCCTTAATGTCGAGCGCCAGACTGGATAACAACAAGTACCATCTTTTAACGTCTTTTGGTATGACGCGGCCGGGGATCGAACCCCGGACCTTCCGCTCTCCGGGCGGACGCTCTACCACTAGACCACGGAGGCGGTCCATAAAACAAGAACTGAAGAAAACAAGAATTGCATTGGCACTTATTACATGGATAACACAACAGGGAAGAAAATGGTCAGGGAAATGTGTGAATTTAATATACTTTAAATATACTTTAAGCTGATTGTGACAACTCACGCTGTGAACACAATAATATGGTCATTGTCAGGGAATCCTGGTGTGTCAGCCTTCCATTGCCTTGTGCCACTGAGAAGTTTATCACCATCTATCTTCGTTTCATTAACTACAGCACTTTGGAACGGTTGTTCTGACTGCTTATCCTAAAATGATATCACGGAGAACCATGATACATACATAATAATGATACATGGAGTATCATGCGACATACAGTATAAAGATACATTCAGTACCATGATATAAATATGTTTTATGACACATGGAATACCATGATACATACATAATGATACATGGAGAACCATGATACATACATAATAATGATACACGGAGCACCATGATACATACATAATAATGATACATGGAGTACCATGATACATACATAATAATGATACATGGAGTACCATGATACACACATAATAATGATACATGGAGTACCATGATACATACATACTAATGATACATGGAGAACCATGATACATACAAAATAATGATACATGGAGTACCATGATACATACATAATAATGATACATGGAGAACCATGATACATACAAAATAATGATACACGGAGAACCATGATACATACAAAATAATGATACATGGAGTACCATGATACATACAAAATAATGATACACAGAGTACCATGATACATACAAAATAATGATACACGAAGTACTACGATACATACATAATAATGATACATGGAGTACCATGATACATACATAATAATGATACATGGAGTACCATGATACACACATAATAATGATACATGGAGTACCATGATACATACATACTAATGATACATGGAGAACCATGATACATACATAATAATGATACATGGAGTACCATGATACATACATAATAATGATACACAGAGCACCATGATACATACATAATAATGATACACAGAGCACCATGATACATACATAATAATGATACACAGAGTACCATGATACATACATAATAATGATACACGGAGCACCATGATACATACATAATAATGATACACAGAGCACCATGATACATACATAATAATGATACACAGAGTACCATGATACATACATAATAATGATACACGGAGCACCATGATACATACATAATAATGATACATAGGAGAAAGTTGTATGTCTTGAAGGAGTGATTGAAGAAACATTCTATCGATAACGAAATTCCTCTGCTAACAGATTTGAGTGAATCAGAATGTTTAATAATTAATGATAATATCAATATTGTCTCATGATTATCATGTCTTTAGTGTACCGTATTTGTCGTTATTGGTTTATTGAAAATAGATTATCTTGCTGCCTTGTTTGGGGTAAATGTTATTATCATGACTACGCTCTATTAATGCCAAGTGGCCATGTTTTGTTTATTTGTTGTTATGACGGCGGTCTGTAAATAATCGAGTCTGGACCAGACAATCCAGTGATTGACATCATGGGCATCGATCCACGCAATTGGGATACGATGACATGCATAAACCAAGTCGGCGAGCCTGACCACCCGATCCCGTTAGTCGCCTCTTACGACAAGCATAGTCGCCTTTTACGGCAAGCGTGGGTTTCTGGAGGCCTATTCTACCCCGGATCTTCACATGTCGAGTTGGCATGTGTACAGTGATGCTATCTGATGTCACCATCACAAGTTCACACAATTTGACAATATCACATTAAACGTAACAGCGTCAACATAAGTCATTACATATGACACTTATGATACACCAATGTGTGTTTATCAAAGGTATTTTATGTTTGTAAAAGATAACACCAATTGGAGGCAAACATCTTACCTGAATGATATATCCAACCAGGTTTATGTTGTACAGAGGGGACGCAGTCTTATAACGAAGATCTACCTGTTATGGAAAAAGAAATAGTAAATTTAGGTTACTTAACTCTAAGGAAAAAAATATAATAAGAAAATGATAACCACTAAACTCATCAATTTGTATCCAAACTGAGAAACAGGGTCACCTGTTATCACCTTACTGATCTATGTGAACCTGTTTGATGAACACCTTTTGAACTATTACAATGAAAAGAATGTACCATACGTACATGCCTTGGCTTACTTTTATTCCGGTTTTAACCCTATCGAACATGTATGGTTTGCTTTGTTTGTTGTTTTAACGTCGCACTAAGTACTATTCCAGCTATATGTCACGCAATCAAACAAGTCACCGAGCCTGACCACCCAATCCATTTGGTCACCTCTTACGTTCAGCATACTTCCCAAGGACCTACTGTAACCAGGAATACGCATGTTGAATACTATAAGAAACTCACCCCGTTTACAAGATGTGCAAAGTGTCTTTTGAGGCCTTGTTTTGTCTCCTGGTGTTTTAAGGCTTCGGACAGCTGGGTTGCTCTGGAATACCATCTGTGATACACAAGGTGAGGTGAGGTGAAATGGAGTTTAACGTCGCGTCCAAGATTATTGCACTTATACATGAATAGCGACGTGCATGCACGATTTATAGTGCTAGCACACTGAGATACCATGCCGCAGTTTAACATGAATACCCCACTCAGACACATTTTACTAGTCGACCAGTCCTTGTTTTAGCCCCTTAATGTCGAGCACCAGACAGGGTAACAACAAGTAACATTTTAACGTCTTTTGGTATGACGCGGCCGGGGATCGAGCCCCGGACCTTCGGCTCTCCGGGCAGACGCTCTACCACAAGACCACGGAGGCGGTCGTGAAAATGCTTTGGCAAGATAAAAACTCCTATGGTTCATCATGCAAATATTTAACTGCAGTAGTTCCTTAAAATGTTATTTGTTGTGAAAGAGATATAAATATGGACAACTCCAATATCATCATTTACTATTGCTAGATAACACTGAGATATGACAACATTGATTCAGTCTTTGTTGTGAGTTTAGGTTACAGACAAGGTTACAGACACTTTTGAAATTGTACGCATTGATAAGGTTGAAAATATGCACCTTTCATAAACAGAGAACCCTATTACTGTAATGACGTCCACGTAGATTGGCTCCTGAATCTGGCGCTTCTTCCTCAAGGATTCTGATGCCATCATCTCACTGTCACTTCCTGACTGACCCTTCTCGGCATCATCTGAATAAAATACACAAATGTCCATGTGACATTTACTCATGTTATTTGTAACCTCTACGTTAACCATTTCTCATTTCTGTTTCTTGATAATGTGCAAAACAACTTACCATCGGTTATCAGGCCAAAATATTATTGATTGTTTAGATCCAATCAATTTACTATGCTTAAGTACTTACACCTTTCCAAAGTTCTCATCTAAACACAACTTCATTATACACGAAGGAACTGCGTGACATTTATTCATGTCATTGGTGATAGGTGTTAACATGTATGTTAACCTCTGTATTGACCATTTCTCATGTCTCATGTCTGTTTCTTGATAAAAAAATACACTTACCATCTGTTATCATGACAAAATATTCTTATATTGTTACGATCCATATTTCATTTGCTATACTACATGGACAACAAAGTTCATGTTGATGAAATTCATTTTAATTAAAGAACCTATTTGGTCAAATATTGGCAAAATGATTGTTTCTTCCAGCACACATATTTAATTTTATTAGCATCGTTATATAAACTGCGTTAAGCATTTTGATTCACATTTATTCAGATCCAGCTATTTAAGTTCAAAGTAGTAATTAACAATGAAATAATAAGAATTAAAAGTTCATACGTATTTCTTTCAATAAATGGATCGATCCCATAATGTTTAAATATTTCGATGAAAAAAAAATTCAATATAAAAAGAACATATTCCGGAAATATTTTAGCATTCTGACTGAAGTAAAACTAAGCAAGATATTGCAGATACATTGTGCACCGACAAAAACAAACTTTACAAATTGAACCCGTGTTTGACATGTTATTTCATACAAAGCTGTGATTGTAGGACGAAGGGCTTTTTTGGTCCATTCGATATGCATAATTCAATAAATTAGCAAATTGTGTTTAAATTGTCATGTATATTTTTAGATCAGTTCGTGTGAAAGAGAACTAGGCGGAATATTATAGAGATTTCTGCAGGTTTCAACATCTTGTCAGGCCCCATATTCAAATGCTCTATATGTATATATGATTCTCCGCTGTGATTTCCTTTTTATTGTAATTTTAACTATGTTACTGTAAAGTGTAACTGCAATTATGTTTTAGTTTGCCATGTACATTTCAGTTGTTATATATTCTATCTCTTTTACCTTTCGGTCGGACAGCTCTGAAGACCTTATGTTCTACTGCTGCCTCTGACGTCAAATGTCAAGTTTCTTGTATCTTGTATGCTTATAGGGGGCACGGGTGGCCCAGTCGTCTAAGGCGCCGCGATTCGCTTTGCAGAGTTGCGTCCCTTGGGCACGCCAGAAACCTATGATTGTCGGTTTGAATCCCCGTTCGCCCCGATTATGTTTCTAGGTTCGTCCGCACCATACCCGTGCTCGTGGGTTTCACCGAAGAGGTAAACGTCAGAGACCTGCATCACTTGGGGCTTTCCTCCCACATTAAGCTGAGACGCCGTGATATAACTGGAATACTGTTAAAAGCTGCGTTAAACCCAACTCACTCACTCACTGTTTATAACGTATCACAATATTTTGGATGATTTCAGGAAGGATTCTACAATATTTAAAGTCATTGACTCCAGTTGATTGTCTTAGGAGATGAAGGGCAAGACAGTACAAACTTATGAGGAAGCATTCACAATCAAAGATACACTCTCGGAAACCCGTCCCTCTTTCATTCTCTTAACTGGTCATGCCCTAAGTACGTCACTCTGAAGTGTTGGTATCAGCGTCCAGTAATGTGACTGTCATAAGGGACAGAACATGTAATATTTGAGAGCGCAGGGTATTTTGCGTGACAGAATATTTTTAGTCAGGGCATCAAAACATAATATTCTGAAAGAAGGGGTGAAAAATAAATTTTCAGAACATCCAGCAAATGATTTATTTGTTTCTGTTTAACCATAGGACAAGTTTTGTCTAGTACAAGCGTGACACCTTACCATCATTGTCTATCCGCGCAATGTGTACTGGTGAATATGTAAGCGTGTATCTGATATCACTGGAAGCTGATTCTGTTCCTGTCGGCTTCAACTTATACATACGTGGTCCAGAGAGCAAGAGAAGGCCTTCCTGGTAAGTAAACAACAATTGCAATATGCATCTTGATGTCGATGTACATTTCAAAGACACATAATACATGTGTTGAGACTATTTGCATGACACTACAAAACAGCTTTTCAGGTGAACTTTCAAAAGACACACCAATCGACTGACTTATCGTTTTTGATCCCGCAATAATTCTAATATTTGCATTGAGATGGTGTACGAGTTTGCAGCAAATGATAAGAAAGGTCCACTGAAAGTCAGCGAAGACACCAGGTGTTCGCGAAAAGGGTACGCATGACTTGCCCTAACGGTAGCACCTGCAATTCACACAATTTGCACAGAAAGTATTTATTGCCTGACGCCGCACAGACATTAATTAAAGCGACCAATCCGTTTCCATATTCACAATAAATCTCTGCTAAACGTAGAGTCGATTCTAACTTTCTCATGAACATGTTTGTGAATCACTATCAAATAGTGAAGATACCAGGTGTTCGCGTATAGGTGAGCATATCCTGCCCAAACGGTGGCACCCATCACAAACACATGCAAAGGCAAATCAATTGTTCACCAGGTATAGAAATGCCCTTCACATGGCTACCTTAAAGCTCCTTGAAAGCTTTACTGAGGCCTTGAATAAATGTCATTTAATTTTTCCTTTTAACACGAACTTCATTACAGTCGTTTTGCTTTTGAATTTGAAATGATTATGGAGGCCCTATACAGACATGATCAATTGCTAGTCAACATTTTTATTTCAGCTTGTAAAGCGGCGACACTTACAAACAGATAATACGGTTGGTTTTCCTCTTTAATAACACAGGACACCTCAATGTTAGCAACGTGAGTCACATCCTGGTAAACGGCTGTTCCCTGAAAGAAACTTAAAAAGTATTACACAATGAAATGATATGCTTTATGAATAAGTGAATGTCAGCTTTCAATTGGGTAAACGTCTATCTAACTCTTATCCATAGCAAGTTAATAAAGGTGCAAGAGTCTTATGTCATATATTGTCAGCGAGTGAGTTATTTGCAGTTATAGGCGTAACACTTGCTGGCAGTTATGTCTCATGACAAAAGTGTTTCATGAACGATCCTAGGTTCTTGTGCACTCCCGCATACAATAGAAATGAAAATGTATGCATTTGTTTACATGGTAGAAGTAATGAGAGTCTCTGTCCTATTAGATACCCTCCCCTTGCCACAATCAGCGTACCCATCCTCTTCTTTGTTCATATGAGGGGGCGATGGGGTAGCCTTGTGGTTAAAGCGTTCGCTCGTCACGCCGAACACCCGGGTTCGATTCGCAACATGGGTACAATATGTGAAACCCATTTCTCGGGTCGCCCGCCGTGATATTGTTGGAATACTGCTAAGAACGGCGTAAAATCATACTCACTCCCTCACTCACTCCTTGCTTGCTTTGTTCATATTCCCGCTTCAATGCTTATCATAACCCCCCCCACCCCCCCCCCCCAAAAAAAAAAATACCAAAAAAAATTAAAATAATTTTTTACAGATTCTTCCTGACGTTTTCTGCGATGAATGTTTTTAAGATGCATAAATACCTAACCACATAAAAAATATTAAAGTGCAAAATAATTTTACCAATTTTGATTGAAATATGCCAGTGATATTTTGACAATAAGTTAGCATCCCACCCTATACATTATTGAAATATCTTCTGACTTGGTTAAATGACACGTTCGCTCGTCACGCCGAAGACCCGGGTTCGATTCCCGACATGGGTACAATGTGTGAAGCCCATTTTTGGTGTCCCCCGCCGTGATGTTGCTGGAATATTGCTAAAGCGGCGTAAACCAATATGCACTCACTCACTCACTGGTTAAATGACATGAACGGAAATTGCTTTGATAACTGGGTTAGTTTCTTGGATTTTCTACATCCGTATATGCCTTTGTTTCTTCATCCCTGTAGACACTGAGATCATGAAGATGTAAAAGAACCCATACGTTCACATTTATCGAATCTACAGTTACCTAGTGTTAAGTTTTAAGAGTTCTTTGTACAACATAGAATGAATTATGACTGAGTGAGTATGGTTTTACGCCGCTTTTAGCAATATTCCAGTAATATCACGGCTGGGGGACACAAGAAATGGGCTTCACACATTGTACCCATGTCGGGATTCGAACCCGGGTCTTCGGCGTGACAAGCGAACGCTTTAACCACCAGGCTACCCGACCGCCCTAATGAATTATGACAGCAGTCTCACCTCCAGCTCCAACACTGTATCTCTGACGATGATTGGGTTCCCCTTCTTATCCTGTCTAGATACATATACAGGGGTTGTTTTCTTCACCGACGTGCTGGTCTCCAACTGAAGAGTGACGGAGTCATTGTGTGTCCTTACACGCACTGTGAACTCCCTGGGGAGAGTACAGTCTCTCAACCCTGGCTTTGGTTTTACTATGTCAACGGAAGCTTCCATGCCTAGAAGGGAAGAATATCATTTATTACCTACGAGGGCAAACACGTTGGGGATCATAAATATCATATGTGCCCTTGGGTCATATCACGTCACGAGACAACAGTGTATTGTTTCCGTCATCCGGACGCGTTGTTGACGTCATTCTAATCTGATCGTGACTTTAGGTGGGAATGACGTCACAGTAGAAACGACGTCATAGTTGAAACTTGTTGACGTCATTCGACAAATTGTGGTTCCGCTGCTGTTCTTATACCCCCATTCCACTAGTCGACGCCCTACTGCGTTCTGCGCACTCTGAGGGAGCGCCATAGGTCTCTTCATTTTTCGCCTATCTCGGGGCACTTACGATCTGATTACGATCAGATAGTGCTCCTGTTGCGATCCAATAGCGATCTCTGCGATCCAATAGCGTCTTGAAGACCCAAAATGTGGCGATCTTGCACGATCAGTTCCCGCTCCTTTAGCGAGCATTGTGATTTTATGCGATCTAGGCGACCTATGGAGGTCCATTAGGACTTAATATGTGCTCTGTGGCATCCTATTGCGAATTTTGGGTCTGATCCTATCAAAACTCGTAGCGTCCTGAGGTGCTCATCAGTTCTACGCTTGGTAGCAGAGGGGTAGGTCTTTCGTGGCGATCGGCGGCGCTCTGAGGTGATACAATAGCGCTCTGATTACGACCTTGGCGATTTAGTAGCACTACGATGGCGATCTCGGCGATCAAGTAAGCGATCTGACGGCATTCTGGGCGGAGCGCAACGGATCTCACCAGGGAAGTCGACAGGTGGCGACGTTGACGATCATGGAGATCCATTAGAGATCAGCTCGCGATCCATTAACGCTTTTGGAGATCTTGGCGATCTATGGCGATTTGTAAGAGCGTCACAGATCGCAGCTTAGTGGAATGTGGGTATTATAAGTTAACACTAAAATTCGTCTCTGTATATATCTTCTTCGGTAATAAAAAGAACATTATATTCGTGTTCATGTCATATTATGTTTACGACAATCGTGCCAACAGTATCTCCCTCGCTCTCGGTCGTGAAATACCGGAAATTAAACACTCGTGTCGTAAACATAGTATGACAGAACACTCGTATTATATCCTCTACATATTACCCATAAGGGTAGAATGATCGTGTGTAATAACTTTACGATATTTGTATATGTGCATTTTAGCGATTCTAAATGTCAATTGAAGTCATATGACGTCACAGCAGTGTTTCATTGTTGAGTAAAATACCACATGACATCATCCGTTGTTCCTGACGTCACACGTCCGTGGTCTAGTGGATGTATAGAGCGTCAGAGAGAGACATATTGTCATCTGAACAATTGGCTGCCTTCAGTGAAGTTTCTCGTAGGGTGGACTTTTAATACGTTTTTTCCTTCATTTTGTCTCTTAAAATGTCAGTGAGTAATATATAGAATAACCTACTCGAAACTCGAAATTACGGATTGCCTGTCCCTTGTGAATGAATGCTGTGAGTCCCTCAACAAAGGCTTGAGATTAACACCAATCGTTCACTCATTGGCGATTCTGTTAGTGTATAATGTTTAATTTCAAACAAAGGCTATTTACTCAAATATAATTTTACACAGACAATTCCAGTTGGTAAATGATCGGAATGAGATACAAGATAAGGTTTGAAGTAGAGGAAAATGCTATCACAACAATACAACGAAAGAAACTTTAAATATTATAATTAATTATCCTATATTGATACCGTAAAAGTAACATATTTATGTACACTGTTTCAAAAGGTATCTCTGGTATAAATGTAAACCAAATAGTATTCAAGACATTCAAATAGATCTCATAACGACATGTGATGAAAGTAGATCATCTCATGTCTAATATCCCATGGCCCTTTATTGCCTCTTTTCATCCCTCAGTAAGAAGAAATAACGTTCGATTTCCATATCTGACATGGTTAGTTTATTTTGTTGTAAAAGAAAAGAAAAAAAAAGAAGAAAACTTTATTTGTTGTTTACGTCGCACTCAGCAATTTGGTGGGTGTGGGGGTGGGGTGGGGTGGGGGGCGGGACACCTAACTCTTCGCGAACACCAGGTATCATCACTATTTATAGAGATTCATAAACACATGTTCATGATATGGACGGAATCGTTAAATGGACTCTGCTTTTTCTTACGATTTATAGCAGGGCATTGTAGCATTTATTTAACACCATGAAGAAAATTCACAACGAACATATCTGATAAGTCACCAGTAAATCCTTCTTTACATATAATCAAGCTGAAATGCGAAAACTATATCCACACATGTGTATAAGTTAAACTGTAATTACTTAACATGGACGCCATGATTCATTAGTCTGTACTCACTGTCTTGGCACAATCCAAACTTGATTATAGTGAGTAGAATAAGAAGTTTCATTTTCACAAAATCGTATTTCAGGTTTGATCACCCAACTGCACTTTAATATTCGACCAGGGTGCAGTGTTTATATCCGTAAGCTAACATTCTTTAGTGAGACACAGCTTTGTATGCATGTTCGCGTCAATGCCGATGGTTTCAATGGTCTGCATATTGTGTAATACTGGCTGTGTGTGGGAAACGCTCAACTACCTTTCATATTGAATCACGATTTGAGATCTACACCCTGGCCTAGATCGATTTCAAATTGCAACTGACATACACACAAAGAGAGTATCTGTCAATGTTACTCTTCTTGTGACACACTGGAAATTTATATCTTGTGGGAAAAAAATTGTTTATGTTTGGTGGCGTTACAATGAAAATAGCACTGAGGTGTGTGAGCACTGAAGTTAGTGATAGATTTGTGGTGGGTGAGAGTGTGTGTGGTTGGATTGGCGGGGGGAGGTGGAGGTGGTGGTTGTGGGGGGTGGCGGTGGGGTGGGGTGGGGTGGGGTGGGGTGGGGTGGGGTTTAGGTTGATGGTTAATGTGTGTTTGATCGGATTTCAAGTTATGGGTTCAACGTGTTTATGTCATAGTGGGGATTCTCAGACAGGGCTGGGAGTGAGTCCCCCTTCAAAACCTGTCCCTCGTATGGATGTAGTGCATGTGGCGCCTAGTTCTAGTTCCCACAGAGTTAGGCATAGCTGGATATATTGCATGCTGTTGAAGATAGTTTAACGTTTTGATTGGTGGTTCAGTGTGCTTTTCGCTTGTAGTTTGGGGCGTTCGCTCGTAAAACCGAATACCCGGGTTCGATTCCCGACATGGGTACAATGTGTGAAGCCCATTTCTGGTGTTCCCCTCCGTGATATTCTTGAATATTGCTAAACGCGGCGTAAAGTCATACTCACTCACTCGCTTGTAGTTCCTTGATCAGGTTGGATCTCAATGGTGACTACCTACATCAAAACGATTACGTTTTTCAATCTTTATTGAATGCGTTCAAAACAGTACAGGTGTACTTGAAGTATCTGTTGAGCTTAATACTGACTTGCACGTGCATCCATGACTCTATGCATCAATTTTCTTATATTGTGAATATAAGATTTTATCACACATGCGTCAAGTATTATTTTGTATAATAGTAACAAAACCCTTTTTTGACATCACACTTTTTAGTCTGTCCAGCACGTGCAGCGAGTAATCTATTATCCCTCCACGAAGTGGGAGGGGATATAGAAATAGGTGCTGTCCGTCCGGTCGTCCGTAACGTTTCAATTCCGGAACATAACTGGGAAACATCTTAATATTTTATCATGAAATTTGCATATGTATCAAACACATGCTGAACTGGTGCCTTGTGAAGTTTTGATGTTTGGGAATTTGTGTGTGTATTTCCTTGTTTTACTCATGGCGTAGTGCCTGCAATGGGGGACAAGCTTTCTCTGAAAAAATGAAGTTAGATGAACTTATGCATGCTTATCTAAGAAATACTTATCAAGACTGAATTGGCGCCATAAATTATGTTATCCCCTTCTGTGTATATTAATTTCACATTTAGTCAGATTTTCGTATGACGTAAAGCAATCCTAGTGCCTTTCTCTTCTTTAGGCTTCATAGGACTCTTTTTTTATAGTGGGGGCACGGGTGGCCCAGTCGTCTAAGGCGCCGCGATTCGCTGTACAGAGTTGCGTCCCTTGGGCACGCCATACCCGTGCTCGTGGGTTTCACCGAAGTGGTAAACGTCTGAGACCTGCATCACTTGGGGCTTTCCTCCCACATTGAACTGACACGCAGTGCTATAACTGGAATACTGTTAAAAGCGGCGTTAAACCCAACTCACTCACTCACTCACTTTTTTAATAGTAAACATTGACTTCCTTATTATTCACTAGTACATGAACATACCGCATTCTAATGTAGCTCATGGACCCGTGAAGATCCGGGGTAGAATAGGTCTTCAGCAACCCATGCTTGCCGTAAAAGGCGACTATGCTTGTCGTAAGAGGTAACTAACGGGATCGGGTAGCCAGGCTCGCTGACTTGGTTGATGCATGTCATCGTATCCCAATGGCATAGATTGTTGCTCATAATATCGAGACCAGTGAAGATCCGAGGTAAAATATGTCGTCAGCAACCCACGCTTGCCGTAAAAAGCGACTATGCTTGTCCTAAGAGGCAACTAACGGGATCGGGTGGTCCGGCTCGCTGACTTGGTTGATGCAAGTCATCGTATCCCAATTGCATGGATCGATTATCATGTTGTCAATCACTGGATTGTCTGGTCCAGACTCGATTATTTACAGACCGCCGTCATTTTGGTGGAATATTGCCGAGTGCGGCGTTAAACAACAAACAAACAAACAAACAAACAACAAACAAACCCCAACAGGTTTTTGACCATCTACTGAGACATCACGCACACAGAGGCAGAGGTGAGCAGGTAGAGGACTTGGACAACCCTAAAAATAATTGGTCGCACCAAATTGTCCTCCTGAAGTAAGGGCTGGAGGAAGCACTGGATCGCTCGGAGATGTATTTGACCTCACTGAGCGAGTGCTTGAACTGACGTTAGAAAGCTGAGGAGTTCCTGCCACTGGCGAAGAAGTAACGGTTGTTTGAGTGCCAATAGTAACTGGATGCAATCGTCTATGTAGGTCTCGAAAATGATGACTAACCATGGGGCCACAGAAAATCCATACCTGAGAACCATCCACTGATAGAACCCTCCATGCACCTGATTAGTGAGAAAGAGAACGAAAGTGCCGGTATTTTCAGGCGAACAGATTGCCCGGGGTCAGGTAGCACGGAATTGCAGTGGTGCTTGACCTATTGTTAGGTGGTTACCATGGTGATGAGTGGGATGTGTTGGGGTGAGAGTTTTGTTTCAGCTAGAAACTTTGTTCTAGGATTATTTCTACACACGAACGATGAAATACATAATATGGGGTAGATACATTTATTACAATTTAATATTTGTGCATACACAAAAGTTCAGAATAATGCCTTGAATCATGATCGAACTGTTCTTGACTTTGTATTCAATTTGCATGTGGCAAATAGATAAGGCACATCGTCAAGACTCCAAGCGCCCTCTTGTTGATCTTGTAAGCCTCCTTGAACCTGTCCCATCACGAAACTTCTCGTAGGATCAAATCTGTCATGCTTGTAAACAGCCAGGGGCGGTAACTCTAAATTCCATTTACTTGCTGACCCCCGCCCCCTCGGCATTTTACTAGTGCTTCAATCATTTTCTGTCGCCGACAATCGCCACAAATATATTTACAACAATCCCTGCTGCCACATAACAGGGTGTAGGTGCTACTATGGTTGTAGCTCTGCTAGTCACTGTTACTACACTGGAGGTTGGTTTTGGTGAAGAAGCAGATGGATTTTGTTCTGTAGAAGCTGTTGTGGGAATTGTTGATGTAGTTGTTTCAGTTACCATTGTGGGTGTCTGTGTAGTAATTGCTTGTGTAGTCGTAGTTGTTGGTGTAGTTGTGGTAGCTGTCAGTGTAGTTGTTGGTGTAGTGGTAGTTGTTGGCGTAGTTGTGGTAGAAGTTGTTGTAGTTGTGGTCGTTGATATAGTTGTGGTAGTTGTTGTAGTTGTGGTTGACGTAAAACTGCGACAAGTGGCACAACATCTTTTTATGTAGTCGGAACCGGAAGTGATGCAGTTGCTATATTCGCAAGGGCCAGTATGTATATTGTCGCCATAAGGACAGTCTGCAACAGAAACAAGCTGTGATTAAACCTTCAATTATCTGGTAATTACTGAATGATGATAATTGTGTCGAGCATTTTCGTCTCCTGATTATCATTACCAGAACCCCGTCTGTTCTCCTCTTAGTGAGTGAGTAAGTATGGTTTTAGGCCACTTTTAGCAATATTCCAAAAATATCAGGTCGTGGGACACTAGAAATGGGCTTAAAACATGTGGGGAATCGAACCTCGGTCGTCAGTGTGAAGAGCGAACGCTTTAACCACTAGGCTACCCGACCGCCCCTAATCTCCTCTGAAGCACCGTGTAACCTTTCACTGGACCATGGTTAATACGGAAGCAAACCCCAAAGACATTTACGCTTTAAGTGAAACAAATGATCATTGGTAGGCAATGGATCTCAGTCAAGCGAATCTTGGACTCGATGAGCGAATCGATTCAAAGTCAATTGATGCAACTCTGCATAACTCATACTGTCAACTATATGTGAGGTGAAATGGGGTTTAACGTTGCGTCCAAGATTATTGCACTTATATAGCGACGTGTATGTACGTGTGTGTGTGTTTGTGTGGCTGCTTGTACTAGTCCCGACCGATGTCGATTAATAGTGCCAGCTCACTGAGATACCATGCCGCAGTTTAACATGAATACCCCACTCAGACACAGTATACTGACTCCGAGCCGACCAGTCCTTGTTTTAGCCCCTCAATGCCGAGCGCCAGACAGGGTAATAACAAGTACCGTATTTTAACGTCTTTTGGTATGACGCGGTCGGGGATCGAACCCCGTACCTTCCGCTCTCCGGGCGGACGCTCTACCACTAGACCACGGAGGCGGTCTCTGTCAACTATAAGACACATTTCATTATATGACCATTCCTCAGCACATGATGAAATCACATACGTTATAGATACTAGACATTTGGATGACGGACGGACGGACATCAATCCTTATAGATCTTTGGAATTCAGTACAATAGAGGAATTGACATATTATCAGGATATAGAGTTGAAGCAAGGGATGAAAGGACTGACGTGAAACAGTCAAAAAAAGTGTACTGCATCCTTACATTATCCGTGTCATCTTTAGACATAGATTATACACGACACAAAACACAATATCTAAACTATATTACGTAACCTTAAGATCAAAACGATAAAGTATAATTGTGATGGAGTTTAATCCCAGAACCGCGATATCTGTACTTACGAACTCCCAACGAGTCCGTTCAAGTGTTATCTTTAAACCAAAGATTTTAAACACGATACTAAACACAATTTGTTAAATACATCACAGAACCATAACATCAAAATGACGAAGTATAATTGTGATGTAGTTTTAATCCCCAAACCGCGATATCTGTACTTACGAACTCCCAACGAGTCCGTTCAAGTGTTATCTTTAAACAAAGATTTTAAACACGATACTAAACACAATTTGTTAAATACATCACAGAACCATAACATCAAAATGACGAAGTTTGGTATGATGGAGTTTTAATCCCCAAACCGCGATATCTGTACTTTCGAACTCCTGACGAGAAAGCTGAAGAAATTCCGAAGTTTGTGTTTTCATCGTAAGATAAACTTTTTTTATATTTTCCTTGGTCACAACTGTACTGTAAGAATTGTGATCGCCATATGTGCAATTTGATGGAGACAATATACAATTACAATATACTTATTTGGCACTTCCCAAGAGTGAGTGAAGCCAGACTATCAAAACGTATTTACCACAAAGTAATTCTGTCTTGGGCAAATGATAAATTCCTGGCAAATAAATATATCATCTAATTTTACCTATTATAAATAAGAATATCAAAATATGATATGTTCTTAGGATTTTATATAACGTGTTTTCAAAAGAAATCCATGTTATTTTTGTCAATGATCCACACATCCCGTATCTTTACTTAACGTTCAGGGGAGATAATCCAAGTTCGGAATTATTGAAAGTGAGTGAGTGAGTGAGTTGGGTTTAACGCCGCTTCTAACAGTATTCCAGTTATATCGCGACCTATCAGCTTAATGTCGGAGGAAAGCCCGAAGTGATGCAGGTCTCAGACGTTTACCACTTCGGTGAAACCCACGAGCACGGGAATGGTGCTGACAAATCTAGAAACATAATTGGTGCGAACCGGGATTCGAACCCACAGTCATAGGTTTCTGGTGTCCAACTCTGCACAGCGAATCGCGGCATCTTAGATGACTGAGCCACCCGTGCCCCCGACATTTTCTCATTGTCAAAGTATTTCAAATAGATTAACTTAATGTCTTGAACACAACTGATTGTTTGTACATTTTTTAACATATAATTGTACATTTGTAGATTTTTGAGGCTATAAACTTAGTGTATAAGAATCACAAAGGAGGGTTTTAAGGGCCCATCATGTGACAATAATCTTAGCCCAAATCCCCACCATCTATGACCCATTAGACACCACCATTGCAAAATAATCCCCATTGCAATACAGTAAGCTACGGTTATAACGAACACGTTTATAACGAACTGACGGATATAACGAACTTACTTTTTTGTCACGACAATTTGCTGTAGCTATGCTTTATATATGCATATAACGAGCCACGGCTACAACGAACTAAATTTAGTGGTCCCTTTGAGTTCGTTATAACCGTAGTTTACTGTATATTCAATGCAAATATCGAATACAGTAAACTACGGTTATAACGAACTCGGAGGAACTACTAATTATAGTTCGTAATAATCGTAGTTCGTTATAAGCATATGTACAGCATTTATACAACAACTGGTCGGGACTAAAAAAAAGTTCGTTATATCGGTTAGTTCGTTATAAGCGTGTTCGTTATAAACGTAGTTTACTGTACATAGAGCATGTAGATGTGAAGCATATTTGACTTAAACCTGGAAATGTTACTATTTAAAATGAAAGACAACATGGTTTCTATGTGTCAACGAGAGATTACTATCAATAAGAAAGGAGTACCGTCATTGCTCTTGTAGAGGGGACACGTCTCGCAGCAGGTCCCCAAATAATCAAGATCGTAGCACAGATGTGGTGACGCCCTTATGAACTCAGCACATGTTTCATTTTCCGGGTACACGATTGGCTGGTTTCCGAAGAGACAATCCGCTGAAATTGTTGACATGTTTCCGAGTGAGTGAGTGAGTGAGTGAGTTGGGTTTAACGCCGCTTGTAACAGTATTCCAGTTATATCACGGCGTGTCAGCTTATGTGGGAGGAAAGCCCGAAGTAATGCAGGTCTCAGACGTTTACCACTTCGGTGAAACCCACGAGCACGGGTATGGTGCTGACAAACCTAGAAACATAATCGGGGCGAACCGGGATTCGAACCCACAATCAAAGGTTTCTGGCGTGCCCAAGGGACGCAACTCTGCACAGCGAATCGCAGCGCCTTAGACGACTGGGCCATCCGTGCCCCCGACATGTTTCCGAAAGTGATCAGTGCATTTAACGAAATCATGAAAGCATGGATATTATGGTGCCCTCTAAAGAGTATATAATACACCTAGAAAAAGTCATGCACCACTTACTATTTTTTATAATTGTATCCTGTATTAATGTTCTGACGACACACATTTGGTTTCGCTCACATTGTGACATACCCAAATAGAAATACAGAAAATCGATTATTCATGATCAATAGCTTGTTCTGTGACTGTTCCATGGAAAAGATCTATTCGATTACCCTTCAAATGCTCCTTTGTTTTTTTAATATTATGTTTACTTGTTTGTCAGTCTGGAAGAGCATAGAATGACCCTTTGCTAAATTTCACGGATCGATTGTATCTTAGAATATTATTACAATAGGATCAACAGCGGTAGAAACTAACAGGTTTAGTCAACAAGCCCTTATAATGCTATTATATAGCAAAACCCTTAAAAAGGGTATATTTCCACTTGTCCTTAGGATACCTTTACCATTGGGAAGTTTGGCAAGGACAATAGGACTAGTTTCTAACGCTGATCAATGTCAAGGTCACTGGTGAGTTGGTGGTCTGATGTGCTACGACACATTTGGCAAAGTTGCATCCCTTAGTGCTTCCAGGATCCGCTGGTAGTGGATTTGAATCCAAATATTCACCCCTGTTACGATCCGTGGTTTGTCAGTATCATATCCATGCTAAGGGGTGGACTTATGTGTAGAAGAAAAGCCTCAACAACTTACTATTCTTCTGTTCTGGTGCCTCAATGGAAAACACGCACTGCCCAGCAACACACCACTGAAATCACACGTGTAACACATACAAATTTACATGTATACTACTACTACTACTACTACTACTGCTGCTGCTGCTGCTGCTGCTGCTGCTGCTGCTGCTGCTGCTGCTGCTACTACTACTACTACTACTACTACTAGGGGGCACGGGTGGCCAAGTCGTCTAAGGAGCCGCGATTCGCTGTGCACGGCACGCCAGAAACCTATGCTTGTGGGTTCGAATCCCGGTTCGCCCCGATTATGTTTCTAGGTTTGTCAGCACCATACCCGTGCTCGTGGGTTTCACCGAAGTGGTAAACGTCTGAGACCTGCATCATTTCGTGCTTTCCTTCCACATTAATCTGACACGCCGCGATATAACTGGAATACTGTTAAAAGCGGCGTTAAACCTAACTCACTCACTCACTACTACTACTACAACTACTACTGATTGATAATAATAATAATAATAACAGCACTTTATGAAACAATTATATTAATTATTATGCTGCTCAACAGACAAAATTCAATTTCATTATGATGTTTACTTTCAATTCCCCGGGAAGTGCATGCAAATGTTAACATGGGTTAAGTACAGACACATATGCACGTTCAGATGGTGTACCTTTTTATTGCCACATGGCGTTCCTTCTGCAGCGCTGCGGGGCGACTCAAGCTCGTCCCTGCCACAGATCATTCTCTTGCATATGTTTTCTGAATTACCTATGTCGATATCCTGTAAACGTCATGTTCAATAGTGAGTAAAATGTCTATCTATAATGAAAATATACCAGTTAGGCAATTTTTACACTTGTTTAGTATATGATGTTCCAAGCAGGATTTTTTCTAATGATGTGAAATGTATTATTTCTCACTGATCGCAAGACGAAGCCAGGTCCAAACATCATTTGACACTGCGTGTGAACGTCGTAGAGCTGCCCCGGCATCGTCCCCGTGATGTTTGTCACAGACGCCGGTTCGAGACTCGTCTGTAGGCATTGCCTTTGGGCATCTGTACTGTAAAAATGTACGGAGAACGATATTGAATAGGAAATATGACGGATATATTAGGTTATATGGATATACTCATGCGCAAAGACACCAGCACATATTGTAAAATGTCGTCATCTTCTAAAACATATACGGAGACAGATATTGAATAGGAGATGTATCAGAAATATCACGTTAAAGTGAGTTACTCATGGGCATGGATACTAGCACAAAATGTCGCCATATACGGTATCTTCCCAAAACGTACACCTGCCAAAACGCAGACCCGTTAAAACAACACTCGTTATGGCTGGTTGCATCAGTAATTAGTCCCCTGTACCTTTGATTAAGTAAAATGGTATCACTCATGTAACAAGAAAGAAAGCTGGGTAGATTTCACAATTTTTTATTCAAATGTTATTTCATTTGTCATTTATGATTATCAGTCATTTTCACTTGTTTATCATCAGTGGACCAACTGCATCCAGGTACTGAAGGGGTGTCTTTTCACGGCGATGAAGCTGTTCCTTGAGTCGGACAAGTACACAGTACACATTTTCATTCTCCGTCCTGTTCTTAGCGTACGTGTAGCCGTCTAGGAGAACTTGTGGGGCATCTTTCTGGGACAAGACATTCTCAACTTTCGTAAGTCCGGCCATAGCTTAATTGGACGAGATTGAAGCTCATGTTCAAATATATTTATATGTTATATTAGTGATTGAGAACATTTGGTATATTCTTACACAAATCCCACAACTTGTTTAAAGGTAATGTTTGAGTAAGATTTGTGATGTACCGGGAGCAGATTAAAGAAAGGAGGAGTTTTTTAAGACAATGTTGTTGTTGTCCACTACTGCTCATTGTCTCAACATATTGATAATCCCTCATAGCAGGGGAGTGGACCAGTCCATGCATTAATTAGGTGTGACCAGCATGGCCCAATTAATTAGGGAGCTAATTTTAACTGCTTTTTGGGAGGTCTGCATTTTGGAGGTCTACGTTATGGGAGGGAACCCCATATACAATAATGACGAGGCGCCACAATTCGGTACGAGATATTTGTCTTAGTTATACCAGCACCCGACGGCCATGGATACGGGTGAACACATTAACACACATATTCACGTCTAATAGTGTGTCACCTTTACCACTCACCTCCCATCTATCCGAGTTAAAATTAATTGGTTTGCAAAAGTTATTTCCGCAATGCTAATGGAAAACAAACTGAAATGGAGCATTTATTGTAAATAACCCTTTGAAACTAACACGTTGATTTGGGCTAAATGAAAGGAAAGAGTGATGTATTCATTGTCACGAAAGAAAAGCCCTGGACAATGGTAATGAAACAATTCTCAGATACACTTAACAAAATCCATTTCGATTGTGATTTGGCATAAACAGTCTGAATGGAATCACGTGAAAAACTATGGTTAGCAAAAGTTTGGCACAAGGGAAAGACGGAAAATGGAACGGAACAGAGCCGGATTAATCCAGATCTTCAGTAATAAAGTGTTCATTTCACATTTAGGGTAAAGTGTTATTATCACAGCAGTAAATAAATGTATGCCAAATTCAAATTCAACACAAAATGTTCTTTACAAGTCAAATTCCATTGATGAATAAAGAAACTACATCCCACTTTTCAATCCTGATCCAAAATCTGACTTGGCTACATTAGAACACAATTGTTAACTGTTTGCAGTAAAACCTTGTTAACACGAAGTTCCAATCGAACAAAACATTTGATGGATGGCATCACGAGTGATCAGGGAAGTTAGTATTGTGGTCAAGATTCAAAGGATCCAATAACATAAGTTGCGGGAGCCGTCTCATGGCAACAGTACTGCTGTGCTGCTTCAGCCAATAAATACTTACTTTCAGATACAAATTGTGTGAATGGCGGGTGCTACCGGTAAGGCAGGATATGCTTACGCTTTTCGCGAACACCTGGTATGATCGCTGATTTTCAGTGGTCCATTCATATAAGTTTCAAAAGCTATTGTGCTCCATACGCCAAATGGAATGTGTTACAAAGGATAATCTAGACTGGTTATTTTCTTGCATTTTGTACTGGTTATATTTTCAATAATAATGGCGAGACTATATATGTCAGTAGCACACAAATGGCAAGGAAAACACATAGATTGCTTCTAAAGTGAGGTGAGGTGAGGTGAGGTGAGGTGAGGTGAGGTGAGGTGAGATGAGGTGAAATTGGGTTAAACGTCGCGTCCAAGATCATTGCACTTATATACCGACGTGCAGGTACGTGTGTGTGTGTGTGGCTGCTTGTACTAGTCCGGACTGATGCTGGTTTGATAGTGCTAGCCCACTAAGATACCATGCTGCAGTTTAACATGAATATCCCACTCAGACACAGTATACTGACTCCAAGCCGACCAGTCCTTGTTTTAGCCGGGGCGGTCGGGTAGCCTAGTGGTTAAAGCGTTCGCTCGTCACGCCGAAGGCCCGGGTTCGATTCCCAACATGGGTACAATGTGTGAAGCCCATTTCTGATGTCCCCCGCCGTGATATTGCTGGAATATTGCTAAAAGCGGCGTAAAACCAAACTCACTCACTCACTCACTCACTCACTTGTTTTAGCCCCTTTATGCCCAGCGCCAGACAGCGTAACAAGTACCATCTTTTAACGTGCTTTGGTATGACGCGACCGGGGATCGAACCCCGTACCTTCTGCTCTCCGGGCAGACGCTCTACCACTAGACCATGGTCGATCCCATTTCTATTCTATTTATTAAAGTTGTCCCTGTTTCATCTTTCAAACCATCCGACCCGTGTCTTCAGCAACTCATGCTTGCCATAAATGGCGACTATGCTTGTCGTAAGAGGCGACTAACGGGATCGGGTTGTCAGGCTCGCTGACTTGGTTGATGCATGTCATCGTATCCCAATTGTGTGGATCGATGCTCATGATGCCAATTACTGGAATGTCTGATCCAGGCTCAATTATTTACAGACCGCCGTGCGGCGTTGAACAACAAACAAATCATACCAACCCGTCTGTTAGGATGCCTTGGATGAAGGTTTGGAAGTACTGTAACGAACACGTGGAAAAGACGTAGTAGTTGTTGTGGTCAAGAACTTGGGTCGTGGTGTGGGAATCGCCGGACATGACATACTGGTATGTAGAGTTACACGTGTTCTCCTGCCCGTCATGCAGGGCGCTCAGCCTGCAAAATACCAGGTTAATTTTATGAGATCTATAGGGGCACGGGTGTTCCATTCGTCTAAGGCGCCGCGATTCGCTGTGCAGAGTTGCGTCCCTTGGGAACGCCAGAAACCTATGATTGTGGGTTCGAATCCCGGTTCGCCTCGATTATGTTTCTAGGTTTGTCAGCACCATACCCGTGCTCGTGGGTTCACCGAAGTGGTGCAGTGAAGTAGTTTATCAAACGTCTGAGACCTGCATCACTTCGGGCTTTCCTCCCACATTAAGCTGACACGCCGTGATATAACTGGAATAATGTTAAAAGCGGCGTTAAACCCAACTCACTCAATTACTTATGAGCAGTATTACCTCCCGGAACGGTAAGAATTGGTTTCGCGCACTGTACCTATGATAAATGTCGAAACAATGACTTCTACATGAGGAGCAATCACTTTAATCACACATTTAAGCGTCGCTGTACTTGAAATTAGTATAGCAAAAATAGCAATACATGCTCAGAGATGTGTATATGTGTCTTTTCTGGGTAGTGCATGTCTCGTCCGATGTATAGTATGACTCTTTGTTTATCGCAGTATCGGTAAATCTCGTAATCCACACCCCCTGTTCACTGTTTAGTTTTGCAAATCTAAGCACAACATTTCAGCGCTTGATCGAATACAGGACTCGTTACGGTATATCACGGCTTCTCGTAAGTATACACGTTAATTGTTTTATGACAGTTTCTGGAATGTTTTTGAGGTGGGATTTCCCCACCTCCATTCGAAATTGATTACAAAAGATTAATTTATTAAGACAAAGTCCCTTGACCCAACCTGGTATAGGTCGTATGCATACTGTTGATGCGTTATACAAAATAGAAAGTGATATTAACAACATAACCCACACGTATCACGCAACAAAACAGCCATACCGTGATGATATAGAGTAGCCCGCCCATAATGTGTCATAAAAATGTAACAAATGTGAGCGAGTTGGGTTTAACGCCGCTTGTAACAGTATTCCAGTTATACGTGTCAGCTTAATGTGGGAGGAAAGACCGAAGTGATGCAGGTCTCAGACGTTTACCACTTCGGTGAAACCCACGAGCACGGGTATGGTGCTGACAAACCTAGAAACATAATTGGGGCGAACCGGGATTCGAGCCCACAATCATAGGCTTTTGGCGTGCCCAATGGACGCAACTCGCAGCGCCTTAGACGACTGGGCCACCCGTGCCCCCTGTAACAAAGAACAAGAAACATGTTGCGTATGACATATTTAATAGGTCTGTAAGCGTGCGCCATTACGATCTAATTATAAATTAACTACAGCGATAATTTAGCGTTCCACCCAACATAACCTGGCGTAGATTCGAAATCATTGGCGGGCCAATAGAGATGAACTAACAAAAATGTCATGGTAAACTGTACATTAAAAACACTTACGCATGTCCGACTTCGTGTGTTGTGACCAGCATGTCGTCAACCAGGTTGTCTGAATATTCCACAGCTGACACACTGTCATATGGCGTATCACATATCGTTCCTATACCTGCATACCCTGTGGTAACACGAGGATGGAAACTGATCATGAAACACATCAACATATTACAGGAGTGATCGCGATGGTTTCAAGCCGCCTTCACAAGTATTCCAGCAATATCACGACAGGTATATTAGAACTCGGCTTCAAACCCGGCCTTCCGTGACCAGCGATTCTGTACCCACCAGGTTACCCCTTTGACCCATGTTAAAGTAAGAGTGAGTTTAACGCCGCCTTTAACAGTATTCCAGTTATATCACGGCGTGTCAGCTTAATGTGGGAGGAAAGCCTGAAGTGATGCAGGTCTCAGACGTTTACCACTTGGTGAAACCAACGAGCACGGGTATGGTGCTGACAAACCTAGAAACATAATCGGGGTGAACCGGGATTCGAGCCCACCATCAAAGGTTTCTGGCGTGCCCAATGGACGCAACTCTGCACAGCAAATCGCGGCGCCTTAGACGACTGGGCCACCCGTGCCCCCTTACAGTAAGAACCTGGTGTTACCAAATGCCATTTAAATTTTTCTAGATTGATTCCCTCTAGCTGTATATATGAAGCACCTGACATAACAGTTAGATACTGAATGCCGTTGTACTGACTGTTCCTTGTAGAAATGATGAACATGAAAATAACAATACCGTTTTACCATAACTTGGGTGAACATCACAAGGCAAAATTCTAATGGTGAAATTTGTTATTTCAATTTGAAAACTAATAGCAATTTTATATCTCAATTCAATAGAACTTCAGTATTCTACAAAAAAACAAAAACAGAGGCGATTCCAAACTCGACGGAATTGATGGTATGAACGCCGTCGCTTAGGACGACGTTCATACAATGTTTGGCCCTCACTCTATGAAGTTTCATACTCCAATGAACTCACACAAAGAGAAATACAATTCTTGTAATTTTCGTTTCACTATTTTTACCTAACAGATCGTAGACCTTGATCTTTACACAATTATATTAAGTACGTGTGACTTCATGTTTTCAATGACAGCCATACAACAACCAGCTGTATCGCGGAATGAAATAGTTCCTCAAAACGAGTGGTGACATGAGCTTATGTATGCCAAACATGCTCAATGTGCTCAACAAGATCAACTTGTGTAGTTTTTGTACAATAAATGTACTCAAATAATATACTCGTCAGATGTCAAAGGTCTTTTAAGAACTACCTCAGTAAGTCAGTCACAATGACAGCGCGTCCTAATACATTTACATCAAATACAAGACTACAAAATAAACGTGACGGGAGTGATTTCCGAATTTTTGATGAACCTGTGACTAGTGTTAGACATCACTGATCATTTGGTCGATCCCTTAAAGATGATTGTAAAGTTGTGGCAAATAGAAACTGTAAGGTACATTCATTTATTGCTGAAGACTGTCACATTAGTCTAGAGACAGATCGAGTCGATTCTACGGCAGTTTGGATCTGCTTTTCTTCCTCTGTTCTCTAGGATGGGTTGTAGAGAGGATATCCTTGAACAGACAAGCAATCAAACTCCCTGACTGATGAGAAACAACACTTCCGTATGTATTCGTGCTTGGGAACTCCCGTGGGTCCCCTAGTAATGTGGAAGTAGTCCGTCAGTGTTCACGTCTTATCAAGAACACGGTCTCGTGGAAAACGTATAAACGTCAAATTGTGTCGTTCATACACTTATGATACGTCAATTTCTAGGTCATGTGACCCACCTCTCGTCCAATGGAAAAGACATATCGTGTAAACTTCAAATTCCAAAATTATTCCAAAATGACTGAATGCCTTAGAAAGTATACTGCGACTCACCAAGCAGGTCTGCGGTGTCTCCATTTTCCTCTACATTGATTAGGTCCTTCCTAGAACGAGTTGGTAACATGTCAGCTATTCTGATGTAACAGGGCTAAGCTAACACATAACACGAAATTTGGGCAGAGGCAAAGATGTTCATTTTCATGGGGTCATTATTGGGAAGATGTTGATTAAGTGGGAGAGTTAATTAACGTCGCTTTGAACAGCAATTCAATTATATCAGGGGCTGTTAGGCTGATGTTGGGGGACAGCCTGATGTGATGGTTTCAGGCGTGAACACATAACCACAAACCTAGAACATCGCCTCGGCGAATCTGGGAGTCAAACCCACGACATTAGGTTTAAGGCAGGCCTAAATGGCGCACATCTGCACATCTTATTGCAACGTTTTGGACAACCTATAAAGCATGGAGAACTAATGAATGACTGTGAGTTGAGTTTAACGCCGCTTTTAACAGTATTCCAGTTATATCGCGGCGTGTCAGCTTAATGTGGGAGGAAAGCCCGAAGTGATGCAGGTCTCAGACGTTTGATAAACCACTTCACTGCACCACTTCGGTGAAACCCACAAGCACGGGTATGGTGCTAATTTTATCATCTAATTTTACCTATTATAAATAAGAATATCAAAATATGATATGTTCTTAGGATTTTATATAACATGTTTTCAAAAGAAATCCATGTTATTTTTGTCAATGATCCACACATCCCGTATCAAATCAAGTATCTTTACTTAACGTTCAGGGGAGATAATCCAAGTTCGGAATTATTGAAAGTGAGTGAGTGAGTGAGTTGGGTTTAACGCCGCTTTTAACAGTATTCCAGTTATATCGCGACCTGTCAGCTTAATGTGGGAGGAAAGCCCGAAGTGATGCAGGTCTTAGACGTTTACCACTTCGGTGAAACCCACGAGCACGGGAATGGTGCTGACAAATCTAGAAACATAATTGGGGTGAACCGGGATTCGAACCCACTATCATAGGTTTCTGGCGTGCCCAAGGGACGCAACTCTGCACAGCGAATCGCGGCGCCTTAGACGACTGGGCCACTCGTACCGCCACTTATGAATGAAAACAGCATTAGAACCGCAGGGCGTACTTAACACACAGATAACACAACAGGTAATAAGGTTGTCGGGGACATGTGTGAATTATCTATACACTTGGCTGATTGTGACAACTCACGCCGTGAACAAAACAACGTGGTCATTTTCAGGGAATCCTGGTGTGTCAGTCTTCCATCGGCTTGTGCCCTCGAGAAGTTTATCACCATCTATCTTCGTTTCATCAACTGCAGCACTTTGGAACGGTTGTTCTGACTGCTTATCCTAAAATGATATCACGGAGAACCATGATACATACAATCTGAATCAGAATGTTTAATTATTAACGTTAATATCAATAGTGTCTTCTGATTATAATGTATTCAGGAAATATAGTAATCCTGTCCTTGTCGTTATTGGCCTATTGTTTGTTTGTTGTTTAATGCCACACTCAGCAATAGTCCAGACTTATAACGGCGGTCTGTAAATAATAGAGACTGGACCAGACAGTCCAGTGACTGACATCATGAGCATCGATCCACACAATTGGGATATGATGAGATGCAGCAACCAAGTCAGCGAGCCTGACCACCCGATCCCGCTAGACGGCTCCTATTAGCCTATTGAAAATGGTTCATCCAGCTGTGTAAACTTTAACATCATGGCTGGAGTCAATGTGTATGTTATATCACCATTATACCATCACACAACGTACTTTTAATGTCACCTGCTCAGTAATGACATCACCATCAATACAGTGAGTGAGTGAGTATAGTTTTTACGCCGCTTTTAGCAATATTCCAGCAATATCACGGCGGGGGGACACCAGTAATTCGAGATTCGAACCCGGGTCTTCGGCGTGCCATCACAATACAGTGTAACATTAAGTTGTTACATTTGATACGCCATGTATGGAAGGCAATGTAGTTTGCTTACCAAAATACCAACAACTGAAGACAAACTTCTTACCTCAATGATATATCCTATCAGGTTTATGTTGTACAGAGGAGACGCCTTCTTATAACGGAGATCGACCTGTTATTGAAAGAGAATTAGCAAATTTGGGTTACCAAATGATTATAAGAAGATAATGAGATCAACTAAACTCATCACTGTGTATCCAAACTAGGAAACAGGGTCACCTGTTATCACCTTACTGATCCATGCCAACCTCTATAATCAACACTGAATGAAATGCTATAAATATATTGTTTAACACTGCACTCCGCACACTGTTCCAGCTATATGAAACACAATCAAACTAGCCTGACCATTTGGTCGTTACTTACTTATTCTAACCCGCAATGGACGTCATACAGCTGGAATATTGTTGGAGTGCGGCGTTAAACAACAAACTAAACCCAATTTACCCTCGGGGAATACTGTAAGAAACCTTAACCCGTTCATAAGATGTGCGTAAACGACAATGTCTTGGCCTACTTTTAATTCCGGTTTTAACCCTATCGAACATGTATGGTTTGTTTTGTTTGTTGTTTTAACGTCGCACTAAGTACTATTCCAGCTATATGTCACGCAATCAAACAAGTCACCGAGTCTGACCACCCAATCCATTTGGTCACCTCTGACGTTCAGCATACTTCCCTAGGAATATCCAAGTGGAATACTGTAAGAAACCTCACCCCGTTCATAAGATGTGCAAAGTATCTCTTGAGGCCTTGTTTTGTCTCCTGATGCTTTAAGGCTTCAGACTGCTGGGTTGCTCTGGAAAACCATCTGTGAAGGACAAGGGAAGCTTTTGGTTTGTTTTGTTTTGTTGTTTAACGCTGCAATCAGCAATATTCCAGCTTTATGACGGCGGTCTGTAAATAATCGAGTCTGGACCAGACAATCCAGTGATTAATATCATGAGCATCGATCCACGCAATTGGGACCGATGACATGCATCAACCAAGTCAGTGAGCCTGACCACCCGATCCCGTTAGTCGCCTTTTACGACAAGCATAGTCACCTTTGAAGGCAAGCATGGGTTGCTGAAGACCTATTCTACCCCGGAATCTTCACGGTCGACAAGGGAAGCAATTACCAGGAAATGCTTTGACGACATAAAACTCCCATGGGGCATGTTACAATGGTTTTACCTCATAAAATTGTATTTCTTGTCACGAAGATACAAATACGTACATCCCCAAGACCTTGGTTTACTATTATAAGGGTAACGCTATTTTTCAGGGCATTATCATTTGCAGAAGCCCGAGGTCTTCCATTAACGGCCAAATGAAGGAGGGCAGTTGAAAAGACTGAGAGCTTCTGCAAATGATAATGCCCTGAAAAATAGCGTTACCGTTATTATAGCTTAAATGGATGGAATTTGTTATCAAATAAAAAGAAACAACAATATCGGTTTTCAAACATTTACTGCAATCAACACGAATGTCACTAACCCACCTACAAATATGGAAACATCATTGAAGAAACCAGATGACGACACTATTGAACGTGACGTCACATATCCATATCCTATGACGTCACCTAACAATGGCCCGTCGTCAAGAAATATGAGGGCATTATCAAGTTAACAGTGGCCCGCTCATTTTTGATAACATGCGGGCGGTTTAATGATAAGTCTATCCATTTTAGCTGTAATGCCAGATAACTACTCAAAGAAACACACTGAGGCATTATTGACTGGGTTAATTGGTGTGGAGGTAAATGTATTGCACAACCCAATATTATCTGGCCCACTTTTTAAATTGTACAAATTGTACTCGTTATTAAGGCTGAAGGCAAGTACCTTTCATAAACAGAGAACGCTATCACTGTAATGACGTCCACGTAGATTGGCTCCTGAATCTCGCGCTTCTTCCTCAAGGATTCTGATGCCATCATCCAACCATCTCTCCCTGACTGACCCTTCTCGCGACCATCTGAATACACAACATCTCAATACGCAACGGGACTTTTAATTGTGATATTTACTCATGTCGTTTGTGATTGTTGTTAACCTTCATGTTAACCTGTACGTTAACCATTTCTCAGGCTTCTTTTCTGTTACTTTATAAAACAGCTTGTTATCATTTGTTATCATACCAAACGATTCTGAGATTGTTACGATCCAATCTTGAATTTGTTATACTACATGTGGTTATACACTTTGAAATTCAATGTAATCAAAGTCTTATTTTGTCACAAAATGCCCAAACTCGTTTTTTTTCCAGCAAACTCATTTCAATGGATAAGAATACATCATTTACGCGTCTTGGGTTACATATTTGTTCAAAATTGTAATTGACAATAGAAGAAAAAACGAACAGTCTATGCATATTTCCGTCAATGATTGTATCGATTCTATCATGATTAAACACTTCTTTTACTTTCGACAAAAATTGTTCAAGAAAAAGGAATATAATATGGCGATATTTCTGCATTCTGATTTGATTAGAAACATGCACGGTGTGCAGGTATATTGTGCATAAAAAAATATACTTTACAAATTGAATCCACTTTTAATGTGCAAAATTTTAGAAATTAGTAAAACCTTTATAAATTGTTATGACTATTTTCAGATCGGTTCGTGTGAATGAGAATAAGACGGATATATATTATAAGAAAACAACATTTAAAGGTGTTAAAACGTATCACAACATTTTTTAGGTTTTCAGGGAGAACTTCCCTAGGATTATTAAGCCACTGACCGCAGCAGATTTTTTTTGATGCAGATAAAGACGGGACAAACATAAGGTGAAACATTCACAATTTCTGTAGATATACTCTTGAAAAAACGCTTGTTTTTCATTCTCTTTTCTTGGTGATGTCACAAGTACTACACTACCAAGTGATGATGTCCAATGAATTTACCATCATAAGGGAAAGTGAGTGAATGAGTTGGATTTAACGCCGCTTTTAACAGTATTCCAGTTATATCACAGCGTGTCAGTTTAATGTGGGAGGAAAGCCCGAAGTGATGCAGGTCTTAGACGTTTACCACTTCGGTGAAACCCACGAGCACGGGTATGGTGCTGACAAACCTAGAAACATAATCGGGGCGAACCGGGATTCGAACCCACAATCATAGGTTTCTGGCGTGTCCAAGGGACGCAACTCTGCACAGCGAATCGCGGCGCCTTAGACGACTGGGCCGCCCGTGCCCCCTCATAAGGGAAAGACCATTTAGTAACTGGGAGAAGCTGGAATTTTGTATGACAATACCTTGCAGTCAGAGTTTCGAAATAAACAATATTCTGAAAGGAGGAGCTGAACAAATTATTTTTAATTTTTATCCAGCAAATGTATATTTGATTCTGTTAAAGCGAAGGACAAGTTTCTTTTCCGTTAAACCTACGAACACCTTACCACCATTATCTATTGGTGAAATGAGAACTGGTGAAGTAGTAAGGGTGTATCTGATATCACTGGCAGCTGATTCTGTTCCTGTCGGCTTCAACTCATACATACGTGGTCCAGAGAGCAAGAGAAGGCCTTCCTGGTAAATAAACAACAATCGTAATATGCACTTACGGTAAATTTCATGCACTCATAATATATTTTGTTGAGACATTTATCCTTAACAATTATATTATTGGTCTATGAAATGTATTGTAATATCATAAAATTGATATTACAATACATTTCATAGACCAATAATATAATTGTTAAGGATAAATTTCTGACATTCAGGTGAGCTTTTTAAAGGACGAAACATTTGACTGACTTATCTTTGTCTTGCAATAATTCTCACCCTGCACTGGACATATCAACCACAATGGTGTACGAGGTGTCAGCACATGTAAAGACTGGCGGTTGTTTAACGAAATGCATTTGATATGAGGCATCTGGTTCATCGAAATACAAATTTGTTCTATTTCATAGGTGTGCGTTTAACTGATAGCGAAATTGGAAAGCCATCTACATACATTAATAAAAGCGACAAAACCCATTCGAGTCGAATGCACAGTTCCGACTATATCATGAGCAAGTTTTATGAATCACGAACAATGTGACCATATGACTTATTGAAATCTTTGCTGAGGCCCTGAACAAATGCCATTCAATCTTTCCCTCTAGCATGAACCTCATGTAGAGAACTGAAAAATCGACACAGGCGTTTGCTTTGGTATATTAAATGGGGCGCCTTATGCAGACATGATCACTTGACATTCAACATTTACATTTTATCGTGAAAAGCAGTAACCCATACAAATATATAATACGGTTGGTTTTCCTCTTTGATAACGCAGGACACCTCGATGTTAGCCACGTGAGTCACATCCTGGTATTCTGCGGTTACCTGAAAGAAAATTAAAAGGTATTACAACAAGAAATGATATTCTTTATGAATGGGTGAATGTCAGCTTTCAATTGGGTTAACGTCTATCTAACCCTTATCCACGTTAATAAAGCTGCAAGAGTTTTATGTCATATATTGTCCAAAGTTAGCGAGTGTGGTATTTGCAGACAAGCATAACACTTGATGTGCAGTTATGTCTCATGGAAAAACTGTACATGTTTCATGAAAGATCACAACTTCCTGTGCACTCCCGCACAAGACAGAAATGAAAATGTATGTGTTTGTGTACATAATAGGAGTAATGAGGGTCTCTCGCCTATTAGATACCCTCCCTTGCCACAATATTATCAGCATACCCGTCCTCTTCTTTGTTCATATAAAGGGGCGATGGGGTACAATGTGTGGATCCCATTTCTCGGGTACCGCGCCCTGATATTCCTGGAATACTGCTAAAAGCGGCGTAAAATCAAACTTATTCCTCTGCAATTCTCGCTTCAATGCCTTTCATACTCCCAATTACGTTTTTATTGCTCAAGACGGGTTTTTCAATTATGGGGTTTCAGATAGCATAAAGTAACTAACTTCATAATGTATAAGAGTGAAATTTTTTTTAACAATTTTGAATGAAATTCAATTGATATTTTGACAATGAGTGAGCACGCACACACTTTGCATTATATTTTCTGACCTGGTTAAATGATAGGAACATTAATTGCTTTGTTAACAGTATCCCAAACAGTACTGGGTTTATTTCTTGTAAATTCTACACCCGTACATGTTTGTTCATCAACGTAAAATATCCCTTTAGAAAAATATACCATGAAGAAGTAAAAGAACACAAACGTTCACATGTATCGAATCTACAGTTTACCTAGTATTGATAAGTACACGTTCATTGTACAACAAATACTGAGTTGTGACAGCATTTTTACCTCCAGCTCCAACACTGTATCTCTGACGATGATTGGGTTCCCCTTCTCATCCTGTCTAGATACATATACAGGGGTTGTTTTCTTCACCGACGTGCTGGTCTCCAACTGAAGAGTGACGGAGTCATTGTGTGTCCTTACACTCACTGTGAACTCCCTGGGGAGAGTACAGTCTCTCAACCCTGGATGTGGTTTTACTATGTCAACGGAAGCGCCTATACCTAGAAGAGAAGAATACCTTATATTGCCCTTAAGAGTAGAGCAATCATGTGTATGAGCACATAATACAATGTAGTAACGTCGTAACAATAACTTTCTACATTTTGCTTATGTGCATTCTAGCGATTCTAAATGTTGACGGGTCAATTGAAGCCATATATGGCGTCACAGTGTTTTGTTGTTGAGAAAGATACCACAAGACGTCATCCATTGTTCATGACGTCACACATTAATTACATTACGTCATCTGAACAATAGGCTGCCTTCAGTGAAGGGTTTCTCTGTAGGGTTGACTTCATACGCTTTTTCTTCATTTTGTCTCTTAAAATGTCAGTGAGTAATATAATAGAATAACCTCGAAATTACGGATTGCTTATTCCTTGTGAATGAATGCTATGAGTCCCTCAACCAAGGCTTGAGATTAACATTATTTATTCATACGTTTAGTGTCAAATATTTCATTTTAACAAAGGGTATATTCTCAAACATAATTTTACACAGACAGTTCGAGTTTGGTAAATGGTCGAAATGTGATATAAGAGCACGTTTGATATAGAGACAATTTTATCACAACAATACAACAAAATTAGCTTTAAATGTTATCATTAATAATCCAATATTAACACCATAAAATTAACATATTCATAGACACTGTTGCAAAACAACGTGTCATCACTATTTATATAAATTGATATACACATGTTTATGCTATAGTCAGACTTGTACAATAGGCTCTTCTTTTAAGCCCAGACTTGTTATGAATTATGGAAAATATCTTGAAGTTTAATTTTACCATCAAATTTACAAAATCCACAACGAATATATCTAAATATATAGGTAAATCCTTTCGTACAAACCAGCAAGCTGAAATGCGAAGACAATATGGACATATATTGGCATACACAAGTTACAATGTTATTGCCTAACGTAAACGACATTTTTCATGAGATATGTTTGTACTCACTGTCTTGGCACAATCCAAACTGGCTTAAGGTGAGTAGAATGAGAACCTTCATTTTCACAAAATCGTATGCCATGTTAGATCGTCCAAAGGCGTTCAACCAGCGTTTAGCCTTGCTATCTGTTAACAAACTTTCTTCAGTTAGACACATCTTTGTATGCTTGTACGCTTCAATGGCGATAGTGTGAATGGTGAGTAACAACCGCTGTGTATGAGAAACGGCTTTCATATTCAATCACGTTTTGCGATCGCCACCCTGGCCTAGATCGATTACAATACATACAAAGAGAGCATCTGACAATGTTACCCTTCTGGTGACACACTGGACATGTTTATTTTTGGGGAATGTTTTATGTTTCGAAGTGTTTATGTCACAGTGGGGATTCTATTGAGGGTTGGAGATGAGTCGCTCCCCTGTCCCTCGTATATATGTAGTGCATGTGTCACCCAGTACTAGTTCCCACCTCGTATATCTGTAGTGCATGTGTCACCCAGTACTAGTTCCCACCTCGTATATCTGTAGTGCTTGTGTCACCCAGTACTAGTTCCCACCTCGTATATCTGTAGTGCATGTGTCATCCAGTACTAGTTCCCACCTCGTATATCTGTAGTGCATGTGTCACCCAGTACTTGTTCCCACCTCGTATATCTGTAGTGCATGTGTCACCCAGTACTAGTTCCCACCTCGTATATCTGTAGTGCATGTGTCACCCAGTACTAGTTCCCACCTCGTATATCTGTAGTGCATGTGTCACCTAGTACTAGTTCCCACCTCGTATATCTGTAGTGCATGTGTCACCCAGTACTAGTTCCCACCTCGTATATCTGTAGTGCTTGTGTCACCCAGTACTAGTTCCCACCTCGTATATCTGTAGTGCTTGTGTCACCCAGTACTAGTTCCCACCTCGTATATATGTAGTATATGTGTCACCCAGTACTTGTTCCCACCTCGTATATCTGTAGTGCATGTGTCACCCAGTACTTGTTCCCACCTCGTATATCTGTAGTGCATGTGTCACCCAGTACTAGTTCCCACCTCGTATATCTGTAGTGCATGTGTCACCCAGTACTAGTTCCCACCTCGTATAGCTGTAGTGCATGTGTCACCTAGTACTAGTTCCCACCTCGTATATCTGTAGTGCATGTGTCACCCAGTACTAGTTCCCTCAGAAATAGGCATAGATGGATATATTGCATGTTTGCTATTGGAGATAGTTTAAGAGTTTGATTGGTGGCTTCTGTACTGTTCGCTTGTAGTTTGTTGATTAGCTTGGATCTCGCTGGTGACTTCTTTCATTAAAACGATTACGTTTTTCAGTGTTCACTTAGGTTTGAAACACTACATTCATGAAGAAACTAGAAGTATCTGTTGAGCTTTGTACTAAATTGCACGTGCATCAGTGCACGTCTGTGTCTAAAGTGTAAGCAGTAACAGTATAACAATAACATTACAGTACTAATATAAATGGGCTAATACTAATGGGCGTGGGGATGGGGGTGCTTATACTTCAAACTGAGGACCATACTCGAATGACAGCTTGCTATCAAGTGATACAGTCCCCTCTGCAGTTATGTTCACCTGCAATTGTTCGGTGTGGTTTGTATTTCGTCTCCCACGGTGCACTTCGCTTCAGTCGCTTCATTTATCCACCATAGTTAGAGAGTCACGTTTTATTTGTTACAGATTTCTATTGCATGTCATAGTCATTTATGACCGTCTCATATATTTCTCTTAACAATACACTGTAATACAACTACATGTACGTCTCGTGATACCTACATGAGATAAATTAAACTACAGTTAACTACGTTTATAACGAGCACTCTCATAACAAACTGACTGATATAACGAACTTGTTGTTTAGTCCCGGCTGTTGTATATATTCTGTATATACGCTTATAACGAACTACGGTTATTACGAACTAAAATTAGTGGTCCTTTTGATTTTGTTATAACCGCCGGGCTTGCAGGTTAGAGCGCCTTGAGTAACCTATTATTGGATCGTGTGGTTAAATGATCACTGTCATGCCTGACTGGTTTGTCTAACCCATAATCGAATATTTACAGGCAACAATCACATTACTATGTTAAACCAACAACTCATTATTTGTACCTGTAGACACCCTACCACTCGGTGTTAAGGGGATAAAACGTAGACTGGTCGCCTCGGAGTCAGTATACAGTGGCTGAGTGGGATATCCATGTTAAACTGCGGTATCTCGGTAGGCCAGCACTGTGAAACTGGTCCAAGTCGGGACTAGTACAAACGCTCACACCCATACGCGAGCATAGACGTCGCTTTACACTACTAGGTGTAATAATCGTGAACACAACGTTAAACCAGTGTGAGTCGACATCACTGAAGGCCAATATAACTGACAATGAGAGATTGTATGAACGACACGTGGGGTGTGTATTGAAACCGTGACAAACCAAATGAGGTGAGGTGAGGTGAAATGGGGTTTAACGTCGCGTCCAAGATTATTGCACTTATATAGCGACGTGCATGTACGTGTTTGTGTTTGTGTGGCTGCTTGTACCGATTTATAGTGCTCACTGAGGTACCATGCCGCAGTTTAACACGAATACCCAACTCAGACACAGTATACTGACTCCAAGCCGACCTGTCCTTGTTTTAGCCCCTTAATGCCGAGCGCTAGACAGGGTAACAACAAGTACCATATTTTAACGTGTTTTGGTATGACGCGACCGGGGATCGAACCCCGTACATTCCGCTCTCCGGGCGGACGCTCTTCCACAAGACAGACAGGCAGGCAGATACATACAAACATCTCCCCCCCCCCCCCCCCCCCCCCAACTTGGCTCATCCATGACTCTATGCAGCAATATTCAAATATAAGGAAGAAATGAATTTATTACGGATGTCCCAAGGTATCATATTGCTGCCAAACCTAGAAACATAATCGGGGCGAACTTGAAGTCGAACCCACATTCAAGTTGTAGCGCCTTAGACGACATGGCCACCCGTGCGCCCCCAATGAAAAGGGTATTCGTGGTGATGGACCTCTGAGTCAAAGCCACAAGCATTGCGAAGACGGTAATAAAAGGATCGAGCCACTCCATCATGTCCTTAACCTTAAACTGTGGACTGGTTGAGTGAGATAAAATTAAGTGGCTTCTCTACACTGGTACAGCCTCACCCCATAAACGAATCACTGATAAATCGTCTCAATCATTACTCAATCCTCAATACTGTTCTTTTTGTTTATGTATATCAAAATTATTTGGTGAATCACGGACTTGAGCTACTTTCAAAGATTTTATGCATGCTTCTTTAGATTGAAACTGTTGTTGACTCTCAATGCAATTTGTGCAGTAGGGTAGAATTGAGCTCTGAAACTCATTGATCAGGGAACCATAAAAAACAGTCTTCGTATGTCACAGCTGTAGAGGACTGACAAACGTGACCAACCCTTTTATAGCATTTAAAAAAAAGAATTTGTTGATTCCTTTCATAAATATAATTTATTGTACAAACACTTTATATGTGTCTCTGTTCATGTTTTTGATCTGTTCGTAGGAAAGTCCTTTCATTGTAAAACTCTTTCAGTCCGTAGATAGGAATACTTTGTCGACGAATGCGTGAAACAATTTTGAATAATTCTTCAGTCCAACCAAAGTTGTGTTCCTTACTGAATTTTTTTTTCAAATAACTAATTTGCACCTTCATTTAGTTTGGTGTAGGTTCTTTACTATTTTGACGTCAGCTTTAGCCCATTGTCGGACTTTCGTGTTGTGTGAGATTGTAATTATACACCAACTCAGATAAATAATGCGACAAAACCTTTTCCATATTCAATAGAAATCGCTATCTATCGATTGTACAATTCCGACTATATCATGAGGATGTGTTTATGAATCACTATCAAATAGTAATGATAACAGGCGTTCGCGAAAAGGTGAGCGTATCCTGTCCCACCGATGGCACACGTCACACATGCAAAGGCAAGTCAATTGTTCACCTGGCCCGTGAAGATCCGGGGCCGATTAGGTCTTCAGCAACACATGCTTGCCGTAAAAGGCGACTATGCTTGTCGTAAGAGGCTACTAACGTGATCGGGTGGTCAGGCTCGCTGACTTGGTTGATGTGTGTCATCGATCCCAATTGCGTGGATCGATGCTCATGATATTAATCACTGGATTGTCTGGTCCAGACTTGATTCTTAACAGACCGCCGTCATATAGCTGGAATATTGCTGAGTGCGGCGTTAAACAACAAACCAACCAACAACCAATTGTTCACCTGAAAAAAACCATGGGAACATATGGTACAAGTTATAGAAAAATGCATCTGGCATCATTTTTGCCACTGATAGGTCAAATCTACCATAAAACCTTTTGAAAGCCTTACTGAGGCCTTGAATGTTGTAACCTTGATCAAACAACTTCTGAGCAAGAGTCGTATGACACTCTTTGAAATCTTGTTAGAAAGAGCATGGTCGATCGTATCTAAAAGTTGCGAAATGTAAACACCAAAGGCTGGACCTGCTTGAATATTGTTCGACATGAAGGGAAAATTGATTATTGGAAAGTTGAAGTCAACCCTCTTGTCATACAGTCTTGTGGAGAGTGTTTTGTCACTCTGAATCTTTATGCATAGATCTAACAATGAAACAGATGAGGCGGTTTCACTGGTCTCCCTTATGTCTAGTTCAGGTGGGTAAATCAGTGGAAGGGAATGGGCTATTTGATGGTTATTGAATGATATCAGATCATCTAAATATCAAACTTCTTGTCCAAATAAAAGAAATTCCGATTCATATGCATAAAGAAACAGATCCGCAAGAAGGTGCCTATGAGGAATGCCTACTTCTTGCCTAAATGTCTTACCCTCCAATTTTACGCAGATGTTGTCAATGAGGGAGTCAAGCATTTCACATATTGTTTTCTCAGTAAACGTCAGATGGCATTTGCTTTCATTTTTTCAGACATTGTCCTGAACGTCTGAGTATAGATACGCAACTGTATCTGTGTTCACCACGTTTGGAACAAAAGGCCTATGGTTCAAGGAATGAAGGTATTCCTTAAGTTTGTCATGTTGGATAGTGGTGTACTAAGTTGAAAAATCAATTTTTTTGACAGAATGGAACTTGGTTCGACATCAATGTACTTATGTGTGTTCTTATGTGTTAAATACCTAGTCATGAGCGATCTTAATGGGCGAATTACCCTTTCCGCATATTAGGCTTTAAAGTAACTATCAGTTTTATACCTTGTTTACCTACTTTCTTTGAAAACACAAGCAAACTCCCTACCTTTGTCTACACGGGAGACGACCCTCATTGAAAAATGTTTCAATCTTTCTACCACCATCTCTGGTTTTCTGTTCTTAAGGGGGGCACGGGTGGCCCAGTCGTCTAAGGCGCCGCGATTCGCTGTGCAGAGTTGCGTCCCTTGGGCACGCCAGAAACCTATGATTTCGGGTTCGAATCCCGGTTCGCCCCGATTATGTTTCTAGGTTTGTCAGCAATATACCCGTGCTCGTGGGTTTCAACGAAGTGGTAAACGTCTGACACTTGCGTCACTTTTAGCTTTCCTCCCACATTAAGCTGACACGCCGCGATATAGCCTGAATGCTGTTAAAAGCGACGTCAATGCCAAGTCACTCACTCATTCTGTTCTTATGTGGCTTGACCCACAAAAATCGCAATAAAATGTCTATCGCTATGAAGAAATAATGCACACCATGAATAACGCACACTGGAATGATGACTGACGTCACCAAGGTCTATGTCCAACATTTCGTCTCGCTCATTGACTCGTACACGTGGTCTGGGAAACCTATTCTTCATCTGCTTGTTCAATGAATTTGCATACTTGTCTTCCAGAAACTCCTTTACTTTCTTCAGACTGATATATTTCTGAAATGTCGTTGCTCCACTATAGGCGCGACTTTTTTAGGATCAAAGTATATTTCTTCCTTTTTTGGGAAGCTAGACATGACTGTAAATGATAATGAAGAACATAGATACTACGTTAAATATATATTAAACTGTGAAATTGGTACACTGTACGTGATTAATAAAATCGAGTTTGTAAGTACATTACGTTTTCTTTCCACTGTACAGTCATGAGGTTTTCTATTCCTTCAGTCAACCAGTTTGTGTACTGTATTAAACCGTTGGCACCGCCTCCTACGCCCTGTCTGTACAAGATGAATGTGCAGATGTGTAGTTTGCATAAATTGTCTAGTCTGCTTTTTAATTAGCAGATCCAACTGGAACTCATCGCCCAACAACGCAACATGGTTCTGAATGTGAACCTTCTCAGGTCAGAATATCTATAGTTCGCATGATTCGCATGTCATGAGGTCTAACAGGTACAAAGCTTCTGATGCTTGTTGAAAGAGGCGACCTACGGGACAGGGTGGTCAGGCTCGGTTGATGCATGTAATCGTATCCCAATTGCGTAGATCAATGCTCATGAGGTCAATCACTGGATTATCTGGTCCAGACTCGATTATTTACAGACCGCCGTCGTATAGCAGGGATATTGCTGAGTGCGGCGTTAAACAACAAACAAACTAAGCTTCTGGTCCAAAGAAAGAGTGCTAACATTTCCTTTGAAATTTATTTTGTCGTTCTCTCATAAGTCAAAATAAATTTCATGGCACTTAGGGTGAATTAACAAAAAGCAATCAAACACATATGGAGTCATTACTGTCAAGAAAAAGCAGATGCCACAAACAATCACTACGCAGGAAACAAGGGGCGCGTTGCAAGCCACGAATCGCTCAGAGAAAGCAAATTAATCGCTCATTCTGATGTCTGCAACAGTTCGAAGCGCTTGCCCACTCTTCCAAAATGGCGGCGCAACTAGCGCTTGGTTGCCTTGACGTAATGAAGAACGTAATAGAAGAGGCTCGATGACGAGCTGATGGAATTTATGACTACTTTGAAGATGTAGAGCAGGCTGAGGAGGATGGGGTCTTCGCTGCCTTTGCTGATTTCCTCGTTGATCCACTCAAGAATTTCTTGTTCCGCTGTCAAAGTAAGCCGCCATTTTGGTTTGAGAACGAAGCGACCTCAGCCAGCGATTGTTTCGCTTGCAAGCGGCTGAAAGTTAGCGCACTGTTGTGAGGCGAATCGCTGTACATCGCTTGCAAGCGATTGGCGCTTTGCAACGTACCCCAGAAATCAGTACAAACAGAGCTAAACTGTGAAATCAGTAGCCACACTAAATCAAAGAAACATCAATACATTATATTGAAACACACAGTTTTAGGTTCGCAATCAAACAAGGCAATACAATGGGTCAAATGAGGGGCAGCAGCAGTAGGGCTTGTAATTAATGTTCAAACATTCACGAATGTTCAGTATAATGTCTTTCAAACATGACTGTCCAACTTCTTGAATCAGATTAGTATTGGATGCTGGTGGAGATTCGGTGATTACAGAAAATGTTGTTTTGAAGTAAATGAGGCAGACCTCATGTCGAAAAAGGCCTCAACTCACACTCTTGTGGATCTTATATATGGAACCGCAATCCTCCTAGAAACTGTCCCACGTCTCGAAGGATCAAGCATGTTATGTTTGCAAACAAACAGGGATGGTAACTCTTAATTCCATTCACTTGCTGCCGCCGACATTGTACTGGTGCTTCAATCATTTACTGCCACTGAAAATCACTGCCAGTAAACCTGCGACCATCTCTGCTGCAACATACCAGAGTGTTGGAACAGATATGACTGTAGCTGTGCTGGACACTATTTCTGTACTGGTAGCTTGTTTTGATGGAGGTGAAGAATTTTGTGTTGTGCTGGCTGTTGTAGGAATTGTTGATGTAGTTGTGGTAGTTGGCGTTGTAGTTGGTGTAGTTGTAGTTGATTGCGTAGTAGGAGAAGTCTTCGGTGTAGTTGTGACAGTTGTTGGTGTAGCTGTGGCAGTCGTTGGTGTAGTTGTAGTCGTAGTTGGTGTAGTTGTTGTAGTTGTAGAAGTTGTTGATATAGTTGTGGTAGTTGTTGGTGAACTAGTGGAAGTTGTTGTAGGTCTAGTAGTTCTTGGCGCTGTTGTGTTAGTTGTTGATTTAGTGTTAGTTGTTGTGATAGTAATTGGTGTAGTTGTGGTAGTTGGTGCAGTTGTAGTAGATGCTGGTATAGTTGTTGTAGTTGTTGGTGTAGTAGTTGAGGTTGTTGGGGGCGTAGCTGTTGGTGCAGTTGTGTAAGTTGTTGGTGTAATTGTGGTAGATGATAGTGTAGTAGTGGCAGTTGGTGTAATTTTGGTAGTTGGTAAAGTGGTTGTCATTGGTGCAGTTGTGGTAGTTGTTGGTGTAATTGTGGTGGTTGTTGGTACAGTTGTAGTTGTTGTAGTCGTAGTTGTGGAAGATTGTGACGAAAAATTGCGACAAGTGTCACAACACCTCCCAATGTAGTCGGGACCGGAAGTGATACAGTTGCTATAGGCACATGGGCCAGTCAACGTGTTGTCGCCATAGGGACAGTCTGCAACGTAATCAAGAAGCATTTAAACGTTCAAATATTTGCTAATTGCTATATTGATGACAATAGTGTCGAGCATGTTCGTCTTTCAATTATCATAACCATCGTGTTACCTTTCACTAGACCATGGTTAATGTGGAAGTAAATCACAAGGTAATGCAGATGGAACATGTTTAACCCTTTGGTGAATCCGATGATCAATGGCAGCACATGGTGGTAAGAGGCATAGATTCCATTCGCGGATAGATTCACAGTAAATTTATGCAATTCCGCATAACTATTCTTTTCAACTATAAGACATATTTCATCATTTAGACCAATTATCACACGTAATGTCATCACATAAATTATAGATACCAGACACTGCGATGACGGACGACTAAGTGCTGCAGACAACAATTATGGAGCTTTGGAATCCAGTACAAAAGAGGAATTGACATGCCTTCAGGTTTTAGAGGTGTTAGGACATGCTATACAGTCTAATAAATTGCAATATTGACACTCGTTCTTCAGGAGACAAGGAAAGCCATGCACTTATCTCTCTTTCTATCTTACTCTTATCATCAAATATTCTACATTATATGAACTGGATTCCTTATTAACTGCACCCCCTCCCCCCCATATATCATATGGCATATATCAGACACTTTTGTGTTGAAGCTTGGATTTACAGTTAAAAAAATCTGTTAAGTGACGAAATCAACCGAAACAAAATCAGAATACGGAAGAAATACACACTTTGGGTTAATGTATGCAAAGTATTGAACCATAACATATATAACCACCAAGTAAATCCAATTTGAAACAAAATAAAACTGTTAATAGATATGTTGTAATATTGTGACTGATTACACGTGGTCCTTTCTGAATAGTTCTTGCAGAAATATCTAGCATTAATGTTTCTACGATGCAGTTATTAGTATATACATTACTTTTAACTAATGAGCCATAATGCTCCGTAGGTTACCCATGGCTCCTCAATTCTTTCAAACATTAGATCATAATCCAAAACCAAAACCAGACCTCACCAAAACCCCTATTGTCTGTACTTACCACCTCCTGACGAGTAGGCTGAGCAAGTCTCACAACAGCCATAGGTATTGTTTTCATTGTAACAAAGACGTTTCCGTTCCTGAGTAATAACAGTGTCACAGTCAGAGAAACGATCCCCATATGTGCAATAGGCTGGAAAACATACAATTCAATAATATGAATATTGACGAAATACACACTTTGTGTTAAAGGCATGAAACTTTGCATGTCAAACTGTTAATAAACCAGTTGTAATATTGTGATTGATAATATCTGATCCATTCTGAATAGTTCATAAGATTAGCAGAATTGTGTTAGGATTCATGTTAATATTGACAATGGTTAGCATTGTGTAATTACACCTGCCATTAACACAATAGATATGTTGTAATATTGTGACTGATTACACTTGGTCCTTTCTGAATAGTTCCTAATATAAGTAGACATGATTTAAGTTTCCTGTAGAGGAAACATAGAGGGGAGGTACATATAGAATAGCGTCAAAATGCTAACTTATGATTATACTGACAATGGCCATCAGTGTGCAGAAATATCTAGCATTTATGTTTCTACGAAGCAGTTATGAATAGATATATTACTATGAACTAATGATCCATAGTGCTCTGTAGGTAACCCATAACTTCCTCAATGCCTTCAAACATTAGATCATAATACAACTGTAAACATGAATATACAAAAAAATTAACAAACGTTTCTACCCACAGGTGGCTACTGGGCGCGAAAGGCAACACCTATGTGATTTGAGGTGAAATTGGGTTTAACGTCGCGTCCAAGATTATTGCACTTATATAGCGACGTGCATGTGTGGGAGAGGCCGCTTGCACTATTTCGGACTGACACCAGTTTATAGTGCTAGCACAATGAGATTCCATGACGCAGTTTAACACGAATATCCTACGCAGACACAGTATACTGACCCCGAGCTGACCAGTCCTTGTTTTAGCCCCTTAATGCCGAGCGCCAGGCAGGGTAACAACAAGTACCATCTTTTAACGTCTTTTTGGTATAACGCGGCCGGGGATCGAACCCCGGACCTTCCGCTCTTCGGGCGGATGCTGTACCACTAGACCACGGAGGCGGTCTGCAACACCTATGTGAAACACCCTTGCGACTATGATATATATACCCGTCAATAACCTAAATGTTGCAGATTAGAATTTGAGCAAATCCCTTAATTTCGATGATCAGGAGTATGTTATGTACAAAGCCAATATATACTTGGTGCTCAAATAATAAAAAGAAACTTACGGCCTGTCCAATAACTTTTAATAATGATAACTGCCAGAAACTCGAAAATAAGATTTAGACTTATATAATCCTTATAAACTACAATTTGAATGATTGACTAAATCATCCAAAACCCAAACCAGACCTCACCAAAACCCCTATTTTCTGTACTTACCACCACCTGACGAGTAGGCTGAGCAAGTCTCACAACAGCCATAGGCATTGTTTTCAATGTAACAAAGACGTTTCTGTTCCTGAGTAATAACAGTGTCACAGTCAGAGAAACGATCCCCATATGTGCAATTTACTGGAAAACAAACAATTCAATAACATGAACATTGCAGAAATACGCACAACTGTTAATAGTTTAGCATTGTGTATTAACACTTGCCATTAACACAATTATCGTATATCCAAAATAACGAATTGTAACACCAATTTTATGAATAACATATTACTGCTTTAATAATTAGAGAAGTAGATGGTACATATTGATACGCTGGATTGATACATTGGATAGATATACTAGACTGATACATTGGAGTGAGTGAGTATGGTTTTACGCCGCTTTTAGCAATATTCCAGCAATATCACGGCAGGGGACACCAGAAATGGGCCGGGAATCGAACCCGGGTCCTCGGCGTGACGAGCGAACGCTTTAACCACTAGGCTATCCGGCCGCCTCTGACACATTGGACTGAAGAATTAGATTTATACATTGTTTTGACACATCGCATTGATACATTCGGTTGATAGATGATATTGATACGCTGGATTGATATTTTGTATTGATACATGAGATTGATAATGTGTACTGGTTTATTGGGATGATCTGATACACTGGACTGACATATTGTATTGATACATTGCATTGATACATTTGACTGATACACTCGACATATATAGTGGACACATTTATTTGAGTGAAACACTGGACTGATACATTGGATTGATATACTGGTCTGATACATTGGATTGGTACATTGAAGTGGTACATTGGATTGAAACAATTGACTTATACATTGGATTGATAAATTGGTATGATGCAATCAATTAATACATCGGACTGATATAGGTTACTTCTACATTGAATTGATTCATTAGACCTATACACTGGTTAATAAAAGATTAGGTTAATACATCGAACTGATACATTGGACTGATACATTGAATTGATACATCGAACTGATACATTGGACTGGTGCATTGAATTGATACATTGGACTGATACATTGAATTGATACATTGGAATGATGCATTGAACTGATACATTGAACTGATACAGTGGACTGATGAATTTGGTCACAGATCCGGTGTTAAATCAAGTATTTTGATTGTATGTTAAGGGGAAATATTCCAGTTTGGAATTGGTGACAGACATCTTATCATTTAAAAAGTATTTTATTCCATAGAATAACTTACTGCCACTCATTAACGTTAACAAATTAACATTTTAATAATTTCAACCTCACATTTCAGTGTGCAAACTTTCGACTTACCAGTGTCTGTATTTATAAGATTCTCCGAAACTCAAACCGTCTAAATGTCTCTATCATTACTTACCTACTGCCGACTTGTAAACTGGACATGTTTCACAACAACCCCGGGCATTTCCTTCATTGTAGCATAAACGTTTCGTGTCCTGAGTTACTGTGTCACAGTCTCTAAATCGATCTCCATATGGACAGTTTTCTAGAGCAAACGAAATATACAAATACACATAAGAAATATGAGGCAAATAAATACAAAGGTATCTTAATCTTGAAGATGACCCGTTGGTTAACACATCAGTCAATATGCCCATGTTCAACAGACACTGATGGAAACATTCCAAATGACACAAACCGTAGGGGAGGTGCGTAAACCACGTGCTGAGTACCACAGAGGAGTGAATGTTGTACTGGATTATCACGTGGTACTTGTATCCTCAATTCTGGAAGAGGATTTTGTTAACTATCATAAACACAAAAGTAAGTACAGTCTTGAACATTACTGCTTTATGCTTTTCTTGAATATGTTTGCTGGATGTGTTTGGCTATTACATTATTGTATGGTTTTATCATGTGAGAATCGCAAACATCAAGTAATAATATGGAAATGGGGGTGATTTGTATTTGAGACAGTTCGTGTTTTGTTTGATTCTTGTTTCTAAACACTAAACTATTGAACAATAGTTTATCATTGTTAATAATTCTAAGATCCTGCATTTTGGCTTCAATCACACTAACTAAAATCTTCAGATTTTCAACAGACGTCCTCTTCACTGTCAATCACACAATTAGTTGTCGCCAAGTAGTCTCGTAACTACCCAAGCCAAGGCGTCTTAATGGCGGGAACACCATTTTCATCTACTACTAGAGGTAGACGAATTCGAGACGTGGGAGGGAGTAATGCGTATGTAAAAGAGGTAGTATTTTTAGAATTATTAACAATGATAAACTATTGTTCTTTAATTCTAGCGAGGCTTCTCCCTCTATTACATATCTGCCATAAATCCTGCATTTTGGCTTCAATCACACTAACTAAAATTTTCAGATTTTCAACAGACGTCCTCTTCACTGTCAATCAAACAATAAGTTGTCGCCAAGTAGTCTCGTAACTACCCAAGCCATCACGTCATAATGGCGGCAACACCACTTTCATCTACTACTAGAGGTAGACGAATTCGAGACGTGAGAGGGCGTAATTCGTATGTGAAAGAGGCAGTATTGTTAGAATTATCAACAATGATAAACTATTGTTCAATATTTTTTTACAAAGCTTCTACACCTGTTACATATCTGCCAGAATATACCAGAGGGACCCCTGTGAAATTCACAGCAAACCTCTTCTGGAAATCATTATGTACTGATTCTAATCCTACTTGAGATAATTTCCTCTGAAATTCCCTTTGAGGACTTGAAAATCAGATACTGTGTCAAGAATCAGTCACATATGTGATATTTACATTAGATTTACCACATATTTGCTGATGTTGATCGTAAATAAACCTAGATTTGTGACTTTTAATACCGACGATTACGTCACTTCCGGTATGTCACTTCCCCCTTTTGGTAATGGCGTCTTTCTAGGCCTATTTCTACCCCAAAGGCGTCATTTAGCAACTTTTTTTCCGGTGTTGACGTCACTTTCGCTTATTCTCTCACTTCCGGTCTAATGGTGATAGTTGATATTTAAGGTGCTTCTAATCCTCCCTACACCTGATATGCAGAATAATAATCAAGGGTGTCGGAGGATGAAGGTCTCCCCGATCTTGCAACAGCTTCTGAGGCAAGTTCAGAGTATACGGATGTCTGCATCTTCTGCATGAAAACTTCCAGGCTAGATGTAGACTGGGCAGATTTTCGTGAAATATGCTGGACTTGTAATAGCAGATCTCGACGAAGTGGTAACTGTATAGGTTCCTCCATTTGTAGCTTAAGGAGACCGGGGAACCACGCCCTGCTGGGCCATATTGAAGCTATCAGTATTATTACACCATCCGTCTCCTCCACCTCATGGATGACTTTGTCAAGGAGAGACCATGATGGGAATGCGTAGGCGAAAAGATTGGTCCAATCCATCGAAAGAGCGTCGATCTGGTGAGCTCTTTGGACGTGAACTGGGCTGACATAGACCGGAAGTTGGTTGTTCTGGCAGGTGGCGAATAGATCTATATGTGATATGCCCCATAGCTTTATTATCCAGGTGAAGATCTGGGGATGTAATGTCCATTCTGTTGCCACTATTCTCACCCGAAAGACTGTTCAGTTTCCCAGGTATATGTCTCGATCCTTCAATTGAAGGAGTCTGCCAAGGCAAACAATCGTGTAGTCTTCATCACCAGGGTGATTGTTCTGGTTCCTCCCTGCTTCTGAATATTGGCCACTACTGTGGTGTTGTCCGTGGCTATGAGAACAGATGATAGATGAATATGTATCCACCATTCCAGGATGGCGTTATATATGGCCTTGATTTCCCTGCAGTTGATATGAAGGTTTTTCTCCTCTGTGTTCCACGATCCCTGTACGATGAGATCGTCCATATGGGCTCCCCATCCCGAATCTGACGCGTCTGTGAATAGATGGTGCTCTTGCGTCGGATATATCAGAGGGATGCCACTCATCACATGTTCTCTGTGATTCCACCAATGGAGGTCTCATAGTAATCTAGGAGTTAACTGAGTCAGGCACTCTTGGCCGTGAGATCGTATATAGTTGACACATATCTGTAGAGGAAGTAGCATGAGCCTTCCTCTGAAGATCATAACCTGTAGAGACGTAAAGTTGCCTTGAAGAGACATCCACCACCTCGGCGACTTGCTGGGTTGACTTGAAAGTGATTGAATCATCTCTATAGTCTTATCGAATCGATCCTCCGATGGGCATAGATATCCCATGTCTAGCTGGAATCTTACTCTGATGCATATAATGTCTTGAACCGGAGTAGTTTCTGACTTGGATGGATTGACTAGAAGGTCATAAGTTGGACCATGAATATCAAGTTCTGATGTAGCTGATCTTTTCCTTGGTCTGCTGCTAGGAAGTGGCCCAGATAGCTTTGAATTCGAACTAGCTGGAGGTGAGCGAACTTGATGACTGGTGCTGTAATCCTGGTGAATAGCCAAAGCTCTATAGCTATCCCGAATGGTAGGACTTGGAATTCGTAGCGTCGACCATTGAAGCGTAGATAGTTACTCGAGGATGGGTTTCTCGGGACGTGAAGATATGCATCTGTTAGTCTAGGCTGATAAGCCAGTCCCCTTTCTTCAACCTAGACCATAATTTCCGTATGGACTCCATCTGGAATTTTGGTGGAGGTACCAGATCTCTTGATGAGGGTTTGTAAATTTATAATCATCCTCATCTCGCTTGTATTTTTTTCCAGAAGACCAGGGAGTAAAAACCCTTGGCTCCCATCAGGGGAAATCTTCGGCCCACGGCGTGTGTGTTCAGGATCGGGTGTTCCCTGAAGTGTAGCTTGTATCCGTGATCCACGACGTGTGGAATCCAGTGGGCGGGCATAACTCGCTTCCAATTTTTGGCGTATGACAGTAGACGCCTTCCCACTGGGCCCGGATTCGGCATTATGTTGAAAGACGATAGGCGTAAATCACAGTCCATAGACATAACTAGGATAATGGATATAATGGATAATCGTCGCACTCTGCGTATATACCGTAGGTTTCGTCACCCTCCGGTCACCATGATTCCGGTATAATCTGTCTCTGTGTGGCTTGTGGTCCATGGGTAGCGGAAGCAATGCGGTGGTTGCACTTTCGGCCGGCTGGCCAGTCGGCTGCCTGGATAATCCTGTGTGTGCCGTGCGGCTGGCTTGGGAACCGTTGGCTGATGAAGGTCATACGGTAAGCCGTAGTCGGTCGGCTGGGTAGCTGTGGGTGGCTGGCCCATGGAGTCCGTGCAACTGTTCAGCATCTGGCTGGTGTGGCTGGCTGGCTTGGTTGCCGTGGACGGCCTGTACATGGATACCGTGCCGTTCCCGTACGGTATTCTCCCTTGGTTGGGTAACGCCTGCAGGCTGACTGTACGGCCCAGTTTACTGGTCTATTGTAGATGGGCCTACGGCCGTGGAAGAAGATCGGATAGTCTATGCCAGAGCTATCTCTTTGATCTTTCCTATCTCTGTATCCATTGCTGAGAGCTTCGTCTCGAGCATGCCATTCACCATCTCCTGCTGTTGAACAGTTGGTTGATCAGACTCATGGTGGGTGCAGGAGATGGTGGGTGGACTGGAGAGGGAGGCACTGGAGTGGAAACTGATTTTCCAGTTACGATGTTTTCCACTTTCTTCTTGGCAGCCTCGCGCCTACTGCATTGTTCACATCTCTTCTCCTAAGTGCAGATCATACCTCTGCACTTCGTGCAGTTTTCATGAGGGTCTCCCCTGACCATGAATCGGACACACTTCTTGCACCCAGGGGTAGAGGGAGACAACATGACGACCTCACGAAATCCCCAAACACAGTCTTTAATATGTGTTATTATAGAAAACTTATGAGAATTATCTTAGCTTAATGTGCCTTACTACCAAGTGCTAGATTGTTACTAATATTACTGTGGGAGTTAACTCAAGCACACACAGGAAAAAAAGTCTTGGGTAGTTACAGGACTACTCTGCGACAACTAATTGTGTGATTGACAGTGAGAAGGACGTCTGTTGAAAATCTGAACATTTTAGTAAGTGTGATTGAAGCCAAAATACAGGATTTATGATTTATATATGTACCAGAGGTAGATGTTTCATTAGAATTGTTTCTAGTACAGAAAAGCAGCGAAAACCCTTTGCTCACAACCCATTTCCCCCGGACAACCAGCATGTAAACAAGAACTTATATTGCCGTTGGTTAATTCTTTATCAAAAACAAATTATTTGCTGCAACAAAAATATCAGCTCAGTCAAGTCACCCCCACCCCCAACCCACCACCACCTCACTCCACGCACGATCCCATAAATAGCACCATTACAAAGTATTCCCTATTGGAACATGATATTTTCTCTGTACATATCGAATACATGAAACATGTAGATGTAAAGCACATTAGATTTATACTTAGAAATAGTGTACATTCTGTACAATATGCTTGAAATGACTTAACGAGAGACTACTATCATTAAGAAATAAGTACCGTCATTTCTCTTGTAGACAGGACAGGTCTCACAGCAGGCCGTCAAATAACCAGGATTGTAGCACAAACGTGGTGTTGCACTTATCAGCTCAGCACATGTTCTACTGCCCGGGTAAACGATTGGCTGGTTCCCAAAGAGACAGTCAGCTGAAATTGTTGGCAGGTTTCCGAAAGTGATCATTGCATTCAAGGAAAAGATGTCGTCCGAGATATTATGGCGCTCTCTAACGAGGTATAGCATACACACCCAGAAAAAAGTCAAGTACCACTTACTATTTCTTAAATTTGTATCCTGTATTAATGTTCTGACGACAAACATTTGTTTTTGTTCACCGTGTGACATACTCAAATTGAAATACAGAATATCGAATATTTATGATCATTAATTTGTTTTGTGACCGTTTCATGACAATATGACCTTGACTACCATTTCAGATGCTCCTTTGCTTCTTTAAATGATATTATGTACACTTTTTTTGTACCGATTGGTGGTCTGATGTGCTACGACACATTTGGCAAAGTTGCATCCCTTAGTGCTTCCAAGATCCACTGCTAGTGGATTCGAATTCACAGATTCACCTTTGTTATGATCCGTAGTTTGTCAGCATCATACCCATGCTCCCGAGAAGCGATTCCTCTGACTTATGTGTAAACGTATACTTCAATAACTTACTATTGTTTTGTTCTGGTGCATCTATGGAAAACACACAGTGTCCAGCAACACACCACTGAAATCACAGTGCAACACATATAACACTACTAATGATAATAATAACAACAATTTATGAAACATTTATAGCAATTGCTACGCCTATCAACTTATACAGTCCAATTTCATGAACATGTTTACATTCAATTTCCATTCACAGTTCCCTGGGAAGTGCATACAAATGTTAACATGGGTTAAGTACAGACACATATGCACGTTCAGATTGTGTACCTTTTTATCGCCACATGGCGTTCCGTCTGCAGCGTTTCGGGACGATTTAAGCTGTTCCTTGCCACAGACCATTCTCTTGCATATGTTTTCTGAATTACCTATGTCGATATCCTGTAAATGTTATGTTCAGTAGTGAGTAAAATGTCTATCGTGATAATGGAAATATAGCAGAAAGACAGTTTTACACCTGTCTAGTATATGATTGACCAAGCAGGATTTCTTCTAATGCTAATAAATATATTTTTCGTACTGATCGCAAGACGAAGCCTGGCCCAAACATCATTTGACACTGCGTGTGAACGTCGTAGAGCTGCCCCGGCATCGTCCCCGTGATGTTTGTCACAGACGCCGGCTCGAGACTGGTCTGTAGGCATTGCTGTTGGGCATTTGTACTGAAAAACATACGATACTGAATAGGAAATATCACGGCTGTATTATGTTATATGGATATACTCATGGGCATAGGCACCACGACATATTTTAAAATGTCACAATACTGTAGGTGAGGTGAGGAGAAATATTCTTTTTATGTTGCGTCCAAGATTATTGCACTTATATAGCGATGTGCATGCACGTGTGTGTGTATGTGTGTGTGTGTGTGTGTGTGTGTGCGTGTGCGTGTGCGTGTGTGCGTACTCGTGTGTGTGCGTGCGTGCGCGTTTGTGGCTCCTTGTAATAGTCCGGACTGATGCCGATTGATAGTGCTAGCCTACTAAGATACCATGCCGCAGTATAACATGAATACCCCTCTCAGACACAGTATACTGACTCCGAGCCGACCAGTCCTTGTTTTAGCCCCTTAATGTCGAGCGCCAGACAGGGTAGCAACAAGTACCATCTTTCAAGGTCTATTCGCATGACGCGGCCGGGGTCGAACCCCGGACCTTCCGCTCTCCGGCGGACGCTCTACAACTAGACCACGGATGCGGTCCATAATGCTGTAAATACGTTACGCAGAGTTATCAATTTTGCCTTAGCTACGCCAGCAACCGACGGTCTTGGTTTCGGATTCCAGTGAACACACCACCACACATATTCACTCCTAACAATGAGTCACATTTACCAATCACTTTTCGCACTAACCAAGTTGAAAATATATTGGTTTGGAAAACATTTTTTAACAGGGCTAATGGAAAACAACTCACTGAAACTCAGCTTTTATTGTAAGTAATACTTTATAATTGACAAGTTGATTTTGGCTAAATCAAAGGAAATAGTAATGTATTCATAGTCAGGAAAGAAATGCCGTGGACAAAGGTAATGAAATAATTCTTAGATACACCTAACACATTTATAGTATTAGATGACTTATCATGGGCAAGCACACAAACATATTGGCATACACCGTATAAAATGAATCACGTGAAAAGCTGTCGACAGCAAATGTGTGACACCCCAAAACGAGTCGGATTATTCCAGATCTTCAGTAAAAAAGTGTTCATTTCACATATAGGTTTGAGTTTGAGTGTTAAGGTTGTTTTTATTATAGCACCAAATTTTTATAAAAGATAGCTACACGTTAAATCGCAAAGAAGATGAAGAACGAAGCGCGGTTTATTTCACGATAAAACATTGTTCTATCATGACGTCATTTCTGGAGATTCGAACATTCGCTCGTAATCTGATGACGTCGTAATTTGGATGACGTTAATTTTTAGAGGTAAGTGTCAAGTGAGTTGTTCCCCATAGATGTAGCTGGACACAGCAGATACACGCAATGGCCAAACGATCGTATCCAAAAGTGGAAGAGATATGACAATCGGTATTGGAAGAAACGGTGCAGATAATCTACGTGACAGTTGTGATAATACCAAACTTAACCCCCCTTGTACACAAAATGGAATTGTCCGACATTGCCGAGGTTTGACTGTATTCAGGGAGTCATCATTATTTTAAATATGGATTACTGTCTTTAAAGCTTGTACAATTTATTGACATCCTTCAAAAGGCTGTACAAAATGTTCATATCTCATATATGATTTAAACGTCTCGTGGTCGTTGTTTTATATTACAGTTTATTCTCCCTGCAGTGTTTTATTGTACGATAAATAACTCCCTCTCGTCGTTTATTTCTTAAATATGTCGAGTTCAAACGATATACATATTTTATAATGCACAGACAAATCGTCTTTACAAGTAAAATTCACTTAATAGATAAAGAAACTACCATCTCACTTTTGAATCCTGATCCAAAATCTAGCTTGGCTACATTTAAACAAAATGGTTAACTGTTTATAGTAAAACCTTGTTAACCTGAGGCTCCCATCAAATAAAACGTATAAAACATTGGAATAGAAACCTGACACACATCGACATTGGAGATGGGGGTACCATACATGTATTTCCAAACGGATAGACAGACAGACAGACAGACAGGCAGACAGGTATAATGAAGTGGTGACCACTATATTAACTGTTCCTGATCATGCGATCAATTACCGAATTCGACGTAATAAGCGCCCAGGGCGCTTTCAAAGTTAGAAATAGGGGGCTCTTATTAGAATATTATTTTGGTGAAAAAAAAACAGGTTTGAAAGATAAATTTTGTGGTTTAAGCTGACATCCTGAAATGTTTATATACGAGAGATACATTTTTCCAGAACTTAATTGCTCATAATTAAGGGTGCATATAACACACGAGTGCGTATTATACGCAAATAAATAAGTGTTGTGTACATTGATCAACCGGAAGGGGTGCTAATTGGGATTGTTCACAAGCAAATATATCAGCAAATATCGCCGTTGGCGCTTATTGGAGCGGGGCGCTCATTACGTCGAATACGGTAATTGATCGCATGATCAGGAACAGTTAATATAGTGGTCACCACTTCATTATACCTGTCTGCCTGTCTGTATGTCTGTCTATCCGTCTGTTTGGAAATACATGTAAGGTACCCCCATCTCCCATGTCGATGTGTGTCAGGTTTCTATTCCATTTATTTACTTTTTCACTGTTTCGTCTTTCATACCAACCCGTTTGTTAGGATTCCTTGGATGAAGGTTTGAAAGTAGCGTGACGAGCATGTAGAAAAGACGTAGTAGTTGTTGTGGTCAAGAACATGGGTCCTGCTGTACCCGCTGCCGGTCATGATGTACTCGTATGTAGAGTTACACGCGTTGTTGTATTCCCCGTCATGCCTGGCGCTGAGCCTGCGAAATACCAGGTTCGATTTACAAGATATATTCATCTCTCTTCATCATCCTATTTTTATCAATATTCTAGCACCATCCCATGCGTTTCACACACAGCACCAATGAAGGGATTTAACCCAAGAGATTTGTATGCTGAGAAATTGCTTTATTCACACAGTTAAGCGTCCGTGAAGATCCGGGGTAGAATAGGTCTTCAGCAACCCTTACTTGCCCTAAAAGGTGACAATGCTTGTCGTAAGAGGCGATTAACGGGATCGGGTGGTCAGGCTCGCTGACTTGGTTGAAGCATGCCATCGATCCCCATTGTGTCCCGATGCTCATGACATCAATCATTGGATTGTCTCGATTATTTAGACAGAGTGCGACGTAAAACAACAAACTAACCATCCAACTTGAGAATAGGCTAACATGAATAGCAACAGATGTCCAGTACATGTGTCTTTTCCGGGTTTTGCATGTCGTGTCCGATGTATATATTAGTAATCTAGCATAGATTCGAAATCACCGGCGACCAATAAATATGAACTATTAAAAAAACCATGGTAAACTATACATTAAAAACACTTACGCATGTCCGACTTCGTGTGTTGTGACGAGCATGTCGTCAACCAGGTTGTCAGTGTATTCCACAGCTGACACACTGTAATTTGGTGCTTCACATATTGTTCCTACATATGCATATCCTGTGACAAAACGACGATGGAAACTGAGCATGAAACACATTAACATATAGCAGGAAAGCGTATGTTTTTAAACCTTCTTTAGAAATATTCCAGGAATATCACAACGGGTGTCCCTAGAAATGGGCTTCAAACCCCGTCTTCAGCGTGATGAGCGAACGCTTCAACCACCAGGTTACCCAACCACCTCATGTATCAAGAAATACCTGCTGTTGCCATTTGCATTGCTTACCGTATAAAGGTAGACTCAATTATGAAGGTTACAGTGATTATATGCATTTAGGATGATGCGAAATATGTGGATATCCGGATGTATTGTTTTCTACCTGAATACACAAAACGCACAGTAGCTGGATGTTCTGGGAAGAACAGATGAACATGAAAATGACAATACCTTTAACATTGGGTAAAGAACAACACATATCTTAAGATGATCCTTAGCCATCTTTAGATGATTCATATCTCAATTAAACAGAAGTATATTAGTTTTCCTGAAGAAAATCCAGAGGCTATAAGAGTAATGTCTTTCTAAACACGAATAATTATAATATAATATGACCACAATTAGTTTTCCTTTTGAGTACACATCAAGGTATCCCCGAACCAAGTGTTACCAAAGGCATGTATACATTGCTAAAATATTTAGATTCTCAATCTAAAATCAAAAAGAAAATATACTACGACTCACCAAGCAGGTTTCTCGTTTGTCCGGTTTTCGCCACAATGAACAGATCGTTCCTAAAACGAATTGGTAACATGACATGATCTTTGAGCACCGACAGAGATTTAGCAGGACAGAGTATCATCATATTAATGATAGCCCTGGATTCTTTAATTGATAGAGTTAATTACGTTTAAGCATAATTTCAGTCATATATCCACGTGTTAGATTTATGTTTGATGTTCTAAAGCGTCAGTAGCCAAATTGCCTTGTGTCGTTTTTTCTTCGATTCATTGAAAATATTTTGTTTCCGATACTGACTTTTAGCTCATGTTTTGTTGTGAACCATGAATAAGCTGCCGCGAGAAGACTCCTGGACATCTTGAGCCTGATACCATGTCAGTATTTAAAATGTTTTAAAGCTGAATTTTGAACCGATGTCGAGTGTTCCTTCCTATAAAGTGTTCATTACATGGCTGTAAATGGCTCTACCCTTGACCCGATGTGAGGGTCTCAGACGTGAACATATTACCACAATACCGGAAACATAATCAGGGCGAATTTGGGAATCCAGCCTACGATAATCTGATGTAAGTGGTAACATTTGTAAATGCAGAAATAACGAGATGTGTACCCACAACATTGGGGGAAAAAAGGTAGTGGGATAGAAAGAAAAAGGGTTGTTTAAAGATATCAAGAAAAGCCGATCTAGAACGGACAGAGTGAGCGAGTTCAAATTCAACCCTGCATCACCAGTGCTTCAGACAAAAAGCAAAGAGAACTAATGAATGAAAACAAACACAAGTACAACACGGGCAACTAATACAGAGATAACACAACAGGGAATAAGATGGTCAGGGAAATGTGTGAATTTAATATTCTTTAAATATACTTTAAGCTGATTGTGACAACTCACGCTGTGAACACAATAATGTGGTCATTGTCAGGGAATCCTGGTGTGTCAGCCTTCCATTGCCTTGTGCCACTGAGAAGTTTATCACCATCTATCTTCGTTTCATTAACGACAGCACTTTGGAACGGTCGTGGTAACTGCACATCCTAAAATGGTATATGGAGTAAAATGATACATACAAAATAATGATGCATGGAGTACCATGATACATACATAATAATGATACATGAAGTACAACCATACATACAAAATAATGATACACGGAGTACAATGATACATACATAATAATGATAAACGGAGTACAATGATACATACATAATAATGATACATGGAGTACCATGATACATACATAATAATGATACATGGAGTACTATGATACATACATAATAATGATACACGGAGTACCATGATACATACATCATAATGATACATGGAGTACCATGATACATACATAATAATGATACATGGAGTACCATGATACATACATAATAATGATACACGGAGTACCATGATACATACATAATGATACATGGAGTACCATGATACATACATAATAATGATACATGGCGTACCATGATACATACATAATAATGATACACGGAGTACAATGATACATACATAATAATGATACATGGAGTACCATGATACATACAAAATAATGATACATGGAGTACCATGATACATACATAATAATGATACACGGAGTACATGTACCATGATACATACATATTAATGATACACAGAGTACCATGATACATACATACTTATGATACATGGAGTACCTAGAGACATACATGTATAACAAAACGATACATAGTGGAAGGTTACATGTCTTAAATTAGTGATTGAAGTTGTTTATATCCAACAGAAATCCTAGGCTCACATATTGGAGTGAATCAGATTGTTTAATTATTAATGATAATATCAATATTGTCTTATCATAACCATGTTTTTGGAAATTTAGTAATCCTGTGTTTGTTGTTATTGTGCTTTTGAAAATGGTTTATCTAGCTACTTTCTTTGGGGTAAATCTACCGTCATAGCTAAGCTGAATTGTGTTTGGTACATATGAACTGTGATGATAGGTGATGTCAACATAATACCTTCACACAAGGTAAACTTAGTGTCACCTACACAGTGACGCTATCAGATATCACCATCAATACAGCGTAAATTTAAAAAGTTGTTACTTATAATATAACACGCCAGTGTTTGTTTACCTAACACCCCTGGAGGCAAACATCTTACCTCAATGATATATCCTACCAGGTTTATGTTGTACAGAGGGGACGCCTTCTTATAACGGAGATCTACCTGTTATGGAAAGGGAAATAGTATGTTAAGGTTACTTAACTCTACAGGAAAAATGATAATATTATCATGACAACATCTAAACTCGTCAATTTCTATCCAAACTAACCCATATTATCACGTAAGCAATCTATGCTAAACTGTTTAATTTACCTAATGATTTCTTGAATTGACAAAATATAAAGTAGACACAATTTATGGATAACAGCTTCTTTAATACTGTAAAGGCGATGTTCGGTATAGATCCTTATACCGTTGTGAAGCAAGACTGACAACAACCATTTGCTCGCCAACAGTATAAGGATCTATACCGAAACGTCGACTTTACAGTATTCAAGAAGTTGTTACTAGTAGAAACCTCACCCCGTTTACAAGATGTGCAAAGTGTCTTTTGATGCCTTGTTTTGTCTCCTGGTGCTTTAAGGCTTCGGACAGCTGGGTTGCTCTGGAATACCATCTGTCACATACAACGGAATCAACTACCAGAAAATGCGTTGACAAGATAAAATCTCCCATGTTACACAATACAAAGTATTTATTTGCAGGGATTGAATGGCAAATGTATTTATTATGTCAGAGATATTAATATCTTGCTAGGTAAGACACATTGCAGTATGAGATTATTGATTGGTTTAACTGTTGTGAGGTAAAAGACAAGTACCTTTCATAAACAGAGAACGCTATCACCGTAATAACGTCCACGTAGATTGGCTCCTGAATCTGGCGCTTCTTCCTCAAGGATTCTGATGCCATCATCTCACTGTCACTTCCTGACTGACCGTTCTCGCCATCATCTGAATAAAATACACAAATGTCCATGTGACATTTACTCATGTGATTTGTAACCTCTACGTTAACCATTTCTCATTTCTGTATCTTGATAATGTGCAAAACAACTTACTATCGGTTATCAGGCCAAAATATTATTGATTGTTTAGAACCAGTCTTGCATTCGCGTATCTCTACAGATATAACCTTGAAAAAACCTGCATCTCTACAGATATAACCTTGAAAAACGCCCCTCTCCATTCTCTTTACTTGGTCGTGTCATAGTCGACACTACCATGTGATAATGTCAGATAACTTTACTGTCATAACGGACCGACCATTAAATATTTGGGTGCAGCCGGGATGTTTGTGTGACAAAACATACAATATTCTGAAAGGAAGAGCGAAAGAAATCTTTTTTAGAACATCCAACGGATGATTTATTTGTTTCCGTTAAACCGACGAACACCTTACCATCATTATCTATTGGTGGAATGTGTACTGGGGAAGAAGTAAGTGTGTATTTGATATCACTGGAAGCTGATTCTGTTCCTGTCGGCTTCAGCTCATACATACTTGGTCCATTGAGCAAGAGAAACCCTTCCTGGTGTATAAACAACAATTGTAATTTGCATCTGTTTCATTATTTGCGTGTTGAATTACATTTCATAGACTCAAAATATATATATGTTAAAACTATTTTTATGACCTTACAATACAGCTACTTTGGTGAACTTTCAAAAGATAAAACAATCTGTGGCTCGCACAATAATTCTAATCCTTGTGTTCGAAATGTCCGCCTCAATCGCGAATGATATATGTGAACGAATTGTAGCACATGTAAACGAAATGCATTTTATATGAGGCGTCACGTTCATGAAGACATAAACCTGTGCTACTTTAAAGGTATTATTTAAATTGATAGCGAACTCCTTCTGGAGACATTTCCTTCTGGTTTCCATCTAAAAGGAACTTGATGTATAGAACTATCTGTACAACCGACACAGGCGTTGTTCTGTTGATTTTAATTGATTATGGGCGCATCAAACAGATTATATCAATTGCCATTCAACATTTTCATATTAGTTTGAAAAGTGGTGACACATACAAATGCATAATACGGTTGGTTCTCCTCCTTAATAATGCAGGTAACCTCGATGTTAGCCATGTGAATCACATCCTGGTATTCGGCTGCTCCCTGAAAAAAAATTAAAAGGTATGTGGTAATAATTACAACAGGAAATGACATTCTTTATGAATAGGAGAGTGTCGTTTTTGAATTGTGCTAATGCCTATCTAACCCTTAAGCATATCAGGTTAATATGAGCTTTATGACATAAATTTTCCAAAGTTAGCAAGTGACGTATTTGCAGATATAGGTGCGACTCTTCTTTCTTTGCTTTTTGAAACGCCGGTGTGTATCACGGACGGTTGTTTCCTTGAAGATTAAATATTCTTGTGCTAATAAACAAGACAGAAATAAACATGGTTAATATTGTAAAACATTTTTTGTTTTATTTTGTTTGCTGTTTAACGCCGGACTCAATATTTCAGCCATATTTCAGTGTTTTTTAAATATTCTCGTCTGGACAAGACAATCCAATGATAGACATTAAGAACATCGAGATACGCAATTGCTTTGTTTGTTTGCTTGTTGTTCAACGCCCCACCCAGCACTATTCCAGATATATGACGGCGGTTTGTAAATAATCGAGTCTGGACCAGACAATCCAGTGATTGGCATCACGAGGATCGATCCACGCAATTGGAATACCATGACCTGCATCAACCAAGTCAGCAAGCCTGACCACCAGATCCCGTTAGTCGCCTCTTACAACAAGCAAGGTCGCCTTTTACAGCAAGAATGATTCCCGAAGACCCATTCTACCGCGGATCTTCACGCATCAAATGTTTTTGAGAAGGGTAAAGTAAATTTCTATATTTCTAAAATAAAAGTGAAAAATGATTTTATCAATTTTGAAAATGAAATATGCAAATGATATTTTGACAATTGAATACACACCCCACCCTTTAGATAATGTAAAAATACATTTTGACTTGGTTAAATGTCAAGAATGATTATTGCATCGATAAAAGTCTCACAAACAGTTCTGGGTTAGTTTCTTGTATTTTCTACACCCGTACATGCCCTTTTGCTAATATGCGTAAACGATCTCTGTAAAAATTGATATCATGAATATTTACCATACTACATACGTTCTCATCTTATCTACATTATAACAACTCTTGCAACAAATACTGAGTTATGACAGCATTATTACCTCCAGCTCCAACACTGTATCTCTGACGATGATTGGGTTCCCCTTCTCATCCTGTCTAGATACATATACAGGGGTTGTTTTCTTCACCGACGTGCTGGTCTCCAACTGAAGAGTGACGGAGTCATTGTGTGTCCTTACACTCACTGTGAACTCCCTGGGGAGAGTACAGTCTCTCAACCCTTGATTTGGCTTTAGAATGTCAACGATAGCTCCTATACCTAGAAGGAAGAACGATATATGTCAGATATTTCATTCCAAATGAAGGTTGTATTCTCAAATATAATTCTACACAGATAATTCCAGCTTGGTAAGTGGTCTAATGAAGTATGTGGTATAAGAGCACTTTGGAAATAGAAAAAAATGCTATCACAACAATGCAACCACTGAAGTGTTAAATACTATCAATAATAATCCAAAATTAACGCAGTAAAATAAACATATTCATGTATACCATTTCAAAAGTTATATTTAATGCATGTTACCTGTCATCTTCCAAGCTAAAACAACAAGTTAATTAAGTTTATCCGCTAAGTACAAGATATAATACCAGGATAAATTCATTTATTAGCGGCATGAAATATTGATGGGTTACCTCCCTTTGGTAACGTTGACTATATATACAGAATCAAGTCGCGTTTTTGTCTCTTCTTGCCGATGTTGTCACAACACTAAGTGCAGTTAAATTTAACAAACGTCTCGCCAATCAACAGTATGCCACGAGGCAAGAAGCTACAGAAAAGAAAGGCGAAGGAAGACGGCCGAAAGCGTCAATGAGATGATGATGGATGGATAATGATCAGATGCACCGATAGTGCAGGTGCAGAAGACATGGTATTTGGGATATATTTCAACGGAAGATGGGTTTCAGAAAAGTGGCCAAAGGAATGGATTGAAGCTGGTTTCCTTTCTGACATCACATTTTTAGAACTATTTCCAATAATCATTGCAGTAAACCTGCAAGGTCATCACCTCCAACACAAGAAGGTTGTTTTCAACACTGACAATCAAGCTGTTGTGACCATTTTGAACAAATTATCTGCAAAGTCATCGCGGGTTATGGTACTCGTAAGAAATTAGTTCTCAGCTGTTTGGAAGTTAATCTTATGGTAAGAGGCAAATACATCCCAGGTAAGCTCAACACAATAGCAGACGCGTTGTCTCGATCTGAATTTCAGAGGTTTCGTCAATTGGCACCAGGTGCGGACTCAGACTCAACACAGATACCAACTTCAATTTGGAATCTTATACTGAAGCTGAAAGGCTACTAGACCATTCGATCGCAGAGAATACTAGGAAAGCATTTAAATCTGCAGTAAATCAATTTGAGATGTTCAGATCACAAGTAGGTATTCCAGTCACATGGCCAGCCCCCTTACAGCATTTAGTAAGATATTCAGGTTACTTGTCACTAAAACAGGCATCGCCAGCTACAGCTGCAAAACATTTGTCAGGATTGGGCAGACAACATAAATTACTTGGCTTTCCTGACCCAACTGATGAAAAAGAGAAAATGAGAAAAATGCTGAAAGGTATGAGGATCATGTCTTCCATGGATGATAGCAGGGCCCCAATTTCCCTTTGTTTGCTTGAGAAACTTATGCACGGTTTGCAGCATGTCTGCTCATCACGCTATGAAGCATGCTTGTTCAAGGCCATGTTCTCGCTTACATTTTATGGATTTCTCTGGGTAGGTGAGGTCACACCATCTGGATCAAAACATGAGAGCAGATAACTGTTTGGTGATGTGACAGTCCTAGATGACGATATTACTCTAAAAATACGATTTTCTTAAACTGATCAGACTGGTCATGGCCCAACTCTGCAAATAGCCAAACATAGCACTCCGTCGTGTGGTGTTTACAATTTGAGGTCATACTTGTCAACTCAACCGAAGCCATCACCTCCTCAACTGTTTCTTCACTACAGCACTAGTCCAGTGACTCAGTTTCAATTCAGGGCTGTACACGCTAAGGCTCTTAGATTTATTGGCTGCTGTACATCATAATACAAATCACAGTCATTTCGCATTGGTGCAGCCACAACTGCTGCCATTCAAGGCATCCCAGAGCAAACAATCCTGGAGTGGGGCCGGTGGAAGTCAAATGCCTTTAAATCATATATTAGAATTAACTTGGCTTAATTCAGTATCTTCGTCATCAAATTCTTTATATGTTTACAGAAATTTGGATAGTCGGCTCATCGATTGTGTACTGGGCTCACAGAAGGGCAGTTGGACGACCAATAGGTTTACATCTGTCTTTGGAAAAACCTGGCGAAGGGATAACTTGGCTTGGGTAAAGGGGGATGAAGTGGCAACAACTAATCCCATATCTCAGACGAAAGATCCAGAGGTTGCCACCCCCCAAAATACTTGTTATACAGTTGGGGTCCAATGACCTTGTCGATAGAAGTGGTAAACAGTTATGCTCTGTTATAGAGGTGAATATTCAAGCTATCACTAAACTTATGCCCCAAACCAAGTTAATGTGGTCAGAGATGCTTCCTAGACTACACTGGCGTGGGGCAAAGAATAATGCTGCTATTGAGCATAAGAGCAAAAGGGTCAATTGGTTTGCCGCTGTGGCTGTTTGTAGCAGAGCGGGTATTATGGTTAAACATGACATAACAGGTCAAATATCTGGCATGTACCGTGACCCGGTGTATGATAGGATCCACCTCTCTGATTTGGGTAATGACATTTATTTAACAATTTTGCAAGACAGCATTGAAAATGCTTTGAATACCATTCATATGTTGGCTCTCTAGCTTATTAATCCCCAAAATCTGGTGGCTTGCTGGCAATGGTACATTTGGTGGGACATTCTTGCATAGACAAGAAGTGGTGGAGGGGAATCTGGGGGCAAAATGCTTTTAGCTTGTTGTTATTGCATTGAGTATGCTTCCCTTCGCTAATAGCAGGCTATGTGATACCCTACCTGTTAACTACTCTCGGTATCACCAGTCAGTGTGACACTCCACCTGGTAATGCTTTGATTTGTATGTTCGTACACTGCTTGTGTAATAGGTTTTTGCTGCAGTGCTTAAGGAGGCGCTATCGATGTGAATGTTGATATCCTCTTAGGTGTGTGCTTCCTGTGCTTTGCTTGGGCTGCCCAGGTACCTTCGGGTAGGCACCCACTATAGGTTTTAGGTTCCTAGGCTCCCAGCTACTGTCCAATTTGAAATATACTGCGCCCATTTATTCCCACCAAACTGTTGTTTTTGTTTTACTTTCTGATAGTTAGCATAATAACCCTGAAATCTAATCGTAAAAGAATTCAGTGTGAAACCAAGAAATGTTATAAATTAACTAGGTGTCTAATCAATGGAAATTATTGCAAAGTATTGCAATGGCACTTTACAATATAGTGGCAGTACAACATTCAATGGCAGTTCAATTACAATGGAAGCATGACACATAATAGTGACAATAATATTCACCTAGCAATAACAATGGTCAAGCAATAACAATGGTCAATGAGGCCTAGGCTCTATGTCCAGGGTCAAAACGTCATCGTTACACAGCCGCTGGTCGTGATGTAATGTGAAATGCGTGAGGCATCGGCTTGCCGCTTTGTATGTAGTCTAAATATGTTCTAGAAGGTTCTATACAGTGCTGGACTAGTCTAGCTGTTCCAGAAGATTCTATATTACACTTGACTCCAAAGGACATCCAAATAGAGTAACTTCCACACCACTGATATCGCTAGAAAGTACTGCATTCCTAACAACTACTTGTTGTCAAAACACTATGCTATCAACTTCCACTGAATCTCCACAGAAACAATGAAATACAATTACAACAGATTCAACACTTAATGACACTGCCCCATAACACTCTCCCCTTTCAGGGAAAGAAGGTTTGAACATAGCGATAACTTTCTTTGCTAAATAAAGTGCAAAAACATTGGACATGATAATTATAATATTTTACAAAAATGCAAAATCATGTTTGCAGTCAAAACTGATCACATTCTGCCAACTGCACCAGCAATAATGTTGTCTTTGCATTTAAAATCCTTAATGTCTAATGAAGACCCTGCAAAGACACGCTCCAGTGCATCAGGCGACTTACTGTCAGACTGAAATCTTTTTCAAAATCCTTCTGAGTTTCAAGACAGTAAGTCCTTGTTATATTCTTAAGAGTCTCTCAGAAGCTTTGTGAAATTCAGTATTATATGATCTAGACTTAACCTGAATTTGGCTTACTGCTGCTGGAAAATACATGACATGAAATTAAAGCCATGATTTGACTGAATAATCCTGGACAAACAAACCTCAGTGAAGACCTTTACCAAAGCCTTGAACAATAACCTAAGCCATAATTCTCCGTAAAGGAATAGCCTCTGGAAACCTTGTGGAAGCACACATGATAGTAAGCATGTAATTATTCTCCTCTGACCTAGGTTTAGGCAACGAACCAACACAATCAATAATGACAATTCTGAAACGTTCTTCAAAGGCCGGTATGAGTTTCAAAGGTGCGTTTGGGATTTTCGGATTAGGTTTGCCAACTTTTTTACATAAATGGCATGTTCAACCACATCATGCTGCAAATTAGGTCAAAACAAATGGGATAAAATTTTGTTCACATCCCAATGACCTGTCAAACGAGTTTCATGTGTCTAACACAAAACATGGTTTTTTATATGAATTTGGATGAACAATTTGAGGAAAAGGTTTCCATTTATTATTAGCAGGAACATCTGGCGGATTTCATTTCCTCATCAAAACTCATTTTTTGAATGATAGCTAGCTGACACAAACCAATTACCAACAAAAGGTAACTACTCATCTCACTACTGGTCTACAAAAAGCTAACTCCTCTTTATCCGAACCTCGCAAGGCTGTGATCTGTTATTTACAAAAGCATTACGGGAAGAAGCCAGCTTTTTACCTTCGGAATTAATATACCCTGACTTACGACAATATCTACATGTAGGCTCAGGCGAAAATCTAAAAGTATTTTTAAAACGAACTGGAGTAGATTTATCAATAACTATACACAGTGACCCGGGCATGTTCTTGGACCATACAGAATCAACCTGGTGCAAGTTCCAGGCCACAAGAGTAACGCCACATCAGCAATCTTTCATCTATTCGCGTCGAGAAAATGTATAATCTGACCATATGTGAAGTCACAAGACTAAAAGCGCGTGGCTGTATGTCATGAATATTTGGCAAATGTAAAATGATTCACAGAAACATTAACTTTACTTTACGCCCATCACATATGGACATTAACAATATTTACAATAGATGAAGTTATGTTCTTTGTAAATACGTCACATGTACTTAACGCTGAATGACATCTGAAGTTGAGAGGTATGAGGAGTACTTTACTTTTGCCCTGATGTATAATCGTGGAGTCAGTCTACTGATAATATTAAATGTAGTCAACCGATGCGAATATTAATCACACTTTGCAAAATCCAACATATAATAAACGCAGTTTGCTGTTGATAAAACATTCACATCAACAGGAACACTTATGTGAAATGTAATACAATGAAGTCATGAAATAACATGTACATTCTGTAACTTATAAAATGTAAATGTTGATTATCCGCCGAAGAAGAATCCATTGGGCGTAAAGGACAATATACAAAATTATAATAATGGACCACTAGAAATAAGTGATGATCCCTGGAATTCGCGAAAGGGGTGAGCATGACCTGCTCGATCGGGAGCACCTGTCATTCACACAATTTTCATAAAAATAGTAAGTATTTATTGCCTGACGCCGAAAAACAGTTCTCTTGCCATGCGACGGCTACCTATGAAGATCCGGGGTAGAATAGGTCCTCAGCAACCCATGCTTGTTGTAAAAAGCGACTTTGCTTGTCATAAGAGGCAACTAATGGGATCGGGTGGTCAGGCCCGCTGACTTGGTTGATGCATGTCATCGATCCCATTTACGTGGATCGATGTCCATGCTATTAATCACTGGATTGTCTGGTCCAGACTCGATTATTTACAGACCGCCATCATACAGCTGGAATATTGCTGAGTGCGGCATTAAACAACAAACTAACCAACCATGCGACGGTGGCCTGTAAACAAACGAGACACTTCATCATGACATTGTATTCAACAAGGACAAAGTGTAGGTAGCTGATAACCATGATGTCTGCTGGTATGTAGAAGCTAATATGTCAATTTCATGCACGTACATACAAATATGATTAAAAATTAAAGTTTGCTCAAACCCCATGTGAAGTGTAATGAGGTATAGTTTTGCCCTCATATTTAAAAGTTAAAGTACGTAGAAGCTTACGTACGAGTTCTTTGACGTAATATCAGTTCAAGGCAAAACACACCTTATCACACTGGTTTTGTCTAATCCAGCCTCGATTACAGGCAACTGTCATTTTGCCATCTGTGGTGTTAACAAATCCATATCTATACTTGTTGACACCCTGGCTGGCACTAGGCATTAAGGGGATAAAACATGGACTGGTTGGCTCGGAGTTTGAGTGAGTTATCCATGTTAAACTGTGGCATGGTATTTCCGTAGGCTAGCACTGGAACAAACCACCACATGCACACGCGTGCATGTGCGTTGCTATACACTCTGAGTGTAATAATCTTGAACTCGACGTTAAACCCATTCTACCTCATATCACTGAAACACTGACATAATAAATAAATCAGATAAAACCAAAATACCTGACCGTGAGATTCTATGAGAGCTTGTTATCAAGCAAGTGTTTCATCTGACTAAATGCTTGATAACCTTGTTAGAACCTACACCAAAACGTCGCTCCTAATTGTATTAAAGAAGTCGTTCATCCATATATCTTATCCTTACTTACTGACCATGAGAGATTGTATGAATGATATTTGGGGTGTGTATTGAAACCGCGAAATACCAAATGGATGCAATGGACATATCTGACAGTGAAAGACCATATAAATGACATCTGGGTGACGAGTAACTTACGAGTGACGGGTGCCACAAGTGGGACAGGATACGCTGACTTTAAACACATGTTTCTGATAAAGTCTGATATCGTACAATGCAATTTGCCTTCCGTTGAAATTTCTTATGTTTTATGGAACGTTTTGTGCGGCGTTTATTTGCCATCAAATTGAGATAATTCACAAAAAGTATATCTTAATGGGCATCAGTAAACCCTTCTTTACACATTAGCTTAAACGCAAAAACTATATCCCAATATATTGGCATGCCATAGGTTACTAAACGTAAACGACATGTTTCATAATATATGTTTGTACTCACTGTCTTGGCACAATGCAAACTTGCTTAACGTTAGCAGAATAAGAATCTTCATTTTCTCAAAATCCTTTTTCGGGTCAGACTGCATTTCAACATTCAACCAGGATGTATTCTTGAAATCGGTTAGCAAATTTCCTCCACTGAGCGACAGCGTAGTGTTTACTTTGTACTCTTCTCATGATCAGTCATGACTTGAAATTTATATCCTTGCTGAGATTGAAATGTATACAAAAGGAGTGTCTTTGATATTGCCCTTGCGACTATGTTTGTTTGATAGCGTCACAATATGAATATGTCACGTGCTTGTGTCATCCAATACTGGCTCCTAAAGTGATGTGCACAGAAGGGACACGGATGTAAAATTTATATCCTGGTTTAGATTGAAATGAATACAAAGAGAGCATTTGTTAACATTGCCATTGCGACTATGGAGTATTGTACTTAATGATTGTTTGGTAGCGTCACAATGAAAATATGTGTAAAATTCTTGTGTCACCCAAAACTGGACCCCACAGTGATATGCATAGAAGGATACATTTGCATGTTTGCTGTTGGCTATTGTTTTAAAGTTTTAAGTTGGCAAAGTGAATATTTCATTAGGTATGAAATTATATTATCAACTATTTGTTTGCCATTTATAATGAACGTCTCATGCATCTCGTACGAGTCATTCAAAAACTCACAGAGTATAAACCCTGGTTAATGACAGTAACGATAAGTTCATGACACGTCAAATAATGATCTTGACCAATAGAGGATTGGGATCGTAAGACTTTTACCGTCTCGTACGTATCGGAAATCCCGCGGCAAGGACAGTAATGACATCTCTAGTGTATATGCCATGCACAACGTGTACAACTGATCACGTGGTTTATTCTTTACGAACCGCTCACTTGTTACTTTCCTCACTGAACTCACTCAGAAAACACTTCCTCTTTTCTGCATAAGGAAAAGGTCTCACTCTCTCAGGAAACGCATTCTCCTTTTTGGCTGGGCGGTGGTGCATGTAGGTCACACAAAAGGTAACCGTCATCCTGTAACTCGTAACGAAGCTAGCTCATCCATGCTTCTATTTAGTAATATAATGAGACTTTTCAAGGATGTCTCCTGGTGTGATTGTGTAAATAGAAGCGACAAAACCCATTTTTTTCATTTTTAAGGCCATGTAACATGTGAAGGGCGGTCGGGTAGCCTAGTGGTTAAAGCGTTCGCTCGTCACACCGAAGACCCGGGTTAGATTCCTGACATGGGTACAATGTGTGATGCCCATTTCTGGTGTCCCCCGCCGTGATATTACTGGAATATTGCTAAAAGCGGCCACTCGGTCACCCACTCTTATAGTGGGCGTATACATTTACCATGCATTAAATGAAGTTCTTAGATTTGTTAATATTTTGTGTATTTAGTCCAAACATGCTACATCCAAGTTAACTACAGATATACTTTGCAATGCATTCTGTATTTCAAGCCAATCGGTTTCTTTATCCTGCAATATGTATGTGCCATCGGCTCTGCTTTACTTTTTGATACCATTCCAGTTACTGACCATGAATGCCATATGCTACTCCTACTCATCCCACTCGGACGCTGTAGACATTAATCAGTCGCACTAGGTATCATTTACAAAAATGACTACCGTAAATCTTCCATATTTGGAGACGTTTGATGGGAAGCAGATCGTGACTGTCGGGTGACTTTCAGCCATATGACGACGGGAACACGTTGATTTAAACAGGTGAGTCATGAATATAAAGTTATATTTAAAAGCAAATTTAAAAAACTTATTTTGGCATACCAATAGTATGTACAACTGTTGAAATCTCGGGCTTCGTTGGCCCATTTTTGAAATTTGCAAACACATAGTTGTAGTTGTCTTTCTCTGCATATCCTTACAACGGCATGAAATGCTGAAATCATCCACAAAAGGTGTCCCATAACACAAGCGTTTAATACTTTAGTGAGACTATGAAGTTTGATGCTGAAAAAGTTTGACAGATCGGATGCTGCCTTGAGCGACGCACTCATCTTGATCGAAATGATCACACAGGGCAGAGCCCACTCGTATCTGAAATGGTCTCTGGGTCGAAAAAGATGGATACAGCATTTTGTTTGTTGATAATGTTTTTTTTTATAAATGATTCTAAACGCACCAAATAATAAATGGTACTTCTGTTATTTTAACCCACACTGGATGTTACTCAGGAGATTATTGGTCTCCAACTACCAGACTAATCGATTGTTGACCATGTGCTCCATGGTTTTACAATCACTGCTAGTTAATAATATGTAACGGTAATTGGGTGGATCAGTGTGATCCCAGGTATGCTTGGGTATTGGAATGATAATGGCATTATGCCACAAAGGCGGAAAATTTCCAGTTGTCCATATTTCATCAAATATGTTAAGTAGTGTTTCAAAATTTGAATCGGGCAAGTGTTTCAGGAGCTGATAATGAATGTTGTCGGTTCCTGCTGCAAACCTCCTTGTTTCAACTCCAGGATCCGCCACTGTACTCTGAGCTAGACAGGATATTGCTGAAGAGCAGATTCTCCTTATGCGAGCCAGCTTGGTTTATCGCCGCTTCACACATTGTAAACACATGTTCATGATATATTCGAAATCAAGCAAAGGACTATGTTTTTTTGCAGCGATTTCTTGAATATCGAAAGGGTTTTGTCACTTTTGTTTAAGAACCGCCATATTGCACTTCTCTTTCCACATTCGGTAGCCGTTGATTACATATTTACTCATTGTCAAGCCAAATCTTATTGCATACAATTACTTAATCTTTTTCCCTCCATGTCCGCTCTGCACTTGAAGTGACTGAGTGAGCAAGTTTTTCGCTGCTTTGAACATCATTTCAGTTTCATTACAGAGACGTTGAGAAAACCCCAAAGTATATAACCCAGGTGCATGTGCCAATTTAGGCCTATAGTATTACCGCCTCCGTGGTCTAGTGGTAGAGTGTCCGCCCGGAGAGCGGAAGGTCCGGGATTCGATCCCCGGCCGCGTCATACCAAAAGACGTTAAAAGATGGTACTTGTTGTTACCCTGTCTGGCGCTCGGCATTAAGGGATTAAAACAAGGACTGGTCGGCTCGGAGTCAGTATACGGAGTCAGTATACTGAGTGGGGTAGTCATGTTAAAACTGCGGCATGGTATCTCAGTGAGCTAGCACTATAAATCAGCATCAGTCCGGACTAGTACATGCAGACACACACACACACACACACACACACACACACACACACACACACACACACACACACACACACACACACACACACACACACACACACACATATACACGCGCGCGCGTGCGCGCGTCGCTATATAAGTGCAATAATCTTATTAAACCCAAATTCACCTCACCTCACCTCCAGTATTTTGAACACAAACATAATAAAAATTACCCTTGTGATTAAATTAATGTGAACAATATTTGATTTTTTTAAACTTAGCGAATTTCACTGTCCACAGAGACACTAAACATGTTAGTAGACGTTACTAACCAGTTCGTAAATATTTGCAAATTGGTTAGTAAGTTGCCTATGTGGATAAGTAGTTTACTAATAAGTTGGTAGAGATTACGGCCCATCTTTCACAGAACTACTCTTTTACAATTTGCAAAAAACAAGTAAAAGACAATGAAAATACATGTATTAGATAACATATAACGATTTTCAGCCGCATTTTAAGTTTATTTACACAATAGTACAAAAAATTAATGGAAAGGTAAATAAAATATACATATGTTTATTTACACTTGCAAACCTCCCTTCATGATTGAGTACATGCCATAAAGTTCTCAAATTTTGTAAGTCATGAAGAAAGTACATCAAGAACGTTACAAAAGCGATATACACCTAACACTCTGACTCATAGAAACTGGTTTCGTTTATATGTTGTAGTAAATCGGTTTGTGAACTGTGCGATATGAACAGTAAAGAGGTCAACGAGAAATATATCTGACCACATATTGTCAATATAGAACGTCAACGCAAGAGAATAATAAGTCTATGAATGGATCTCTGAAAATCAATGATGATACCAGGAATGTAAAAAGGTATATGTAAGTATGACACGCTGATTGGCCTGTGGTAATAAGTGAGCTGTAACGATTATGAATGAAAATGGTCAAATATTTCATGTCATTTTGACTGAATAACATACACTTTTAAATAAATAAACCAACATCTAATCAGATCAACAGACTAATTGATATGGGAGGAACAGTGGTGAAAAATACATATGATTGGTAATATCGCACATCATTTCCAGAAATTGACAATAAATGTCAGGCGAACAAATAGGACCCGACTACTTTTTATTTCAATATATGAAGGTGGGTAAGTCTGTAGACCAGTTTCAAAAGTCAAGTCAATGTCGTTGCTTAAAACTATGATTGGGTATGAGTGGGATGAACTGTACTGGGTATTATTGCCTAGGTTAATCGACCAGCATTAAAACGTGTTGAGTATGAGGAGAACCCCCTTGAAGACACTCCTAGAGGCGGAGCCATGTAATCCAAGTCTCCGGTTCGTGTTGGCGGAGGTTTTCGTTCTGTCCCCATTCTGCAAATGCCTCTGAAATAAGGGACACACACATTTATCCAAATTATCACAGACTTAAGATAGCGGAAATTTGTCTGATTGTGTACTCTTTGACATTATTACAGTTTCTAGAAGGCTATCTGTTACAAGCGACAGAGGACTGTTCGAGATCTTTAACGAATTTTAATCTTCTTGTCAAGTGGGAATTGTATACCTATCTGAACACTGGACTGTTTCATGACCATCGACAGTGACAAGATCCTGAACATTCGTGTGAGCACACACATTCATTAAAGGGCCGCTCCCACGTATGTAACCCATCGTTTTGCCTTGTGCTTCAGTATAAATTATTGATTATTCATTGATCTTATGTGATTATTTACTGATTGCACAATTCAGCTCCGATACCGATTATGATATTAATCAGTTTGGAAATCACACCAGAACAATATTAATTGTTGGAATGAACTATTTTGCTGCAGTTTTGTTTGTGGAGTATTCACAAGTGCCTCTGACGTCTAAGACGGCTTACTAAACTGCTTCAATTGCTTTTTGACAGCAAGCGGAGGAGGTCATGGAGACATGTACTTCCAAAGTTTGTTTTGAGAAATAAAAAGGTAATAAACACTTCTGTTTATGTTAATTTTGTTGAAAGCAATAATGCTTCACAAACAAACTTCACACAGTGCCATGTGTAGTGTCATCCGATCGCAGTCAACTACCGTCTGTCTATTCGTGTTGGTGGACAACGCCCAGTACAAAGAGTTACATTTTTAGCACAACGAGTGGTTAAACTAGCAGGATTAAATATTAAGATGACTTCTCTTATGAATTTGATAGTCGAAGCCTGACATCGATTTGTGCAAGTGGTTCCTAGTTCTGTGCAAGGACACCCAGTCCCCGACATCTACAGGAACTACGGCATATGCCAACACAAGCACGAAGAAGCACATTTCCAGCACATTTATGTAGATTAACTCTTTCAGGAAAATAACTGTACGCACCTTTTGACAAAGACGATGAGCGCAATGAGGATGACAATTATCCCGAGACCGAGAGCGGAGCTCGCCCCTATGATTATTTTTTGCTCTGGAAACAAACAAATATTTCATACAATTCACTACCTGATAATACTGATTGTTTTTATTTTTAATTAATGTAAATGAAAAAATGAATGATTTCCTTGAAGGAAGGAATTGACAAAGGAGAAACCGGTGGTAGTACAAGTTTCCGTGAAAGTCAGAAAGACAGCGGTAATCACTGTTTCCAAGACTTTTCCGTCTCCATATTCTTTATTCTTAACATGTGTTTGTTTCCGTTTTATGCTGAAGTCAGCAATATTTAAAACTATCACTGTGATTAATCGACTCCAGGGCAGACAGATCGGCAATTGATGGGATGAACAACGGTCCATACCTTAAGGGTACTTTAACATACAATCAAACAAGTCATCGACCACCCGATCCAATTGTGTCACGTTAATGACAAGCATGGTTTGTAGGGGTAATTTGTAACTCTTTGTAATTTGTGTACTCACCACTGAGAGCATTGACTATCATGGTAGGAGGAGATGAGCTTAAAGTTGTGGATGTAGGTGCTGCCATGACTGTAGCTGTGCTGGACACTATTCTTGTCCTGGTAGCTTGCTTTGATGGAGGTGAAGAACTTTGTGTTGAGCTGGCTGTTGTAGGAATTGTTGATGTAGTTGTGGTAGTTGGCGTTGTATTTGGCGTAGTTGTAGTTAATTGCGTAGTAGGAGAAGTCGTTGGTTTAGTTGTAGTTGTTGGTGAACTAGTGGAAGTTGTTGTAGGTCTAGTAGTTATTGGTGCTGTTTTGGTAGTTGTTGGTTTAGTGTTAGTTGTTGTGATAGTAATTGGTGTAGTTGTGGTAGTTGGTGAAGTTGTAGTAGAAGCTGGTATAGTTTTTCGTAGTTGTTGGTGTAGTAGTTGAGGTTGTTGGGGGAGAAGTTGTAGTTGATGGTGTAGCTGTTGGTGCAGTTGTGGTAGTTGTTGGTGTAATTGTGGTAGTTATAGGGATAGTAGTGGTAGTTGGTAAAGTGGTAGTTGTTTGTGTATTTGTGGTAGTTGTTTGTGTAGTTGTTTGTGCAGTTGTGGTAGTTGTTGGTGCAGTTGTGGTAGTTGTTTGTGTAGTTGTGGTAGTTGGTAAAGTGGTAGTTGTTGGTGTAATTGTGGTAGTTATTAGTGTAGTAGTGGTAGTTGGTAAAGTTGTAGTTAGCGGTCCAGTTGTGTGAGATGTTAGTGAAGTTAAAGTAGTTGTTGGTACAGTAGTAGTTGTGACAGTTGTTGGTGTAGCTTTGGCAGTCGTTGTAGTAGTCGTTGGTGTAGTTGTGGTAGTTGTTGGTGAACTAGTGGAAGTTGTTGTAGGTCTAGTAGTTATTGGTGCTGTTTTGGTAGTTGTTGGTTTAGTATTAGTTGTAGTGGAAGCTGGTATAGTTGTTGTAGTTGTTGGTGTAGTAGTTGAGGTTTTTGGGTGAGTAGCTGTAGTTGATGGTGAAGTTGTTGGTGCAGTTGCAATAGTTTTTGGTGTAACTGTGGTAGTTGTTGGGGGAGTAGTGGTAGTTGTTGGTGTAGCTGTTGTTACAGTTGTGGCAGTTGTTGGTGTAATTGTGGTAGTTTTGGGTGCAGTTGTGGTAGATGTTAGTGTAGTTGTGATAGTTGTTGGTGTAGATGTGGTAGTTGTTTGTTTAGTAGTGGTAGTTATTGTTGTAGTAGTGGTAGTTGTTGTTGCAGTTGTGGTAGTTGTTGGTGTTATTGTGGTAGTTTTTGGTGTAGTTGGTAGTTGTTTGTGTAGGTGTGGTAGTTGTTGGGGGAGTAGTGGTAGTTGTTGTTGCAGTTGTGGTAGTTGGGGGAGTAGTGGTAGTTGTTGTTGCAGTTGTGGTAGATGTTGGTGTAATTGTGGTAGGTATTGGGGTAGTAGTGGTAGTTGGTAAAGTGGTAGTTGTTTGTGTAGTTGTGCTAGTTGTTGATGTAATTCTGGTAGTTGGTAAAGTTGTAGTTATTGGTGCAGTTGTGGTAGATGTTAGTGAAGTTATCGTAGTTGTTGGTACAGTAGTGGTTGTGACAGTTGTTGGTGTAGCTGTGGTAGTTATTTTTGTAGGTGTGGTAGTTGTTGGGGGAGTAGTGGTTGTGACAGTTGTTGGTGTAGCTGTGGTAGTTGTTTGTGTAGGTGTGGTAGTTGTTGGTGTAGACGTGGTAGTTGTTTGTGTAGTTGTGGTAGTTGTTGGGGGAGTAGTGGTAGTTGTTGGGGAAGTAGTGGTAGTTGTTGTTGCAGCTGTGGTAGTTGTTGGTGTAATTGTGGTAGTTATTGGGGTAGAAGTGGTAGTTGTTGGTGTAGTTGTTGTTACAGTTGTGGCAGATGTTGGTGTAATTGTGGTAGTTTTGGGTGCAGTTGTGGTAGATGTTAGTGTAGTTGTGATAGTTGTTGGTGTAGATGTGGTAGTTGTTTGTTTAGTAGTGGTAGTTATTGGGGTAGTAGTGGTAGTTGTTTCAGTTGTTGTAGTTGTTGGTGTAATTGTGGTGGTTTTTGGTGTAGTTGTGGTAGTTTTTTGTGTAGGTGTAGTAGTTGTTTGTGTAGGTGTGGTAGTTGTTGGGGGAGTAGTGGTAGTTGTTGTTGAAGTTGTGGTAGTTGTTGGTGTAATTGTGGTAGTTATTTGGGTAGTAGTGGTAGTTGGTAAAGTGGTAGTTGTTTGTGTAGTTGTGATAGTTGTTGGTGTAGATGTGGTAGTTTGTGTAGTTGTGGTAGTTGTTGGGGTAGTTGTGGTAGTTGTTGGGGGAGTAGTAGTAGTTGTTGGTGTAGTTGTTGTTGCAGTTGTGGCAGTTGTTGGTGTAATTGTGGTAGTTATTGGGGTAGTAGAGGTAGTTGGTAAAGTGGTAGTTGTTTGTGTAGTTGTGCTAGTTGTTGATGTAATTGTGGTAGTTGGTAAAGTTGTAGTTATTGGTGCAGTTATGGTAGATGTTAGTGAAGTTATTGTAGTTGTTGGTACAGTAGTGGTTGTGACAGTTGTTGGTGTAGCTGTGGCAGTCGTTGTAGTAGTTGTTGATGTATTTGTGGTAGTTGTTGTTACAGTAGTAGTTGTAGTAGTTGTGGTAGTTGTTGGTACAGTAGTAGTTGTTGTAGTTGTGGTAGATTGTGACGTAAAATTGCGACACGTGTCACAACACCTTCCAATGTAGTCGGGACCGGAAGTGATACAGTTGCTATAGGCACATGGGCCAGTCAACGTGTTGTCGCCATAGGGACAGTCTGCAACATAATCAAGCAGCGTTTAAACGTTCAGATATTTGCTAATTGCTATATTGATGACAATATTGTCGAGCATGTTCGTCTTTCGATTATCATAACCATCGTGTAAACCTTTCACTAGACCATGGTTAATGTGGAAGTAAATCCCAAGGCAATACAGATGGAACATGTTTAAGCCTTTGGTGAATCCGATGATCAATGGTAGCACATGGTGGTAAGAGGCATAGATTCCATTCGTGGAAAGATTCACAGTAAATTTATGCAACTCTGCATAACTATTCTTGTCAACAATAAGACATATTTCATCACTGAGACCAGTTCTCACATGTAAAGTCATCACATAAATTAAAGATACCAGGGTACCGTTTCACAAAGCAGTCGTAAATTTACACGCTCGTAGATTTTACGCCATATTTGCGCAATGTTTACGCCATAGTCTAAGACTGTTTCACAAAGCTACACTAAAACTAGCGTTACCTCGGCCAACTTACAAGCACGTAAAAAATACGATTGGAGCTCTTTCACTTTGTGAGGTAGGAAAATCCGCACTAAAGTTGTCTCCCGTGGCAGGTGCTCTGAGCAGACGACGAAGCGCAGTAAAATGGAGAACATTTGCGACAAGAAATCGAGGAAGAGAAACTTTTCGGCCACAGAAGTCGAAATTCTTACAGAAGAAGTTGACAGCAATTCAGATGTGTTGTTTTCATCGTTTTCTTCTTTTTCACAAACAATCGGAAGAAGAAGATATGGGAGGATATTCTGACAAAGTGAGTGTATTTCACGGCATTGAACCCACATCTGTCATATGAAGGATATGTTTTATTTGGAAGTGATAGACCTATGCCATTTAGTGTTATCGCGCTTGTTGTTATGCGGAAGGAAACACATAGCGATAAAAGGTGACTGTAGATCTACTTGAACTTGCAATAAGCCTATATTTCTTTGTTAGTGCAAAATTTGAAAAGGTGGGAATTATTGTTATTGCTAGGGATACATATCTGAAATATTGTGCATAAGTGCATATACATGTATGCACACATATAAGAAGTCGCGGAAGTATCTCTTTTCTCACATTATAAAACAAATTGTATATAGACTAAACGTAAATTTCCTAAATGTCCGGCTCAGTGATTAGGAACAAAAAACGCCAGAATCACTTATTTTTAAACACCTTCATATTTAATGGTAGACAACAACAAGGCAATTGTCAATCATGGGTGACATCGAGCAAAACATATTATATAATTTTGAAATAATTTTTGTTTACAGGATCAACGCCAATAATACAGAGGTAAGGACTGTGCCTCAGCTGAAAAAGAAATGGCAGGACCTCAGGGCTGCAGCCAAGAAGAAGGAGGTGACAAGGAGGAAGGAGAGTGTGAGAACTGGTGGAGGTGGCCCTCCTACACAAGTCACTACTGTTGAACAGAAGGTATGAAACACAACAGGAAGAATATGTCAGATCATATGTAATAGTCTAATTGCCCAAATAGTCTGGTCATTCTATAATTTAACCTCAAGAAAATTGCAACAGAATATTTAACGACTGTTTCCTTTTAATTGAATGTATTTGAGTTTGTATTAAAAAGTCTACCAAAATCAACCTTCGGGAAAATGGTTAATTCCCGCATCAAAAAAGATAAAAACCAACGTGGAGAATATGGCATCTACGGGCTGCCGTACATCAAGAAGAGCTCGCAAAGAGAGATATTTCGTAGTGCTAGTGCTAGTGCTAGTGCCTTGGAAAATATTCAGAAAAAGAACAACGATAACGGAGCCGTATTATTTCTTGGTAAGTTGACAATTACATTTTCAATTCATCCAACATTGTTACAATTATTAGAAACATAATTATGTGAAAAATTATTTCGAAAAGTGGACCCTCATTGATAAAATAAAAAATGTATCGAAGCCCATGAGTGACATGATGTATTATCATTTGCGTAATGCGTACGTAATTTGCAATTCATTAAATTCATTACGTTTTACAACCAATCTTGACAATATTGATATCGGAACAAGTTACCTATTTCTAAAACACCCGATATTGACATTTCTCGTCTTGAGTGCATTTGTTTTACTGTTTAAAGTCACAAAATTAACTCTTTTAACCGGCTTGTAACTTTTTTTTTGTCTGGGAAATTGGTGAAAAAAGGAACCAGGACAATTCAGCAAATGCAGATGTAATTACTTGAAATATATGGGAATTTAAACAACTTTACTCTCTTTTGGCACGATGCTGTTAGACATTTTTCTTCTTTCAGAATTACGGCTACCATTCTGGAACGGCATGATCTCAGACAACAGCGCCAGTGGATTCTGTCTCCGTTTCTTGACTTGAAACTAAATTTGTAGCAGGAGTAGACCAAATACTGTCCCCAAAGATTGTTTGGAATACAGCGAGGCACTTGTGTGTTTATTTAGTCCGGTAATTAAAGGTTTATTTTTCATGAAGGTTCAACAAAATTGACGGAAAAGGTTTTTTAACACATTTCACTGCCTTGATAGGTCTACTTTAAAAAAAAAAATAGTTTACCAAAATTTGACATGGGGAAACACCCAAAATAGGTCAAATCCAAGATGGCCGCCATCAGTACAAACGAAAATCGAAAAATTTAAAAAAAAAAGAATCAATCAAAATCTAAACATGGCTGATGACTCTATTTAAAATCAACTTCATAGGATCCAGACAGGGGAATATATATATAACAATTTTGAAGTGAAATCTTACACAGAAATAAATTTCGGCTGCCCGAAATGTGAAAAAAATGCAATTGTTCCATATCAGACTACAAAATATTTAACACGGGCTTATAAAGAGGATATAACCCTGCAATACTACAGTTTACAAGTCAAACTTACTATCAATTTAAATGTCTAAAGTTCAAGAAAGTCTTTATAATCACACTCATATACTGTACATGAAGAGACGATTATTCAGTTATGTCAGAAACGTCATGACTTGGTCCATTTGAACATGTCATCCCTTTGCATTGTCCACATGCTGAGGTACATTGTAGACAAAAATATTCTGCATGAGCATGTGTTTTCATCACACTTTCCAGTGCAATTGTATCTGATTATTTTCAACAGAAATTTAGGAGTGACAGCTTGGTGCCTTGTGATTGGTTTCAATATAGTGCCCTTGTTGCTCTTGTGAAGCGTCCAGCCCCATTCTGTCAGAACAGAACAGAACTTTATTACGCTCAGGCCGAGATCCTCGGCATATGAGATACAAAATGACATCAAAATACACATTATAATAGCGGATATGTGGTTAGCCGGAAGATTTTACAATTTGCATTACATATTTACAGAATTTACTAAGGTTTTTTAATACAGATATCTCTTTACAAGTGAAAAGTCTTTGAAATTTAATCATATTAGGTCTTTTAGAATATGTAGGTGGGATATACAAAATTCTTTCTTTCGTAAAATATGGACATTTAAAAATATAGTGAAATTCATCTCCAATATCATCAATAAAACACGGTTTACATTTTCTTTCACAAATAGGTATCCCATTCCATCTTCCTTTTTCAATTGGTAAGTAGTGGCATGAAGTACGAAATAAAAGTAGAGGGATAGCTTTATTTAGGGGTAGGGACGTCAGATAATTTTCTAATTCAAATTGTGGTTTCAAGAGAGAATAGACTACACTTTTTTTTTAATTTTCCACCTCAGAGCTCCAGGTTTGTTTAGCATGATCAGTTAAAATAGAGTGAGCTGTTGCTTTGAGCCAGGAAGATGAAACAGGAGACTGTGACAACCATACATAACTTAAACCAATATTGTTTAGAACATTTTGAATACATGAAATCCAGTCATAGTTGTAAACACCTGTATTATGGAAGTTATATACAATAGAGTAAATGATTGAAGATATTTCGCTGGATTTATCTGTAAGTAATTTCGACCAAAAGGTTAACATACGGGTTTTAACATCAACAGATAACGGAACTCTACCTAGTTCACCGTAAAGCATGCATAAAGGGGTACTCTTTTTAACAGGTAATAATTTTCTCATAAAACAAATATGTACATTTTCAATTTGTTTTAGATTAACAGAACCCCATAATTCACAACCATATAATAAGATTGGTTTTACCATTGTGTCAAAAAGATATAATTGGCATTGAATTGATAAATTAAGGTTTCGGCTTTTACGTAGTACGAAATACATGGATTCTGTAGCCTGTTGACATAGATTAGCAATGGATGCTTTAATATTGTCGCATCCATATTGTTGCCTAGCCAGGTCTGCACTTGGAGTCAGACTCGTTGGCTGGGCAATCTGGCAGCATCTGATGTCGGTGGAAGGTGTCGAAGGGGTAGGTAATTCGAGCTTGATACATACCTTCTCAGTGAATTTTGTCACACGTTCAGAATTCAAATCCAAGCCAGGCATACAGCTGTAGAGGATTGCAAGTGCCTGATTACCAGCCTGCTCGATTTCTGCATGGTTTCCACCTGTCACCATGAAAACCTTTGAATATTCCTGAGACCATCCGTATGCCATATGGCCTCGATGTTGTGTCGGTCCCTGACAATGCATGTACAAAGGGCAAAAAATGGCTGAGATTAGGATCAAGGATCATCTGTAGGATGAAGATTTCAATGATCTTTGTACTTGTCTGAAGAAAGATGGCCTCATGGTATCGAGTCTGAAGTGATATTGCAACAGGATGAGAAGGTCGGTGTCATTCCCTACCACTAGTTTTTGAGCCAATGTACAGGCAGACATTGCAATGTCATAGTCAGCATCTCCGGATGAGTGTTTAATCTGAAAACCCACCTTTTTCGATTTTTGACCCCAACAGAGTGATGAATTTCTGTTTGTTTCTTTCATTTGCCAAAAGGGCTTTTTCTTCATTTTCAGAATCATGTCCGGTGTGAAATCCACATCCACTCCAATCTCACTTCCAGTTCTTCTCTGATGGGTCTCATCCATGGTCGAAAAACACCACAATAACCATCAAACACGATAAGAGCATTGCAGAAGTGGTTCCTCAAGAAATGAGCCAGCACAGCTTGTGACACTGATTTGCCGGACAACATCTGATCTGCACTACCCTCTGAATATACTTGAGTGATGATCTCCTTTAACCCAGATCCAGCCATTAGATTCCCAACTGTACCCACAAAACTCATCTAAGGATGGAATCCCCCCCCCCCCCCCCCCAAGACCAGGGCTATTTGATGCAAGGGGCTCTCAGCTGGCCGTGATTCGATGATCATGTATGCAATTCACCAAATTTGCTGGTCGATTGTAATAACCGGTGTGATTCCATGTCGTCTGGCATGTTTGGAAATATACTCCAGCATTGATCTGACACAGGATTTGTCACTTGGTGTCATGCTGATAATCAACAAGAATATCTCAGAGCTCTTCCTGGGGTATGGAATGTCAGAATGGAGCAACTGCATGCAACCGGAACACAGTGGTCAACACACACACAAGTGGCGCAGTCCACAAAATATCTAGTTTGCTATTCTTTTCATCAAGACAGAAGTGACCAATTGGTGGATAGATAATGTTCGCCTGCACTGCCTTTGGATTTCTTTGTGAGAATAGTTTGACACTGTTGATTTTTTTAACATCATCCAAGTCCACCTTAAGTCTTGGTACCCTCCGTTTCACCATCTCGCCCATGGCATGGATTGAGCCAGTCCCATCAGTGCCTGGTATTGCACGAATGTATCTGCAATGTCTCTGATTAGGTGAACACCATGAGTAGTCACCGAGAATTTTCTAAATTTACGAGGAGCTGAAACCGAGTTGGCTTATCATATCCACTAAATTACAATGACCATATTTGTGTTATAGTGTGATACTTTGTCAAACTTGTCGAGGAGGCAGAAATGATGGGGACATGTCGAATGCATTATTGCCTGACCCAATGACGCAGTATGGGGTTTACTGTTTCAGCTCTTGATGATGCTTGAAGGAGGATGCGTAATGCATGTGGGAGGTAATCAAGATTGGTGTCAATCAATGCCATCTGCTCATTGTCGAGATACACATCAACATGTTTCGACATGGTCTCTACCTGCGTATGAATGTATTCTCACCCAACTTTAATCAAACTGTCCATGTCGGATTTGTCCACCTTTGCAACATTTTCATATGCCGTAAGAGATGCAATGTTAGGTTGTTGCCTGATTGAAGTTATGAATACCTTGTTCCCATAGTGATTCATGAACTCCCTTTTCAGTTGTGATGTAGTGTGTAGTTGATCATCACTCAGTGCACTCATTGACTTCATAATGTGATGCAAATTGTCCAAAGGAATCGTTTCATCATCATTCTCTTCCAAGTAATAAATGGCAATCTCAAATGCTGTCATCTAGGACATACACTTCAGTCGACCAAGTCTCCGTTTCTTCGGTGGAGCCTCTTCATGTTCAATATAAGCTTCAGGTATACTTGTCCCTCTCCGAAAATTCTTATCACAAGCATGGTGATGGATAGCTTCTTCAGCTGGTAGATCATATATGGGCACGATACTTGACTGTACCATCTTGGCCCAATCATCTTGCCTGTTGACACAGTATGTTGCAGACATATGTTGAGTAACTCAAGAGCCATCGCACGGCTGAAGTACACTTCTATATGGATGTTTGTATGCAACATCCTGGTCAATACAAGTACCACATAGAAAACAGTGAGTTTTAAAATTTAAGGCTTAAACATATGATCTAAAAGTTTTCAGCTACTTTGATTGCCTTTGGATTTATATGCATACTTCGACACTGTCTGTGTACCAACAGGCTACAGTTGTATATGATGTCTGGTGCATCTAATGTGCAGTCTGTTTGCATAATTAATGCTACAGCAGCATTTTGCTGTCAACTTCACATAATCCTGGGGTTTGTCCAGGTTAACTGGTTCCATACATAGCAAACAAGTCGCCATCTGTGATCTACATAGGACACCTTCAGTTGAGAATAGTCCCCTGCGAATAGTAACAGTTGATAGAAATATGGTTGACATGTGTCCAGATACAAATGTTGCTTTTCCGATTATAGCAAATGATTTTTGTGCTAAATGTCTTGATTATATCTTCTGAATTAACTTTTAATAAAGTTTCTGAGAAGCTAATACCATTTGAGAAAAATAACTGCTTCCTGGAGTTTGGATTATCTCCCTTGATTTTCCTTGAAACAAATGTTGATGTTAATTTTAGGGCTCTGTTTCGAATTTTATATTTATATTTGTTCATATTTTCATCAGTTATTCCTCTCTAGAGCCAATCAACTATATCTTATACAAGTTTTCATTTTAGCTATAAAAGAAAAATAGCTTATACATACCTTTATGTTCTTGAGGTCTATCTTTAAAACATTGTATGCATGGCCGCCATTTTGAAGAAGGGAATACTTTGGGTTTTTTCAATTATATTTGTTTCTAACTTGATTATTTATGTGAAGACAATAAACTGTATGATTTTATATGTAAAAAGTCAACATTATAATAAATCGGTACTGATATTAACAAATATATGTACTTTTTCGTCATTTTGAAGCATTATTTTAAATTTCTGTGTGAACTTTCCTTTCAAAATTGTTAAATGTACATTTCTTTGCATTTATCCTGGCAAGCTAATATAGATAGACTCATCATAAATGTTTTTATTGTTATTGGTTCCACGTTTATGACTATTATTACTTTTGTTGGCGGCCATCTTGGATTTGACCTATTTTCGGATGGTTCCCCATGTCCGATTTTGGTAAACTATTTTTTATTTTAATGTATATGTGTCAAGGCACCAAAATCCAGCAATAAACCTTTTCCGTCAATTTTGTTGAACCTGGACCTTTTAATTACTGGACTAATTCGCCGAAGGCCCGGGTTCGATTCCCCACATGGGTGCAATGCGTGAAGCCCATTTTGGTGTCCCTCGGGGCAATCTCATTAAAATCAAATCTTTGCACTCGCTAGTGAGAACTAAGATCTGATTTTAATGAGATTGCTCTCGGGGGCACAGGTTGCCCAATCGTCTAAGGCGCCGCGATTCGCTGTGCAGAGTTGCGTCCCTTGGGCACCCCAGAATCCTATGATTGTGGGTTCGAATCCCAGTTCGCCCCGATTATGTTTCTAGGTTCGTCAGCACCATACCCGTGATTGTGGGTTTCACCGAAGTGGTAAACGTCTGAGACCTGCATCATTTCGGTTTTTCTCCCACATTAAGCTGACACACCGTGATATAACTGGAATAATGTCAAAAGCGGCATCAAACCCAACTCACTCACTCAGATGTCCCCCGCCTTGATATAACTGGAATATTGCTTAAAGCGGCGTAAAACCATACTCACTCACTCACTTGAGCGTTTGCCATATTTCTATGCTATGCAAAAGTCTGTGATTATCTTGTACTTATACTCAAATTGAATAGATTCGCTCACTGAAATAAATGAATCTATAGTCAGTATAGCCTGTGTTCACTCAGCATATCAGCGACAGGATTATAGATAACCGGGTGACATGAGTCTCGCCGGGGCCCCTTTCACCAGAATAGACTATAGTCGGCCAACTACCCGGGCCATGCGTTACCAAGTTCCAGTTCTTTATGACATTAACATATTTATTTCCATAAAGTTGAGGGATTGGCAAACAAGCAAATTTTGCTGATCTGAATGCCTCTCACAAACATGATACACATACAAATTACAATGTATTAAAGTGATATGAGAAATAGCATACATGATATAATTGACACTAAAGATAATCATTATTCTGTAAGTGTTTTATTACTGGATTATCTTTCGAAACTACAGCTACGTTATATTATTTACATCTAGCAAAACAGCATCACAGTATCATATATACTTGCCGTAAAAGGCGACTGTGCTTGTCGTTAAAGGCGACAACTAACGGGATCAGGTGGTCAGACTCGCTGACTTGGTTGATGCATGTCATCGATCCCAATTGCGTGGATCGCTGCTCATGATGTCAATCACTGGATTGTCTGGTCCAGACTCGATTAATTAATGGCCGCCGTCATATAGCTGGAATATTGCTGAGTGCGGCATTAAACAACAACAAAAAATTTAACTTCTGAAATATGCAACCAATATACTTACTTAAACGAATGAGTGTTCAACTATCAGTAGTTGTGAATAAGCATCGGAGTTTATAAAAGTTGGGATTTATACGACAATAGTTTGGTAATAATGTTCTTTCAAATCTAAAACAAGTATACAGGAACATATATTCATTTCCCCTTGTACAAGAGTCACAATTCGGGCAGAGTCTCAATCAAAGGAACATTCTGCCACGACCCGTTTCTATCCATTTCAGTCGGAGGCTTGGAGGCTTGCTCATTGTTACCTCAGACTGCCACTGGCTACAATCATTAATGGCTATGTATGACTGTCCCCCCCCCCCCCCCCCCCCCCCCCCCCGCACACACACACACACACACACACACAATTAGGTGATTTGTTAGTACATTAAGTTTTTAAAATGATATATGAACTGTGATTATCTTAAATTTGAATATAATATGTATGACTTCATTCCAATATTTGAAAATCTATGGCAACATTTAACTTCTCGGCCACTCTTCATATATGTCCTCTATTTGACCTTGAACTATTGTAATGAATTAAATTATCCCTGTGATATTTTTTATGAAGTAAATAAAAGTTGAATACCCAGATGGTTCTTTAATTTAGTTATATTTAGAAAGAAAACTTTAATAAATTTGAATCTCTTCCTTCCTACAAATATCCAAGAATACGAAAATACGAATTATATAGGCCTATATCTTGTGACCTTGAGAAAGGTCATTCCCATGAGTTGATTTTGGTAGACTTTTTTTTCCTGAAAGCTGACATGCTACCAAATAACATAAAGTATGAATTAATTCTGTTGCAATTTTCTTGAGGTTGGCCATTTATTTCGACCAAAATGACCAGACTAAAATGCATGACATATGGAATATGCTTGAACATATGGATTGGGCCAGAAATTGTGATATGATACCTAGACAAACAAATGTTACCTCTCTTAGTTATTTGTGTTATACATAATGATATAACAGACTTATAAAAAGCTTAAATTTACTTTATTTCTACTGGCATAGGGGAAATATTTATGCAAAATACTGATACCATTTAGTTATTTACTTGTTTCATATTTCATGAAGTAACTGTGTTCTTCATTTCTTTAATTATAGATTATAGATTCCTCCTTGCCAGATTGAAGGAATTGCTGGAGGATTTGATTCGGGAGGTAAATATTTCCACGTCATTCCTCTTAACAGTGCTGATTTAAGTATAGTGTCTGTGGTTCACAAACCATATAAATGTTTTTTTTTCATTATCTTCATGGCATAGTCAACTCATTGATATGCTCCCAGATAAGCAAATTTACTTAAGTCATCATTCATGTGTTGAACCATTTATATTTCAAGTTGATGGGTATTTTCTGGACAAATGTTAACCACACAAATTGAGTTACTTTTGATGATGGACTGCTTTATTTGTCTTTCTTTCATAGACACAGTCAGTTGCAACACAACAGAATCAATGTGTATCACTCCAGCAGGGACAGGAACTGCAATTATGATGGAAGGTATTGATCTTCTACCAACAAATCACATCATATTATAATATAATACATATATAGTTATAGTCAGTTGGCCACCAGCGGAAAAGTGGCTTAGTTTAGATTTTCGTTCCCACATTTTCCTGTATACCTTAAACCTTTTCTATTGCATAAAGGAGGTATCTGTACACAATTTCCATTGGGTAGTAAGCTTGCAAGTGTGTGCAGGAATTTTCAGGGGGTCAAAACTGCATAAATTGAAGGAAAAATGCATAATTTGACAAAATTGTCTGTAACATTTTTATTAAGTCATATCCAAATTATGTCTTTGATTACAGGTAATATGTTCGGTTATCTGAATTGGGCAAACCTTTTGTTTCATTTAACTGTTATTCTAAATCTCAGTGGAAACATTGGTAAAAATCATGTTTTTTTACTTCATTTTCAAATCTTGTGAGTAGGTAAAACACTTATTCCATTGGATTGTGACAATAAAACCACTATAACTGGGTATTAAAATCTGCCTTAACCGTTGTACTATCCTATACAAAAAACAAAATGAAAATATATTACATAGGGGTTGAGATATTGTATACAATGTTACCCCACCCCCCAAAGACCAATTTTGACGAAAATTGCTTATTGAGATATGGTGGTAGATGATGTTGCTGTAGTGGATGAGTGGGATAATTTCAACAATGCTTAAAAACACCAAAATAGTAAACTCATAAAGAAAGATAATGTTTCAAGTTTTTCTGTGAGCATTTATGGTGGCCATCTTGAATTTCAAGATGGCCGCCATTTTGACCTGTTTTCAAAATCAAGATCTTATATAGTTCTTCAACATGGTCATGTAATATATCATATGAAAGCTTTTCACATTGTCTTTTCAATGATGTACGTTATTCACTGACTCCTGTGGTAAACTGATCCCCAACAATGAAAAAAGGAAATATTGAAAGCTAATTTCTCTCGCGACTTCAACCCATACCCAAATTTAGATTTAAATTAAAATGGATATATTTTCACTCAAAATTGTAGATATACTGCACTTTTGTCTGAGCATTTCACTAGTATATAATTTCAGTGGAGAAACAAACATGAGAATACTTGTAGTATTATGAAGTATTAAAAATAAAATGTGAAATAATGTCATCTCTAGTCACCGAGTCATCTGGAGAGGTAGGTAAGTTGTTTCTGTTTAGGCATGACATAGCACAACTGCATCCAAAGGAACATCACATGATGTTCTCGGCGCAGCTACACCTGAATGTGGAGCATTTACCTGTTGTGCATTTACATGTGAGCAATTGAAGAGACAGTGCGCTTCACGCATGCGCAGTTGATGTTACTCCATTCTGTTAAAAACATTAAATGTTTTACATCTCCACTATTATTGTCTTTATTTGGCTTCAGGTGAATTGTCAATGCACAAAATATACACCTTCCATCTCATAAGCATATAAACATTTAATTGTTAGCAACATCATGTTAATTAACACTATTAAATAGTTTGTATTTCATGATTATTGTCGGCCCAATGCATAGAAGTTTTTCGTCTTCTCGAACGGCATGGTCAGAAAAGTTGTTATTGCATAAATAGCATAGATATATTGAAGTTGTCTATTAGCTTATGGTACAAATGTATGGAAATGAATATTTCTGTAGTTCAGATATGTTTTGATAGGAATAAGTTTAATTTGATGAGAATTTATGTCATTTCGTCAAGTCAAATTTCTTAGCAGTATTGCCAGTATGTGTGAGAGAGTTATTTCCCTTTGCTGCTGAGCGGAAGTAAACAAATCTGTAGCGTGAAAATGTTTTCGTTCAAAGTTTGTTGTATCTTGAGACAAGTGTTTAGCAAGTCATGTGTTTGCAAAATAGAGTAAGTTTCCATTATATCCTTATGATTTGTGATTGTCTCTCAAGATAAATATTGTTATTGAATTGTGTCACTCTGAAGTTATCGTTCAATAGTGTCAGGACTCAGAAGTGGTTATGACGTATGATGTATTGAAAGGTTGATTTCCTTGGGTATGTTGTCAAAGTATTACTAGATCATGTAGATAGGTTTGTCAATTAGTTATCAGTTTAATCAGAAGTATGCGTAGATATTTCAAGGTTTGCTGTGATAGTTTCTTTGAAATAAGTTTTGTTTTTATTAAAGGCTTGTTTGTCTCATTTTGAATAAAATTCATTGTAAGTGTTTCATCATCCTTTTTCCAAATGTATAAATTAAATTCTTTTCATTATCATCATCATATATATATATATTTTTTAACCAAAATATTGTCAATATTCTAAATATTTTGGAACTTTGTTTTTCATCAATAATTCATAAATATCTTTATTTATATTTCATCAGGAGTTTTTTAAGAATTGTTTATCTAAACATTTTCATGTCAATTATTTAGTAATCCAAGGGAGATAATGCTTAAGTACTAAGAATGCAATGTTAAAGATACCCTTAAGTCAAGATGTAAGATTGAAGTATTCCAAGTTTTATTCCAAGTTTCATGTATCATGTATGTATAAGATTTATGATTACAGATTGTATATGAAAGCAATGTTATTTCACTGTACAGGTGTGTAAGAAATGTTGCCATGTGCGCTTGATGCATGAGCAGATGATGTTACTCCATTCTGTTGAAAACATTAAATGTTTTACATCTCCACTAATATTGTCTTTACTTGGCTTCAGAAAAAAACGTTGGGTAAGCATGACACCTCCTTGGGCTGGGGAGCATTATACCGACTACATAACTGTACCTTCAATATTTAATTATTTCACTTACAATAATTTCTTGGTTACATGTCCAACTTACTGTTGCCACTTAAAACCATACTTGCACAAGCCAAATGCTCACTCTATTGTGTTCCGTGTCTTGATATGACATCTACTGTATTTCTCCTGTCCTTCCGAGCTGGGATTGAGCACAGGGGTCAGCAGCCATGGTCTGCAGGCGTATCTGTAACATAAGTAATAAGGATAACACTATATCCAGCCAGGTCATCAAAATATCATCAGTATTTTACTAAGTGCAGTTTTGTCAGATTTGTTTATCACACATTGTAAGGTATATATGTTGTAGTTATATTTACCCAGAGTCTCCAAGTAGCCATCCATCAATATTTTTCTTTTCAAAGTACTGACCAAGGGCAGAGTTATTCCATATGTAACTGTCATGGAGAGAGCCAGGCCACTTGAACACACAGAAAAATATAACAATTTATATCCATATAAATCCAGAAATAACAGAAATCCAGTATTTAAAATGCACATGCATAACTTTATAAAGCTCATTTAGAGATCTACATCTGCCTACAAATAAACACTATTAATTCACATTTCACTTATGGAACAGTTATTCTACATGTAAACAAATGGAAATTTGAAAACATTATCACAATGGATTCATTTTTACTGGTATGCATCATGACTTATCTCGCCCAAAACGTTACCTAGGGGGCGCAGCATGCGTCAATGTCAAGGCCATCTATTTCATGTTGTAATGTTTACATTTTGTCGTGCCTTGTTCAAGAGGAATAGGAATAATTGATTCATGATAAAAGACATATCTACCATGTGTGTATGTATCTCACCTCATGTTGGCATCACATACTGCCTGTATGTTCAGTGCATGGTAACCCTTCCGACAAACGTAGGCTACTTCGTCACGTTTCGGCGCCATTATGGGTACGAGTGTGCAATCAATTGCACCGAGTACTTTAGGGAATCCAGCTATGTCGGAGAATGATTCTTTGGTACTCTTCTGAGTGGAAGGCATCGTGGGAAATACAAAATCACCCATGGTTGCACATAATGCGTCTGTTGTTGCGTGGATTGCTCTGCAGACGGAGGATTTACTCACACCGTGGATATCGGCAATCTCACTGTAAAACCCACCCTTGGAGAAGTATCTCAGAGCAATTAAAACATTAAGGTAAGGTGGTATTGCATGGGAACGCTGAGTTTGATGTTCAAGTCTGTCACTCACTTTACCAATGATAGAAAATATCATGTGTCGTGATAGGCGGTACCTCTCGATGATGTCATGATCATCCAAATCGTCGAGGGGGTTCGACCTGTCGCGGAAAACACGTTCTCGCTTACATACTTTTTTGGCAATCTCGACTGTGGTTGGATTGATCGCCATCTTTATCGCTTGCGTAAATATTTACACCACCCCAAGACCACACGTAGAGTTTACGCCAATTTTACCCGGACGTAATATTACACTAGCTTTGTGAAACGCCCCTAGTTCAGTATTTCCGAGTTACGCCAGTTTTACACGCACGTAAGACTTACGACTGCTATGTGAAACGGTACCCTGGGCCTGTCTGACGTCTGGCCTGTCTGACGTAACCGTTGCATCAACCTGGTGATAGTGATGCGTGCGCAGCCCAACCTTCTGGCGACGTCGACGTGTTGGACCATTCCAACGGCTCTCTCTTTCTCGATGGCTGTCAAACGTGGCATATCTTGTGTTCTTTTTGTTGCTGTGATATCAACGTGTCTGATCAGCCGTTTTATACAGTTTTTATGCACGTGCAGAACATGCTAGAGAGGGAAATGTCACGTTCACGAAATTTACGTTTTTTCCCGGAAGTGATCACGTGTTCCCGGTATTTTTTATCGACTATGCTGTGTTTGGGATGTGCAATACGAATTGGCATGTTGTCATACTAGACAATTCACTTAGTAAAAAACAATTTTGAAGATAAGTTGGTATCGTTTCTTTTGTACACTAGTTTAGCTGGAATATTGCTGAGTGCGGCGTTAAACAACAAACCAACCAACCAACCAACCAAATTTGATTGCATAGTTTCTCGGGCTTTTTTCTCATGGAGCCTTAATTGTACTCGAAGTGATTGAGTGAGTTTATAGCTGCTTTGAAAAGCATTTCAACTCTATTACGTCGACGGCGAGTCAGCTTAATGTGGGAGGAAAGCCCAAAATGTTATACCCACGTGCTTGGTGCCAACTTAGACAGCCAGTATTTTGAACTTAAACATGACAAACGTTGCCCTTATTGTGACTGAATTAATGTGAACAATATTTGAATTTTTTGAAAATATTATTAAAGGACAAGGAACATGTTAAACAGACTTTCTTTATTAAAAACGAAAATGAAAAAAAACCCACAAACATGAAACATACAAAAGAGGTATACAATCACCAATCAAGTGGAGAGTCATAAAAAAAATAAAAAATGAAGACGTATATTGTGAAACTATTAGAAACTTAAAAATGTGTTTCACACTAGTTAAATTACACATACAGATACGAGGACACACTTGAATTTAGTAGACACTTTTGTTCGAATGGCTCGGTGCCATTTATTTATTGGTGAAACGTTTTTCTTGCTATGCAATATAGTTACCAAAATCTATTTGTGAACTGTGCAATAGAAAAAGTGAAGATATGGACGTAAAATAAACCTGATTAAAGATTGTAAATCTAGAAATGCCAAAGAATAATCAGCCCTGATTAGCTGCTGAAAAAGATTCCAATAGGCGTAAAAGGCAAACAAGTGGTGAAAATTACATGAATGGATCACCGAAAAAAAGCGATGACACCAGAAACTGAAAGGTAATTGACTTAATGGCATTTACTTAAATAAGTAAACCAACGCCTAATCAGATCAACCCCCTGTGACTGCTTGATATTGCAGGAATAGAGGTGAAACAAATATGGTAATATCGCCCCTCATGTCTAGGAATCATGCGAACCAATAATACCCGAATACTTTAATTTCTTGGTGTACAGATTTTCATTTGACAATTCTAGCCATAGGTGGAAAAAGGGTAAAAGTAACTAAATGTCTTAATATTTAGCATCTTGTAGTCGAAGTTGAACCTTTTGTATGCACATTTCTGTGATGAACACGAAGCCATTCGGTGGAATAAAAAAATAAACTTTCCGTAAGCCACTCTCCCGCTCTGACACGCACGCACGTACGCACGCACGCACGCACGCACGCACGCTCACACTCAAGCCAACACGCACACGCACGCACACAAGCCCACACGCACACGCGGTTGCTGTTTAAGACCATGATTGTGCATCATTTGGGTGAACCTGTACTGGGTATCAATGTCTAACTCAATCGGCTAACATTAAAAACTTGATGGGTATGAGGAGAACCCCCGTGAAGACGCCCCCAGAGGAGGAGAAGTGTAATCCAAGTCTCCAGCTCGTGTCCATGAAGGTTTTGCTTTTGGCAATATTCTGAAAACGCCTCTGAAAAAGTGGACACAATATATTTATCAAAATGACAAAGTATCACCTAATTGTGTACTCTTATGGGAGTTAAGATCACCTTAGCGCAAAGATCGCTTTGTACAACGGCACCCAGGGCATTAGTCCATCGCAAAAATAACCCTTATAACTCCCGTAACTCAACAAAGAGCAAACTGCACAATGTGAAACGTTGAAGAATATAGTCAGAATACTCAAGGAAAATGTAGCAAATCACTACACATGTCTAAATCCACTGAATACAAATCCCATAATCATTAGAGATTTTTGTGAGTGTATTTGCAAATGATGTCTTCGGCGTGACAAGCGAACGCTTCAACCGCTAGGCTACCCGACCGCCCCTATTCCGGATTCAAGATCAGCTAAGAACGGACTGTTTCAAGACTTTTGACAGTCACACAATTCTGAACATTCGCAAGTGCCCACATTAAGTACAGGGCTGTTGCCACCTATTTGGCCAATTGATTGTAATAACGACAACTGTGTGTTCCCCTACAATTTAATGTTTATTCATTGATCTTGAGTGGTCAGTTATTGATTTTGTAATTTAGTTCTGTAGGTAATGATTTCTGCACTGACCTTTGCGTTTCAATTTGAAAAGCACCTCGTAACAATAATGAACTGATGACCAGTGGCCAAATATCAACTGTACAGTATTATTTTACTTCAACAATGTGTTTGCTGTTGAGATTTGCTTTCATTGCATGTTCTGTTTGTATAGTGGATAACTATTTTGCGCTCATCTTCCCGAGGCAAGGGCGCAGACTGACTATAAAAGTCCAGTTTCCACCCTTGCCGAACTGGGCTGGAAATTTCCAGGCTCGATCGAAACACCCCCAGTCAATATTACGAGTTATGCCCCTTCTATGTTCCTCATATTGGCCAATTAGATTCTATCTCTCATATTGCTTGCATTTACTTCAAACAAAATGCCAGTCAAGACGATCTGATCGATAATCAAGATCTATATTGTAATAAAGCGGTTCCTACCCCGCGAAGTGCATCAATCGTTATTTTTTCATTTTGTTTGTTCGTGTGTGTGCGTGCGTGCGTGCGTGTAGATAAGATTATATTATTTAATTTAAGACTATGAGCCTGCTTTTTTAAAAGAAAATAAAACCTTGCAACAATATAATTTTTATGACAGGCGATCTTTCAGTTTTCAACAGTCTGACGCCACCCCCATCTGACGCCCCGCCCCCCCCCCCCCCACCCCCCCATCCCACACACCCTACCCCCCAACCCCGCCCCCACCCCCCACCCCCAATGGTTGGTCACTTAATCTAAAGAAGATAGCTGTACGCACTTTTTGATTTTGACACAGACGATGACAGCAATGATGATGAGTATCCCAAGACCTACAGCGAAGCTCGCCGCTATGATAATTTTTTGTGGTTCTGTTAAGATATCTGGAAACAAATGAGTATTTTACGTAATTAATTACCTGACTAATTAATTTCATTTATTGTTAATACCCATGTTTCAACATGAACAAATTATTTCTTAAAGGAAATAATTGACAAAGGAAAAATTGGTGGCAGGAGATTGCAGTCTCCCGGGATTTTCTATCTCTACATTCTTCACTCATTAACAGACCCGTGAAGCTCCGGGGTAGAATAGGTCTTCAGCAACCCATGCTTGCCGTAAAAGGCGACTATGCTTGTCGTAAAAGGCGACTAACGGGATCGGGTGGTCAGGCTCGCTGACTTGGTTGATGCATGTCATCGTATCTCAATTGCGTGGATCGATGCTCGTGATATTAATCACTGGATTGTCTGGTACAGACTCGATTATTTACACACCGCCGTCATATAGCTGGAATATTGCTGAGTGCGGCGAAAAACAACCAACCAACCAACCAACCAACCAAATCACTCATTGACGTGTATTCGTTTGTTGTTTTAAGCCGTCGTCAGCAATATTCCAACTATATCATCTCACTATTCCAACTAATCGAGTCTGTGCCAGACGAATCGGTGGTTAATGGTATGACAACGATCCAAACTTTCGGGGTACGATGATATGCAATCAAGCAAACCACCGAACACGACCACCCGATCCAATTTAGTCACATTTTAGGGGCGGTCGGGTAGCCTAGTGGTTAAAGCGTTCGCTCGTCACGCCGAAGACCCGGGTTCGATTCCCGACATGGGTACAATGTGTGAAGCCCATTTGTGTTGTCCCCCGCCGTGATATTGCTGGAATATTGCTAAAAGCGGCGTAAAACCATACTCACTCACTAGTCACATTTTACGACAATAAAAAATCTGGGTGTCTGCTTTACTTACCGCTGGATCGGGTGGTCAGACTCGCTGACTTGGTTGATTCATGTCATCGATCCCAATTGCGTGGATCGATGCTTATGATGTCAGTCACTGGGTTGTCTGGTCCAGACTCGATTATTTACAGACCGCCGTCATATAGCTGTAATATTGCTGAGTGCGGCGTTAAACAAGAAACCAACCAACCAACCAACTTACCGCTGATGGGATTGACTGTTGTGGGTGTAGGTGCGGATTGGGTTGTAGCTGTACTTGACACTATTCTTGTACTGGTTGTCAATGACGTCTGTGAAGCCGTTGTTGCAGTTGGCGTTGTAGTAGTTGGTGTAGTAGTGGTAGTTGTTGATGTAGTAGTGGTTGTCGGTGTAGTAGTGGTTGTAGTAGTTGGTGCATTCGTGATTGTTGTAGTAGTGGTAGTTGGTGTATTAGTAGTTGTTGCAGATGTTGTAGTTGGTGCGGTAGTCGTTGTTGGTGTAGTCGTAGTTGTTGTAGTTGTGGTAGTTGTTGGTGTAGTTGTAGTTGTGATAGTAGTTGGTGTAGTCGTGGTTGTAGTTGTGGTAGTAGTTTGTGTAGTAGTGGGTGTTGTAGTTGTGGTTGATGGTGTTGTGGTAGTTGGTGGGAGAGTCGTGGTTGTTGTGGTAGTAGTTGGTGTAGTAGTGGGTGTTGTAGTTGTCGGTGTAGTAGTAGTAGTTGTAGTAGTGGTAGTTGTTGGTGTAGTCGTGGTTGATGGTGTAGTGGTAGTTGGTGGTGTAGCCGTGGTTGTTGTGTTAGTAGTTGGTGTAGTAGTGGGTGTTGTAGTTGTAGCCGTGGTAGTTGGTGGTGTAGTCGTTGTTGTTACTGTCGTAGTTGTGGTAGATTGTGACACAAAATTGCGACAAGTGTCACAACACCTTCCAATGTAGTCGGAACCGGAAGTGATGCAGTTGCTTTCAGTGCATGGGTCAGTCAACGTGTTGTCACCATAGGGACAGTCTGCAACATAATCAAGCAGCATTGAAACCTTCCAATATGTAGTTATATTGATGATCATAGTCTCGAGCATGTACGTCTTCTGATTAACATTACCGGAAGACACCACTTTGTTCTTCCTTGTCTTTGACCGGGCATTATTTAACTGAATTCAGTTCAATCTCATTGAAATCAGATCTTAGTTCTCGCTGCCGCTAAACAAAGATCTGAGGACATCCCATTACGGGTCACGTCAGACCGACCTTTCGCGAACTCTGACCGACCAATGAAATTACTGACAAGAAGTCGACATTAGCCAATCAGGAGGTAGGTTTCTCGTGCTTTACGGCACTAATTTCAAATTGGCGACTACGCTTCGTAACATATTATGACAATTAAAAATTTGAAACCTGAACAAAAGAAAATTCTCGAATGGCTCATGTATGGTCTAGATTGTATAGATTCAGTCGTTACGCCAGTAACTATCGTTCGGAATACCCCGTTTAAAAGTTTTCGAGGCTGCATAATTAGAAATCACATTCATGATCTGGTAAGCGACGCTCTGCTTGGTCGGATGAAAGGTCGTTCTGACAGGACCCCTAATGGGATGTCCTCAGATCTTTGTTTAGCGGTAGAGAGAACTAATATCTGATTTTTATGAGATTGAATTCAGTTAAAACCACAAGGCAATGACGGAACTTCTCTTTTTCCCTACTAATCCCTTGATGAAAATTTCATGAAAAAAGCTTGTTTCCCCAGCGGGATTCGAACCCGCGATATTTGCACCGAAGGCTTACGAAAGTAAAATGGAAGACACTTTATGAAATTAACGACTAATGTAGTTTATAGTTTAACAGTTTTTGCACGGCGAAATATGTGTTTTATTCATTCTATGCATTGTAAGTAGTAGGTAGCATTTCGTTCGAAGAAACGAACAGATAGAAAAAAAATTACTCTTATCGGGATCAGGGCCATGTTGCTTACACTAGGCCCTTCAACATGGGCAAGTCATGGTTAGGTGATTGATAATTAAGTGTGCTCAAGTTGATCCTATATGAATTGTATACGTGCCCTTGGACATGCATTCCATCGGCTCAGGGAGCACATTCACGTGCACCACGCAGGGCCGACTCGCAGTGCTCTCACACATTCGTCACCACTCGCGCCTTTCCGTAACCCCGCTATTCGGCTTGTTCCGGAATAACACGAGTTGGTCACATATGTGCTCTCACAGTGAACCAAAGAGTTCTTTTAAAATACGGTTATCAAAACAACGTTGTTTAAACAGTTAAGTGCTAGGGTACTTTGAATGCTGGCCATGCTTATTCCTTTCTACCACGGTTCATGTGGAAGGCAATGCAATATTCCAGCTATATGACAGCAGTCTGTAACATTCGGGACCAACTCGTGTTATTCCGGGACAAGCCGAACAGCGACTCGTGTCCCTCTCATGGCCATTTTTGCGGCCGGGTTCCGTCTTAGCGCAAACGGGCATACCTAAAACAATTGGCAATTCGTTGCGTAATGGTTCACATATATATTTCCCCATATATTATATATATTTCAGATGCAATTTAAAGCACATCGGGACGTGCGAAATTATAAAGTATGATTGAACACATTTAACTGTGTCTTGGGTATATTTTTATATACGAATACGGTAACGGACATGTCTTCAGGTTTTAGACTCAAGCTAAAAGGTGATGCGATACAGTCTAATATAAATACAGGACTGATTGAAATAATGACACATGTTGATCAAGGAGCAAGCTTAATCCATATTTGCCTCAATCGCCTACCATCAAATAGTGTACTAGTTCATTATTTGAAGGTATTTTTACCAGATTCCTGACTCAAAACATGGAAATTTGGTATCGTTTTTTGTAGGGGCGTCTTGTAAGTGTCAGATGTTTTGTAGGTAAAGTGAATGGGTTCCCGGTACCCGGTAGGACGAAATGGTAAATTGGCTTTAAGCGTTCTGGCGCCTCATACGGCAGCTTTTATTGTATACTCCTCAGAAATCTGAGAATGGAGTGTGAGTGCATGCTGATTCTAAGACAGGGGTAATAATACTATGTAGCACCCTGACCATTCTCTTGGTAAATTTACGTTGTCGCATTAAGGTGGACTTATTATCATTATTATTTTTTAACAAATTCAATTGGTAATATAGATGCAGCTTTCGTAACCTACAATCTGGTCAAGAGTGAGTGAGTGAGTGAGTGAGTGAGTGAGTGAGTGAGTTGGGTTTAACGCCACTTTTAACATTATAACAGTTATATCACGGCGTGTCAGCTTAATGTGGGAGGCAAGCCCGAAGTGATGCAGGTCTCAGACGTTTACTACTTCGGTGAAACCCACGAGCACGGGTATGGTGCTGACAAACCTATATCTGGTTAAGAAGAAATGTAAGTATCATCAGATGAATATAGCATACTTTTACTGTAATTATTACAATTATGTTCATTAATAATAGATATATTTATGTTGGTCGTAGGACCACTATCATTCCTGCCTAAGGAATCGTAGAAATGATAATCTAACATAATATATATCATATCACATACTTCAGACTTAAAACTTCGATTTAGTGTTTAAAACGTTACTTGAATTGAATTGACAACTTGAATGATTGACTAACTCATTTGAAACCCAAACCAGACAATCCCCATAATCTGTACTTACCTCCCCTTGACGAATAGGATAGGCAAGTCTCACAACAGCCATGGGCAATGTCTTCATTGTAACATTGGTATTTCGTTGCCGAAGTTACAGCCCGACAGTTAGAATAACGATCACCATATGTGCAGTTTTCTGGAAAAAAGATAACGCAATAATCAAAATAGGGAATAAATACAAACTTTGTGTTAAAGGAATGAAACATCGCAAATAAAATATGTAGGTCGAATATGTTAATTGATTTACCATCAAATGTAGAGCCACCAACTGAATCGAATATGGCTGCCATAACCATTTATAAAAAGTAAAACTGTTAATAAATCAGTTGTATTATAATGATAGCTTATCCATTCTGAATAGTTCATAACATAAAGCAGTTTAAGTGTGATATGATTTAAGTTTCTCGAGAACATAAAGTAGCGACTAAAATGATAATATAGGATATTATGGACAGTGGTTCACAGTATTTAATAATACCTATCATGTTTTAAGCTGCGAAATGTATCTATCATAATAACATATAGCTCCATATAACAAGTATAAACAGTGAGTGGGTGAATATGGTTTTACGCCGCCTTTAGCAATATTCCAGCAATATCACGTCGGGCAACACCAGAAATGGGTTTCACACATTATACCCATGTCAGGAATCGAACCCGGGTCTTTGGCGTGACGAGCAAACGCTTTAACCACGAGGCTACCCGACCCACCCTATAGTACGTAGATAAGGGTTTGATAAGGAAGAGTTATTGGCTGAGAGTAAACGAATAGTATAACCCAGGTCCCCCCGACATCCACAGCTTCCACTGAAGGTGCCACACTCCCCCCTGAAATCCAAATCAAAACCCAAACCACCTTTCAATAAACGTTTTGTCAAATTATTTGGATATATGCAAAATTTATAACAACGACGTGAGGTATTAATAGACTGACCAATCACCAACAGTCATATCTGTCCCAATCTCATTAAAATCAGATCTTAGTTCTCGCTACCGCTAAACAAAGATCTGAGGACATCCCATTACGGGTCACGTCAGACCGACCTTGCGCGAACTTTGACCGACCAATGGAATGACCAATCAGAAGGCAGCTTTCTGGTACTTTACGGCACTAATTTCAAATTGGCGACTACGCTTCGAAACATATTTTGACAAATTCTCGATTACAAATTTGAAACCTGAACAAAAGAACATTCTGGAATAGCTAATAGATGGTCTAGATTGTATGGATACAGTCGTTAAACCCATAACTATCGTTCGGAGTTAAAGTTTTCGAGGCTGCATGATTAGAAATCCCATTCCGACTGTCACTTTCATAATCTGGTAAGCGATGCTCTGATTGGTCGGATGAAAGGTCGTTCTGACGTGACCCGTAATGGGATGTCCTCAGATCTTTGTTTAGCGGTAGCGAGAACTGAGGTCTGATTTTAAGGAGATTGTATCTGTACTTACCAACAGGCGACGAGTACGCTGAACAAGTTTCACAACAGCCGTTGGCATTCCTTTCATTGTAGCACAGGTTTCTCTTGTCCTTGGTGACATCAGTGCAGTCAGAATAGCGATCGCCATATGTGCAATTTACTGGTATATACATAATAATGAAATGAGTAAGGAATAAATGTTCAAAACATATCCGGGGTATCGTTGCCCTAGACTTCAATCACTATGAGTTACCCGTGTAACTAGAGGAGTGTAGAAAATCTTACGATCTACATGGGCTCGTACACCAGAATACAGAGTGAGTGAGTTTTGATTTACGCTGCTTTAGCAATTATATTCTAGCAATATCACGGCGGGGGACACCAGAAATGGGCTTCCGCGTGACGAGCGGACGCTTTAACCACACGTCTACTTATTCACTTATCCACTCACTTTGAACCAACATGATCATGATTCATAGGCATTTGATGCTTGCCATAAAAGTCGACCATGCTTGTCGTAAAAGGCGACTAACGGGATTGGGTGGTCAGTGCACTGATATACAATCAGTTGATCGTGCCAGGACCCGGTGATCCATGATGCCAGCTTAACCCTAATTATGATCCTTGGTCTATCGTCCCGTGAAGATTCCGGGGTAGACTAGATCTTCAGCAACCCATGCTTGCCGTAAAATATGACTATGCTTGTCGGAAAAGGCGATCGGGTGGTCAGGCTCGCTGACTTGGTTGATGCATGTCATCGATCCCAATTGCGTGGATCGATGCTCATGATGTCAAGCACTGGATTGTCTGGTCCAGACTCGATTATTTACAGACCGCCGTCATATAGCTGGAATATTGCTGAGTGTGGCGATAAACAACAAACCAAACCAAACTAAACCTTGGTCTATCAGCACCAGAGTAGTCATGACAATCGTTCTCTACTCTGTAACTAAATATTAGGTAAATACTCAAACAAAAAGCCGTGAGATAGCAGAAATAAGGTTCAAAACGGCGTAAAACTTATTCAACTCTCTACCTGTACTCACGTATTACTTACGGTCACATATAAATGACGTAGTTCATTCCTCAAACCGCACCAATACCATCATTCCATTTTTGTTAATTTAATTGGATATATGTAACATTTAAACCAACGACGTGACGTATTAATAGACCATTAATCACAAACAGTCATATCTGTACTTACCAACTCCCGACGAGTAAGCCGAGCACGTTTCACAACATCCGTAGGCATTGTTTTCATCGTAACAAAGATTTTTCTTTTCCTTGGTCACAACGGTGCAGTCAGAATAGTGATCACCATATGTGCAATTTGCTGGGGACAAAATACAATTAAATTACAACCGAGAGTTAGTTAAGCTAGACTTTCAAGATGTATATATACTACAGGTACGAGTCTTGGGTAAATTGTCACTTTCATTCAGATAAATATAAGATCTAAATATACTTCTTACCAAATACGAATATCAAAAGAAAACATTTATCGTTGGATTATATGTTGTTTTGTCAAAACATATATACCATGTTATTCATGTCGATGGTCAACAGGTACGGTCTCAAATTAAGTATCGTGATGTAAAGTTAAGAGAAGATAATTTAAGTTTGGAAATATTGAAAGACATTTCCTCATTGTAAAATTGTTTTAATCATCAGGAGGACGTGCGCTCCACCACCCTCAACGTTAACAGGATGAACACTTATATAATTTCAACATGACATTTCATTATCGACGAACGGATGGCCGTATTTATAATATCCTCCTTAACACAAACCCTCTAAAGGTCTGTCTCATTACTTACCCACTACAGGCTTGTCGTAAAAGGCGACTAACGGGATCGGGTGGTCAGGCTTGCTGACTTGGTTGATGCATGTCATCGATCCCAATTGCGTGGATCGATGCTCATGATGTAAATCACTGGATTGTCTGGTCCAGACTCGATTATTTACAGACCGCCGTCATATAGCTGGAATATTGCTGAGTGCGGCGTTAAACAACAAACAAACAAACAAACTTACCCACTGACGACTTAAAAGCTGAACATGTTCCACAACAACCATTGGCATTTGCTTCACCGTAACACAAGCGTTTCGTGTCCCTTGTTATTGCAGTGGCACAGTTAATAAATCGATCTCCATATGGGCAGTTTTCTAGAGTAAATCACATATTCAAGAACACATTAGTAATATTCACGAGGCATATTTGTACAAACGTAAAATTTTCAAACCCCTTGGTAAACAAAACATTCAAAGTGTCCGTATTCCAAAGTAGACACATTCTATGGATAACAACAAGTTGTTATCGATAAATTGTGTCTACTTTGTCATCCCTCAACTTCTAAGTAATGCCTATCAAACAATTCGTGTCCATGTTCACCAGACATTGATGGCAGCATTCCAAATGAGCCAAACCGAAGGTGAGGTAAATACCACGTACTGAATACCACAGAGAAGTGAATCATGATAATGATGATGGTGGTGGTGATGATGATGATGATAACAATAATGATGATGATGATGATGATGATAATAGGCCATTTATTTTGCGCATATTTCCACACCAAACTGGGCATGCTCAAAGCGCTATTATTACCCCGGTCACTGGATCATTGTGCACTCAACAATCATTCTCAGCTCCCTAGGGAGAATACAACCCAAGCTACATTGTCATCTCATCCTACCGGGTACCCATTCACTGCTGGTTGAATAGAGGCACATTTCGAACAAAGTCACTTGAACCACACTGATTGTTTGCATAATCACGTTCATACTGCTTTAAGTGTGATTTTTGTCACTGCTTCTAAACACGCAATAATGATCGTTTCTAAATTTTCGAAGGCAATTTCATTTTCATTTTTACTGGAACAAACTATATTTTTTCACAAATAAAACCTAGCCCAAACCTCTCTCTCGAAAAATATCAAATGTTCGGTCCGTTAGAAAGCACCATTACAAAAAAAAGACCCATCAAATACAGTAAACTACGGTTATAACGAACTCAAAGGGACCCCTAATTTTAGTTCGTTATAACCGCAGTTCGTTATATGCATATATACAGCACATATACAACAAGGGGCCGGGACCAAAAAATAAGTTCGTGATATCTGTCAGTTCGGTATAAGCGTGTTCGTTATAAACGTAGTTTACTGCATATCGAACGTGTAGATGTAAAGAATATCAGATTCTATCATGGAAGTCGTGCTAATTGAACTAAAAGACAGGCGTACACATTCTGTAAAACATGCTTGCAATGACGTTACGAGAGAGAGATGGAAAAATGGAGTACCGTCACTTCTCTTGTAGACAGGGCACGTCTCGCAGCAGACCGTCAAATAATAAGACCTGTAGCACAGTCGCGGTGTCGCACTTATCAGCTCAGCACATGTTTTATTTTGCGGGTACACGATTGGCTGGCTCCCAAAGAGACAGTCAGCTGAAAATGTAGACAAATTCCCGAAATTGATTGATCATCACAATCAACGGAATGGTGCTCCCTAGCGGTACTTATATACACATATACTTGGCATCATGTCAAGCACCGGGTACTATATTTCCTCAAGTTTTCAAATTGAATTTTTTACTTTTTAAATTAATATTTTTTTAAAATCGTTTCCTGTATTAATATTCTGACAAAACACATTTGCAGTTTTTTTTCACAATGAGACATTCTCATACTGACATTCTGAAAATCGATTATCCAATAATATGTTTTGTAACCGTTCCATGGCAATAGTGCATAGAGTACGCTTTCATTTGTTTTCCCCTCTTCTTTAAATAATATAATGTAACCGGTTACTGGTGTTCATCTAGATGACCATAGTGTTCTCTTACCAATTTTGTATCAGCTATCGTTGGTATCCTGCCCATTTAATAAAATGAAAGTTGGTTGGTTGGTTTGTTGTTTAACGCCGCACTTAGCAATATTCCAGCTATATGACGGCGGTCTGTAAATAATCGAGTCTGGACCAGACAATCCAGTGATTAATATCATGAGCATCGATCCACCCATTTTGGATCGATGACATGCATCAACCAAGTCAGCGAGCCTGACCACCCGATCCCGTCAGTCGCCTTTTACGACAAGCATAGTCACCTTTTATGGCAAGCATGGGTTTCTGAAGACCTATTCTACCCCGGAATCTTCACGGGTCTAATAAAATGAGAACAATGTGGAGGAACATTCGTGGCCTTTATCCATCTAGCTACTCCTGACTCAAGGAGGATCGAAATCAAGTCTTACCAGCGCAGATATATCACGACTGTCGATAATCGAGCACATATGTTGTGCATGTGTCTAAGTGGACGTCTATAACGTCATCGAGGTGACCTGCTGGTCTAATGCGCTGTGACACATCGGCAAAATTGCACCCCTTATTGCTGGCTGGATCCGCTAGTACTGATTCCAATCAAAAGATTAATCTTGTAATGATCCATGGTTTGTCAGCATCATACCCGTGCTCCTGGGAGGCACTTAAATTGTCAGGGCCTACAATCTGCCTCATCTACGGTTCCTCTGATACGCGTTACGCCGTCATATATATCTGATATGCTATTCCAAATGGCGTCAAACTGTATAAATAAAAATATCAATCTACACTTACTGTTGTTTTGTTCTGGCGCATCAATGGAGAAAACACACTGCCCAGCTACACACCACTGAAATCACACGTGTTACACATACAGTTGCTATTTTTGTGACAAATAAGCTTCAAATTGACATCAGAATACAGGGTTGTTGTTTGTTGTTTAACGCCGCACTCAGCAATATTCCAGGATGGCGGTGGGCTGTAAAGTATCAAGTCTGGACCAGGCAATCCAGTGATTGACATACCGTATTCGACGTAATAAGCGCCCCACTCTATTAAGCGCCCACGGCGACATTTGCTAATATATTGGCTAGTGAACAATCCCAATTAGCACCCCTTCCGATTGATCAATGTACACAAGACTTATTTATTGGCGTATAATACGCACTTATGGGCATTTAATTTTGGAAAAATATATCTGTCGTACATAAACATTCCAGGCCACGAAATTTATCTTTCAACTCTGTTTTTTTCCATCAATATAGTATTCTAATAAGAGCCCCCTATTTCTAATTTTGAGAGCGCCCTGGGCGTTTATTACGTCGAATACGGTAATGAACATCGATCTACGTAATTGGGATACGATGACATGCATCAACCAAATCAGCAAGCCTGACCACCCGATCATGTTAGTCGCCTCTTACGACAATCACAGTCGCCTTTTACGGTAAGCAAGGGTTGCTGAAGACCTATTCTACCCCGGATGTTTATGGCGTCCAGAATACGGGTACATGACCGGGAAAGTGTGAGGTGTATTGTCATTGTGTTCCCTGTTATACATGGTGGTATTGATTAACATATACTACTCAAAAGAAGTTAAGAATCACCTGATTCTTTCATATTACAATAGTTAATCTCTCATGCCATGACAGATAAACATTACCAATATGAAAGAATCGGGTGATCCTTAACTTCTCTTGAGTAGTATATATAACTATCAGTGTTAGTAGTAGTAGTAGTGATACTAATAACAGTACTTGTAATATTTATAATAATAACGCCTGTCAACAGATAAAGGTACATTCAATTTCCATTCAGAATTCACTGTAGGTACAGACATTAACATGGGTTAAGCACAGACACATATGACGTTCAGATGGCTTACCTTTTTATGACCACATGGCGTTCCTTCTGCAGCGTTTCGAGACGACTGAAGCTGTTCCTTGCCACAGACCATTCTCTTGCAGATGTTCTCAGAACCACCAATGTCGACACCCTGTAAACGTCATGATCAATAATGGGTGACATTGTAAGAAAGGGGGCGGTCGGGTAGCCTAGTGGTTAAAGCGTTAGCTCGTCACGCCGAAGACCCGGGTTCGATTCCCGACAATGTGTGAAGCCCATTTCTGGTGTCCCCCGCCGGGATATTGCTAAAAGCGGCGTAAAACCTCACTCACTCACTTGTAAGAAAGTATAGCGTCAAAATCAACCAGTTAGGTAGTTTTTGCACCTGTATAGTTCATGATGCGCCCAAGGCAGATATTCTGCTAATGCTGATAAATATATTTTGTTCTTACTAATCGCAAGACGAAGCCAGGTCCAAACATCATCTGACACTGTGCATGAACGTCATAGAGTTGTCCCGGCATCGTCCCCGTGATGTTTGTCACAGACGCCGGCTCGAGACTTGTCTGTAGGCATTGCTTTTGGGTATTTGTACTGAAAAATATACAGAGACAAATATCGAATAGGAGATGTCACGACATTACGTTATAGTGAGATAGTCATGGCCTTAGGTACAAACCCATATTGTATAATGTCGTCATAATACCATAATGACGCGGTCTAGGGGAAACGGTGCCACAATACAGTAGGCAGAGTCAGCTACCGTTGTCGTGCCAGGATCCGATGACCCCACTGAAAACACCAACTTTCTCATTCACATTATTCACTCTAAATAGTGTGCACGCTGCCCTGACCATGTTACCTCCAAAATTAATCCAGTTGAAGTCCTTTCGAAAATCTATTTGTGCAGAGCTAATAGCAAACAAACTGACACGCGTCATTTATTGTAAATATTAAACGCTAACAACAGGGAACAATCAGTCTCCATTATCATCCGAAACAGATTTCATAGGCGTAAAAGGCAAAATATCGGTGGCAATCATATGAATGTATCACGGAAAATCAGTGATGGCACCTCGTGTTCGCGGAAAGGGTAACTGAAAATCAGTGATGGCACCTCGTGTTCGCGGAAAGGGTAACTGGAAATCAGTGATGACACCTCGTGTTCGCGGAAAGGGTAACTGGAAATCAGTGATGACTCCCCGTGTTCGCGGAAAGGGTAACTGGAAATCAGTGATGACACCTCGTGTTCGCGGAAAGGGTAACTGAAAATCAGTGATGACACCCCGTGTTCGCGGAAAGGGTAACTGGAAATCAGTGATGACACCCCGTGTTCGCGGAAAGGGTAACTGGAAATCAGTGATGACACCTCGTGTTCGCGGAAAGGGTAACTGAAAATCAGTGATGACACCCCGTGTTCGCGGAAAGAGTAACTGGAAATCAGTGATGGCACCTCGTGTTCGCGGAAAGGGTAACTGGAAATCAGTGATGGCACCTCGTGTTCGCGGAAAGGGTAACTAAACATCAGTTATGGCACCTCGTGTTCGCGGAAAGGGCAACTAAACATCAGTTATGGCACCTCGTGTTCGCGGAAAGGGTAACTGGAAATCAGTGATGACACCCCGTGTTCGCGGAAAGGGTAACTGGAAATCAGTGATGGCACCTGGTGTTCTCGGAAAGGGTAACTGGAAATCAGTGATGACACCCCGTGTTCGCGGAAAGGGTAACTGGAAATCAGTGATGACACCCCGTGTTCGCGGAAAGGGTAACTGGAAATCAGTGATGACACCTCGTGTTCGCGGAAAGGGTAACTGAAAATCAGTGATGACACCTCGTGTTCGCGGAAAGGGTAACTGGAAATCAGTGATGACACCTCGTGTTCGCGGATAGGGTTAGCTTGTCCTGTCCTACCGGTAGCACCTGCCACTTGCACAATTTTCATAAAAAGTAAGTGTGTAAGTAAGTAAGTAAAATTATGCTTGATAAATGACACGTTGTGCAGGATCAATCAAAGAAAAAAGTAATGTTTTCAAAGTCAGGGAAGAAAAGACATGGACAAAGGTAATGAAATAATTCTTACATACACATAAAAAATCATTTCGGTATTGATAATGTGAAAAAACATAGTCGTAAATACAACTCTCTTTAATCGTCAGCGTCTGCTCGGAGAGCGGAAGGTTCAGGGTTCGATCCCCGGCCGCGTCATACCAAAAGACGTTAAAATATGTTACCGTGTCTGGCGCTCGGCATTAAGGGGTTAAAACAAGGACTGGTCGGCTCGGAGTCAGTATACAGTGTCTGAGTGAGGTATTCATGTTAAACTGCAGCATGGTATCTCAGTGGGCTAGCACTCTAAATCGGCATCAGTCCGGACTAGTACAAGCAGCCACACACACACACACACACACACACACACACACACACAGACACACACGTGCATGCACATCGCTATATAAGTGAAATAATCTTCAACGCGACGTTAACCCCCATTTCACCCCACCTCTTTAATCGTCGCCATTTATAAAAAAACACTTTGCCATACACCGCGTAAATGGTATTATGTGAAAAGCTATGGCCTCAAAACATTTGTCCACCGCAATTATTCCACATCTTCAATAATAAAGTGTCCATTTCACATTATGGTTGAAGCGCTTAGATTGTTGTTATCACAGCACTACACATGTCAAGTGCACACGCCATACATAGTTTTTGATGCTCACGCAAAATGTTCATCACGCTTTTGAATAGTGGTCCAAACTCTAGCTTGCCTGCATTAAAACAGGGGTCAGGATCCTCATCCCTTGCATTCCCTGACGATGTCAGACAGGTTGGTTGGTTGCTTTGTTGTTTAACGCCGCACTCAGCAATATTCCTGATATATGACGGCGGTCTGTAAATAATCGAGTCTGGACCAGACAATCCAGTGATTAATAACATGAGCATCGATCCACGCAATTGGGATCGATGACATGCATCAACCAAGTCAGTGAGCCTGACCATCCGATCCCGTTGGTCGCCTTTTACGACAAGCAGAGTCACCTTTTACGGCCTATTCTACCCCGGAATCTTCACGGGTCTGTCAGACAGGTGTTAATAGGACTCGCTATCGTCACAAAAATTCTCAACCTCTTTTATATCCTTGACTGTCTGATGGCCGTTGAACATACAATTACTGACCATGGATTTTCAATTCACTTGATGCAATCCTTTGTTTTTCCTGAAGAATTTAGTATTCCAAAATCGTAATAAGGCCATTGTGCTGGACATGATTTGTGCGGTATACGCGCGTGCGTGTGCTTGTACTTGTCCGGACTAATGCCGGTTTTATAGTGCTTACCCACTGATATACAATGCCTCAGTTTAACATGGATGTCCCACTCAGACACAGTATACTAACTCCGAGCCGACCAGTCCTTGTTTTACCCCCTCAATGCCGAGCGTCAGGCAGGGTAACAACAAGTACCATATTTTAACGTCTGTTGGTATGACAAGACCGGGGATCGAACCTTCCGCTCTTCAGGCAGACGCTCTATTAACTAGACCAAACAAGTAATCAAGGTAAGGCTATATATGTATGTTCCTCTTTGGAAATGCGTGTATGATACTCCCGTTTCGTTTGTCGATGTGTGCCAGGTTTCTATTCTACCCTTTCTTTCTACCCTTTTCTCAACCCCCCGGTGTCACCACCGATTTTTAGTGATCCATTCATATATGTTTCATCGTTACTTTGCCATTCACGCCCAGTGTAATCTGTTACGGAGACTCGTTATTCTCTGGCGTTGACATTTTGTATTTAAATTTCCTTGTTCCGTCTCTCATACCAACCCATTTGTTAGGATGCCTTGGATGAAGGTTTGGAAGTAGTGTAACGAACACGTCGAAAAGACGTAGTAGTTGTTGTGGTCAAGGACGTGGGTCCTGCTGTACCCGCTGCCGGTCATGATGTACTTGTATGTAGAGTTACACTTGTTGTTGTATTCGCCGTCATGCCTGGCGCTGAGCCTGCAAAATCCAGGTTAATTTTACTAGATTTAAATATATGACCCTATTTTTAGCATTATTCTAGTAATATCTGGAACTCTTAGTATGGATAATGTACTCTGTACCGGTGTGCGGATTGGAACTAAGGACTTTTCATACACGCTTACCCAACCGTCCTACTTCAGATTAAGACAGCACAATTAGCACCACATGCTTAGATATACGTATTTTCCGGGTGGCGTATGGCGAGCCGTTTTCACATTTAGTACGGAATTACAGATATCTTCGATTGTTTTAAAGATATCGGTATTTTATTTAAAGATATCAATAATGTTTTTGAGATATCAAAAAATAATTAAAGATATCTTAAATTCATTTCTGATATCCATAATACAATTACTGATATCTTAAAATGTTACGGTGATATCAACAAATTAGTTTGTGATATATCTAAATGTAGTTAAGATATCATTAAACAATTACCATCCTACAGTACATAAATATATTAGAAATAAATTCAAGATATCTTAAATTCAGTTCAAGATATCTTGAAATAAGTAATACATATCCACAAATGAATTACAGATATCTTTAATTCAATTAGAGATATTTTTAATTCAATTCAAGATATCATTAATTCTGACCGTTACTGATATCAAAAATCCAATTAAAGATATCATTAATTATATCAATTATTGATATCAGTTATCTAATTTAAGTAACATTATTAATGTAACATCTTATATAATGGCAACAATTGAAGATATCAAAAAATAATTATTGATAAGTGTATTTAGTTTCAAGATATCAGGAATTAAATTATTGACATCATAACAAAACATGATATTTTGATATCTTTAAATCATATTTTGATATCAATAATTAAATTTAAGATAGCAATTCATTTCAAGATATCAGTAATACGTTTCACCATATCCTTAATTCATTTCGTGATATCTTAAATTTTATTGCAGATATCCACAATTATCTGCATTTAAGATATCTTCAATTCAATACAAGATATCTTCAATTCAATTTAAGATATTTTAAAAACAATTCAAGATATCTGTAATTCCGTAATAAATGTGAAAACGGCTTGCCATAGTTGCGCATCTCAAGTTTGATGTATATAATCTGGCGAATGTTCAAGCCACTTGCGGAACAATAAGAATGCAATACCGTATTCGACGTAATAAGCGCCCCGCTCTAATGAGCGGCCATGGCGATATTTGCTTATATATTGACTCGTGAACAATCCCAATTAGCACCCTTTCCGATTGATCAATGTACACAATACTTATTTATTCGCTTATAATACGCACTCGTGTGTTAATTGCACCCTTAAGTATGGGCAATTAAATTTTGGAAAAATATATCTCTCCTATATGAACATTTCAGGCTGAAAATAAACCACGACATTTATCTTTCAACTGTTTTTTTTTGACAAAATAATATTCTAATAAGAGCCCCCTATTTCTAATTTTGAGAGCGCCCTGGGTGCTTATTAGGTCGAATACGGTAATTCAAATGTCATGGTAAGCTACTTACGCATGTCCGACTTCGTGTGTTGTGACGAGCATGTCGTCAACCAGGTTGTCTGTATATTCCACAGCTGACACACTGTTGTATGGTGTTTTACATATTGTTCCTACATATGCATATCCTGTGACAACGAGGATGAACCACATCAAGTAATATCAAGAGTGAGTGAGTATGGTTTCAAGCCGCCTTTATTAATATTCCTGCAATATCACAGCGGGGATACTTGAAATGAGCTTCAAACCAGGCCTCAGTGTGATGAGCCATTCTTTAACCAGCAGGTTACCCCACCGCCCCATGTTACAGTGAGGACCTGGCGTTACCAAATGCCATTTACATTGCTTATCTCATGAAAGTACTCAGCAGCAAAAGTTATTGTCATTACATACATTCATGAAGATACGAAATATTTCCAGCTTGATAGTCTTCTAGCTATATACGATTGCCACCAAGGACAATTTCCTCCCATAAAAAAATATTTCATTTTATTTATTCAGTTAGTTATACAATAACTTAAACACGGGTACATTGTGGATAAAAGTCACTGTTAAAAATTCAAAAGTTCAAAAGGTCAAAAGTTCAAAAGTTCAAAAGTTCAAGTGTTATGATGACGTTTTATGAACGTTCCGGGCAGAACAGATAAACATGAAAATATCAATACCTATTTCGAGGCCAAGTTCTAATTATGAAATTCTTTTGTGATTTCAATTTGAAAAATCCTTTGCCATTTTATATCTTAATTTAACAGAAGTACATAAGTGTTCTAAAAAGACACAGAGGCGATTCTACGGGTAGTATGATATGACCACGTTTTCCTTTTGAGTACACATCAAAACATCCCCCAGCAGGTGTTGTCAAAGCTATGTATCAATTGTTTAAAACAGTTAGATTCAATCCAAACTCAATGAATGCCTCAGAATATATACGGCGACTCACCAAGCAGGTCTGTAGTGTTCCTGTTTTCCTCTTCACGGAATAAGTCGTACCTGAAACGAATTGGTAACAAGGCAGCTAATCTGATGTAACAGGAACTATTCTAACACATGACATTAACTTTCAACAAGGTGAAGAATTTCCTTAATACAGTATTATCACAGAGGGGCGGTCGGGTAGCCTAGTGGTTAAAGCGTTCGCTCGACACGCCGAAGACCCGGGTTCGATTCCTGACATGGGTACAATGTGTGAAGCCAATTTCTGGTGTCCCCCGCCGTGATATTGCTGGAATATTGCTAAAAGCGGTGTAAAACCATACTCACTCACTCACTCACTATTATCACAGAGACAGGCATATGTTCATTATTGGGAAGGTGTTAATTAAGTTGGAGAGTTAATTATCGCCGCTCTGAACAGCATTTCATTTTTATATCAGGGCCTGTTGGATTGATGTTGGAGGAAAGCCTAATATGATGGTCTCAGACGTGACCACATTTCCACAACCCTAGAACATAATCAGGGCGAATCTGGGAGTCGAACCCACGATATTAAGTTTAATGTAGGCCTACAGGGCGCCCCTCTGCAGAGCTAATTGGTGAGGTGATGTGAAATTAGGTTTAACGTCGCGTCCAAGATTATTGCACTTATATAGCGACGTGCATGCACGTGTGTGCGGCTGCGTGACCGGACTGATGCCGATTTATAGTACTAGCTCACTGAGATACCATGCCGCGGTTTAACATGAATACCCCACTCAGACACAGTTTACTGACTCTGAGCCGACCAGTCCTTGTTTTAGCCCCTTAATGTCGAGCGCCAGACAGGATAACAACAAGTACCATCGTTTAACGTCTTTTGGTATGACGCGGCCGGGGATCGAACCCCGGACCTTCCGCTCTCCGAGCGGACGCTCTACCACTAGACCACGGAGGCGGTCCATAAAACAAGAACTGAAGAAAACAAGAACTGCATGGGCACTTATTACATGGATAACACAACAGGGAAGAAAATGGTCAGGGAAATGTGTGAATTTAATATACTTTAAATATACTTTAAGCTGATTGTGACAACTCACGCTGTGAACACAATAATGTGGTCATTGTCAGGGAATCCTGGGGTGTCAGCCTTCCATTGCCTTGTGCCACTGAGAAGTTTATCACCATCTATCTTCGTTTCATTAACTACAGCACTTTGGAACGATTGTTCTGACTGCTTATCCTAAAATGATACACGGAGAACCATGATACATACATAATAATGATACACAGAGCACCATGATACATACATAATAATGATACATGGAGTATCATGCGACATACATAATAATGATACACGGAATACCATGATACATACATAATAATGATACATGGAGTACCATGATACATACATAATAATGATACATGGAGTACCATGATACATACATAATAATGATACACGGAATACCATGATACATACATAATAATGATACACGGAGTACCATTATACATACATAATAATGATACACGGAGTACCACGATACATACATAATAATGATACATGGAGTACCACGATACATACATAATAATGATACATGGAGTACCATGATACATAAATAAAAATGATACACGGAGTACCATGATACATACATAATTATGATACACGGAGTACCATGATACATACATAATAATGATACATGGAGTACCATGATACATACATAATGATGATACATGGAGTACCATAATACATACATAATGATACATGGAGTAACATGATACATACATAATAATGATACACGGAGCACAATGATACATACATAATAATGATACATGGAGTACCATGATACATACAAAATAATGATACATGGAGTACCATGATACATATATAATAATGATACTAAGAGTACAATGATACATACATAATAATGATACACGGAGTACCATGATACATACATAATGATGATACACGGAGTACTATGATACATACATAATAATGATACATGGAGTACCATGATACATACATAATAATGATACACGGAGCACCATGATACATACATAAAAATGATACACGGAGTACCATGATACTTACATAAAAATGATACACGGAGTACCATGATACATACATAATAATGATACATAGGAGAAAGTTGTATGTCTTGAAGGAGTGATTGAAGAAACATTCTATAGATAACAAAATTCCTCTGCTAACAGATTTCAGTGAATCAGAATGTTTAATAATTAATGATAATATCAATATTGTCCCATGATTATCATGTCTTTAGTGTACTGTATTTGTCGTTATTGGTTTATTGAAAATAGATTATCTTGCTGCCTTGTTTTGGGTAAATGTTATTATCATGACTACGCTCTATTAATGCCAAGTGGCCATGTTTTGTTTATTTGTTGTTATGACGGCGGTCTGTAAATAATCGAGTCTGGACCAGACAATTCAGTGATTGACATCATGGGCATCGATCCACGCAATTGGGATTCGATGACATGCATCAACCAAGTCAGCGAGCCTGACCACCCGATCCCGTTAGTCGCCTCTTAGGACAAGCATAGTCGCCTTTTACGGCAAGCGTGGGTTTCTGAAGGCTTATTCTAACCCGGATCTTCACATGTCGAGTTGGCATTTGTACAGTGATGCTATCTGGTGTCACCATCACAAGTCCACACAATTTGACAATATCACATTAAACGTAACAGCGTAAACGTAAGTCATTACATATGATACTTATGATACACCAGAGTGTGTTTATCAAAGGTATTTTATGTTTGTAAAAGATAACACCAATTGGAGGCAAACATCTTACCTGAATGATATATCCAACCAGGTTTATGTTGTACAGAGGGGACGCAGTCTTATAACGAAGATCTACCTGTTATGGAAAGAGAAATAGTAAATTTAGGTTACTTAACTCTAAGGAAAAAAATATAATAAGAAAATGATAACCACTAAACTCATCAATTTGTATCCAAACTGAGAAACAGGGTCACCTGTTATCACCTTACTGATCTATGTGAACCTGTTTGATGAACACCTTTTGAACTATTACAATGAAAAGAATGTACCATACGTACATGCCTTTGCTTACTTTTATTCCGGTTTTAACCCTATCGAACATGTATGGTTTGTTTTGTTTGTTGTTTTAACGTCGCACTAAGTACTATTCCAGCTATATGTCACGCAATCAAACAAGTCACCGAGCCTGACCACCCAATCCATTTGGTCACCTCTTACGTTCAGCATACTTCCCAAGGACCTACTGTAACCAGGAATACGCATGTTGACTACTATAAGAAACTCACCCCGTTTACAAGATGTGCAAAGTGTCTTTTGAGGCCTTGTTTTGTCTCCTGGTGTTTTAAGGCTTCGGACAGCTGGGTTGCTCTGGAATACCATCTGTGATACACAAGGTGAGGTGAGGTGAAATGGAGTTTAACGTCGCGTCCAAGATTATTGCACTTATACATGTATAGCGACGTGCATGCACGATTTATAGTGCTAGCACACTGAGATACCATGCCGCAGTTTAACATGAATACCCCACTCAGACACATTTTACTGACTCCGAGTCGACCAGTCCTTGTTTTAGCCCCTTAATGTCGAGCACCAGATAGGGTAACAACAAGTAACATTTTAACGCCTTTTGGTATGACGCGGCCGGGGATCGAGCCCCGGACCTTCGGCTCTCCGGGCAGACGCTCTACCACAAGACCACGGAGGCGGTCGTGAAAATGCTTTTGCAAGATAAAAACTCCTGTGGTTCATCATGCAAATATTTAACTGCAGTAGTTCCTTAAAATGTTATTTGTTGTGAAAGAGATATAAATATGGACAACTCCAATATCATCATTTACTATTGCTAGATAACACTGAGATATGACAACATTGATTCAGTCTTTGTTGTGAGTTTAGGTTACAGACACGGTTACAGACAACTGAATGCAGCTCACTTTTGAAATTGTACGCATTGATAAGGTTGAAAATATGCACCTTTCATAAACAGAGAACCCTATTACTGTAATGACGTCCACGTAGATTGGCTCCTGAATCTGGCGCTTCTTCCTCAAGGATTCTGATGCCATCATCTCACTGTCACTTCCTGACTGACCCTTCTCACCATCATCTGAATAATATACACAAATGTCCATGTGACATTTACTCATGTTATTTGTAACCTTTACGTTAACCATTTCTCATTTCTGTTTCTTGATAATGTGCAAAACAACTTACCATCGGTTATCAGGCCAAAATATTATTGATTGTTTAGATCCAATCAATTTACTATGCTTAAGTACTTATACATTTCCAAGTTCTCATCTAAACACAACTTCATTATACACGAAGGAACTGCGTGACATTTATTCATGTCATTGGTGATAGGTGTTAACATGTATGTTAACCTCTGTATTGACCATTTCTCATGTCTCATGTCTGTTTCTTGATAAAAAAATACACTTACCATCTGTTATCATGACAAAATATTCTTATATTGTTACGATCCATATTTCATTTGCTATACTACATGTACAACAAAGTTCATGTTGATGAAATTCATTTTAATTAAAGAACCTATTTGGTCAAATATTGGCAAAATGATTGTTTCTTCCAGCACACATATTTAATTTTATTAGCATAGTTATATAAACTGCGTTAAGCATTTTGATTCACATTTATTCAGATCCAGCTATTTAAGTTCAAAGTAGTAATTAACAATGGAATAATAAGAATTAAAAGTTCATACGTATTTCTTTCAATAAATTGATCGATCCCATAATGTTTAAATATTTCGATGAAAAAAAAATTCAATATAAAAAGAACATATTCCGGAAATATTTTAGCATTCTGACTGAAGTAAACTAAGCAAGATATTGCAGATACATTGTGCACCGACAAAAACAAACTTTACAAATTGAACCCGTGTTTGACATGTTATTTCATACAGAGCTGTGATTGTAGGACGAGGGGCCTTTTTAGTCCATTAGATATGCATAATTCAATAAATTAGCAAATTGTGTTTAAATTGTCATGTATATTTTTAGATCAGTTCGTGTGAAAGAGAACTAGGCGGAACATTATAGAGATTTCTGCAGGTTTCAACATCTTGTCAGGCCCCATATTCAAATGCTCTATATGTATATATGATTCTCCGTTGTGATTTCCTTTTTATTGTAATTTTAACTATGTTACTGTAAAGTGTAACTGCAATTATGTTTTAGTTTGCCATGTACATTTCAGTTGTTATAAAGTTTATCTCTTTTACCTCTCGGTCGGACAGCTCTGAGGACCTCATGTTCTACTGCTTCCTCTGACGTCAAATGTCAAGTTTCTTGTATCTTGTATGCTTATAGGGGGCACGGGTGGCTCAGTCGTCTAAGGCGCCGCAATTTGCTGCGCAGAGTTGCGTCCCTTGGGCACGCCAGAAACCTATGATTGTCGGTTTGAACCCCCGTTCGCCCCGATTATGTTTCTAGGTTCGTCCGCACCATACCCGTGCTCGTTGGTTTCACCGAAGAGGTAAACGTCAGAGACCTGCATCACTTTTGGCTTTCCTCCCACATTAAGCTGACACGCCGTGATATAACTGGAATACTGTTAAAAGCGGCGTTAAACCCAACTCACTCACTCACTGTTTATAACGTATCACAATATTTTGGATGATTTCAGGAAGGATTCTCCAATATTTAAAGTCATTGACTCCAGTTGATTGTCTTAGGAGATGAAGGGCAAGACAGTACAAACTTATGAGGAAGCATTCACAATCAAAGATACACTCTCGGAAACCCGTCCCTCTTTCATTCTCTTAACTGGTCATGCCCTAAGTACGTCACTCTGAAGTGTTGGTATCAGCGTCCAATAATGTGACTGTCATAAGGGACAGAACATGTAATATTTGAGAGCGCAGGGTATTTTGCGTGACAGAATATTTTTAGTCAGGGCATCAAAACATAATATTCTGAAAGAAGGGGTGAAAAATAAATTTTCAGAACATCCAGCAAATGATTTATTTGTTTCTGTTTAACCATAGGACAAGTTTTGTCTAGTACAAGCGTGACACCTTACCATCATTGTCTATCCGCGCAATGTGTACTGGTGAATATGTAAGCGTGTATCTGATATCACCGGAAGCTGATTCTGTTCCTGTCGGCTTCAACTTATACATACGTGGTCCAGAGAGCAAGAGAAGGCCTTCCTGGTAAGTAAACAACAATTGCAATATGCATCTTGATGTCGATGTACATTTCAAAGACTCATAATACATATGTTGAGACTATTTGAATGACACTACAAAACAGCTTTTCAGGTGAACTTTCAAAAGACACAACAATCGACTGACTTATCGTTTTTGATCCCGCAATAATTCTAATATTTGCATTGAGATGGTGTACGAGTTTGCAGCAAATGATAAGAAAGGTCCACTGAAAGTCAGCGAAGACACCAGGTGTTCGCGAAAAGGGCACGCATGACCTGCCCTAACGGTAGCACCTGCAATTCACACAATTTGCACAGAAAGTATTTATTGCCTGACGCCGCACAGACATTAATTAAAGCGACCAATCCGTTTCCATATTCACAATAAATCTCTGCTAAACGTAGAGTCGATTCTAACTTTCTCATGAACATGTTTGTGAATCACTATCAAATAGTGAAGATACCAGGTGTTCGCGTAAAGGTGAGCATATCCTGCCCAAACGGTGGCACCCGTCACAAACACATGCAAAGGCAAATCAATTGTTCACCAGGTATAGAAATGCCCTTCACATGTCTACCTTAAAGCGTTTTGAAAGCTTTACTGAGGCCTTGAACAAATGTCATTTAATTTTTCCTTTTAACACGAACTTCATTACAGTCGTTTTGCTTTTGAATTTGAAATGATTATGGAGGCCTTATACAGACATTATCAATTGCTAGTCAACATTTTTATTTCAGCTTGTAAAGCGTCGACACTTACAAATAGATAATACGGTTGGTTTTCCTCTTTAGTAACACAGGACACCTCAATGTTAGCAACGTGAGTCACATCCTGGTAAACGGCTGTTCCCTGAAAGAAACTTAAAAAGTATTACACAATGAAATGATATGCTTTATGAATAAGTGAATGTCAGCTTTCAATTGGGTAAACGTCTATCTAACTCTTATCCATAGCAAGTTGATAAAGGTGCAAGAGTCTTATGTCATATATTGTCAGCGAGTGAGTTATTTGCAGTTATAGGCGTAACACTTGCTGGCAGTTATGTCTCATGACAAAAGTGTTTCATGAACGATCATAGGTTCTTGTGCACTCCCGCATACAATAGAAATGAAAATGTATGCATTTGTCTACATGATAGAAGTAATGGGAGTCTCTGTCCTATTAGATACCATCCCCTTGCCACAATCAGCGTGCCCGTCCCCTTCTTTGTTCATATGAGGGGGCGATGGGGTAGCCTTGTGGTTAAAGCGTTCGCTCGTCACGCCGAACACCCGGGTTCGATTCGCAACATGGGTACAATGTGTGAAACCCATTTCTCGGGTCGCCCGCCGTGGTATTGTTGGAATACTGCTGAGAACGGTGTAAAACCATACTCACTCCTTGCTTGCTTTGTTCCCGCTTCAATGCTGATCATAACTCCTCCCCCCTAAAATTATTTACATATTCTTCGTGAAGTTTTCTGCGATGAATGCTTTTAAGATGCATAAATACCTAACCACATAAAAAATATTAAAGTGCAAAATAATTTTACCAATTTTGATTGAAATATGCCAGTGATATTTTGACAATAAGTTAGCATCCCACCCTATACATTATTGAAATATCTTCTGACTTCTGACTTCTGTCTGGTTAAATGACACGTTCGCTCGTCACGCCGAAGACCCGGGTTTGATTCCCGACATGGGTACAATGTGTGAAGCCCATGTTTGGTGTCCCCCGCCGTGATGTTGCTGGAATATTGCTAAAGCGGCGTAAAACAATATGCACTCACTCACTCACTCACTGGTTAAATGACATGAACGGAAATTGCTTTGATAACAGTATCCCTACAGTACTGGGTTAGTTTCTTGGATTTTCTACATCCGTATATGCCTTTGTTTCTTCATCCCTGTAGACACTGAGATCATGAAGATGTAAAAGAACCCATACGTTCACATTTATCGAATCTACAGTTACCTAGTGTTAAGTTTTAAGAGTTCTTTGTACAACATAGAATGAATTATGACTGAGTGAGTATGGTTTTACGCCGCTTTTAGCAATATTCCAGCTATATCACGGCTGGGGGACACAAGAAATGGGCTTCACACATTGTACCAATGTCGGGATTCGAACACGGGTCTTCGGCGTGACGAGCGAACGCTTTAACCACCAGGCTACCCGACCGCCCTAATGAATTATGACAGCAGTCTCACCTCCAGCTCCAACACTGTATCTCTGACGATGATTGGGTTCCCCTTCTCATCCTGTCTAGATACATATACAGGGGTTGTTTTCTTCACCGACGTGCTGGTCTCCAACTGAAGAGTGACGGAGTCATTGTGTGTCCTTACACGCACTGTGAACTCCCTGGGGAGAGTACAGTCTCTCAACCCTGGCTTTGGTTTTACTATGTCAACGGAAGCTTCCATGCCTAGAAGGGAAGAATATCATTTATTACCTACGAGGGCAAACACGTTGGGGATCATAAATATCATATGTGCCCTTGGGTCATATCACGTCACGAGACAACAGTGTATTGTTTCCGTCATCCGGACGCGTTGTTGACGTCATTCTAATCTGATCGTGACTTTAGGTGGGAATGACGTCACAGTAGAAACGACGTCATAGTTGAAAATTGTTGACGTCATTCGACAAATTGTGGTTCCGCTGCTGTTCTTATACCCCCATTCCACTAGTCGACGCCCTACTGCGTTCTGCGCACTCTGAGGGAGCGCCATAGGTCTCTTCATTTTTCGCCTATCTCGGGGCACTTACGATTTGATTACGATCAGATAGTGCTCCTGTTGCGATCCAATAGCGATCTCTGCGATCCAATAGCGTCTTGAAGACCCAAAATGTGGCGATCTTGCACGATCAGTTCCCGCTCCTTTTGCGAGCATTGCGATTTTATGCGATCTAGGCGACCTATGGAGGTCCATTAGGACTTAATATGTGCTCTATGGCATCCTATTGCGAATTTTGGGTCTGATCCTATCAAAACTCGTAGCGTCCTGAGGTGCTCATCAGTTCTACGCTTGGTAGCAGAAGGGTAGGTCTTTCGTGGCGATCGGCGGCGCTCTGAGGTGATACAATAGCGCTCTGATTACGACCTTGGCGATAAAGTAGCACTACGATGGCGATCTCGGCGATCAAGTAAGCGATCTGACGGCATTCCGGGCGGAGCGCAACGGATCTCACCAGGGAAGTCGACAGGTGGCGACGTTGACGATCATGGAGATCCATTAGAGATCAGCTCGCGATCCATTAACGCTTTTGGAGATCTTGGCGATCTATGGCGATTTGTAAGAGCGTCACAGAGCGCAGCTTAGTGGAATGTGGGTATTATAAGTTAACACTAAAATTCGTCTCTGTAAATATCTTCTTCGGTAATAAAAAGAACATTATATTCGTGTTCATGTCATATTATGTTTACGACAATCGTGCCAACAGTATCTCCCTCGCTCTCGGTCGTGAAATACCGGAAATTAAACACTCGTGTCGTAAACATAGTATGACAAGAACACTCGTATTATATCTTCTATATATTACCCATAAGGGTAGAATGATCATGTGTAATAACTTTACGATATTTGTATATGTGCATTTTAGCGATTCTAAATGTCAATTGAAGTCATATGACGTCACAGCAGTGTTTCATTGTTGAGTAAAATACCACATGACATCATCCGTTGTTCCTGACGTCACACGTCCGTGGTCTAGTGGATGTATAGAGCGTCAGAGAGAGACATCTTGTCATCTGAACAATTGGCTGCCTTCAGTGAAGTTTCTCGAAGGGTGGACTTTTAATACGTTTTTTCCTTCATTTTGTCTCTTAAAATGTCAGTGAGTAATATATAGAATAACCTACTCGAAACTCGAAATTACGGATTGCCTGCCCCTTGTGAATGAATGCTGTGAGTTCCTCAACAAAGGCTTGAGATTAACACCAATCGTTCACTCATTGGCGATTCTGTTAGTGTATAATGTTTAATTTCAAACAAAGGCTATTTACTCAAATACAATTTTACACAGACAATTCCAGTTGGTAAATGATCGGAATGAGATACAAGATAAGGTTTGAAGTAGAGGTAAATGCTATCACAACAATACAACGAAAGAAACTTTAAATATTATAATTAATTATCCTATATTAATACCGTAAAAGTAACATATTTATGTACACTGTTTCAAAAGGTATCTCTGGTATAAATGTAAACCAAATAGTATTCAAGACATTCAAATAGATCTCATAACGACATGTGATGAAAGTAGATCATCTCATGTCTAATATCCCATGGCCCTTTATTGCCTCTTTTCATCCCTCAGTAAGAAGAAATAACGTTCGATTTCCATATCTGACATGGTTAGTTTATTTTGTTGTAAAAGAAAAGAAAAAAAAAGAAGAAAACTTTATTTGTTGTTTACGTCGCACTCAGCAATTTGGTGGGTGTGGGGGTGGGGTGGGGGGCAGGACACCTAACTCTTCGCGAACACCAGGTATCATCACTATTTATAGAGATTCATAAACACATGTTCATGATATGGACGGAATCGTTAAATGGACTCTGCTTTTTCTTACGATTTATAGCAGGGCATTGTAGCATTTATTTAACACCATGAAGAAAATTCACAACGAACATATCTGATAAGTCACCAGTAAATCCTTCTTTACATATAATCAAGCTGAAATGCGAAAACTATATCCACACATGTGTATAAGTTAAACTGTAATTACTTAACATGGACGCCATGATTCATTAGTCTGTACTCACTGTCTTGGCACAATCCAAACTTGATTATAGTGAGTAGAATAAGAAGTTTCATTTTCACAAAATCGTATTTCAGGTTTGATCACCCAACTGCACTTTAATATTCGACCAGGGTGTAGTATTTATATCCCTAAGCTAACTTTCTTTAGTGAGACACAGCTTTGTATGCATGTTCGCGTCAATGCCGATAGTTTCATTGGTCTGCATATTGTGTAATACTGGCTGTGTATGGGAAACGCTCAACTACCTTTCATATTGAATCACGATTTGAGATCTACACCCTTGCCTAGATCGATTTCAAATTGCAACTGAAACACACACAAAGAGAGTATCTGTCAATGTTACTCTTCTTGTGACACACTGGAAATTTATATCTTGTGGGAAAAAAATTGTTTATGTTTGGTGGCGTTACAATGAAAATAGCACTGAGGTGTGTGAGCTCTGTTAGTGGTATGATTTGTAGTGGGTAAGAGTTTGTGTGGTTGGTTGGAGGGTGGGGGGTGGGGTGTGGGTGTGGGTGGCGGTGTCGGTTGGGGGGGATTTCATGGGGTTAAGGTTGATGGTTAATGTGTGTTGGATCGGATTTGTAGTTTTAGGTTCAAGGTGTTTATGTCATAGTGGGGATTCTCAGAGAGGGTTGGGAGTGAGTCACTTCAAATCCTGTCCCTCGTATAGCTGTAGTGCATGTGTCACCCAGTACTAGCTCCCACCTCGTATATCTGTAGTGCATGTGTCATCCAGTACTAGTTCCCACCTCGTATAGCTGTAGTGCATGTGTCACCCAGTACTTGTTCCCACCTCGTATAGCTGTAGTGCATGTGTCACCCAGTACTTGTTCCCACCTCGTATAGCTGTAGTGCATGTGTCACCCAGTACTAGTTCCCACCTCGTATATCTGTAGTGCATGTGTCACCCAGTACTAGTTCCCACCTCGTATAGCTGTAGTGCATGTGTCACCCAGTACTTGTTCCCACCTCGTATAGCTGTAGTGCATGTGTCACCCAGTACTTGTTCCCACCTCGTATAGCTGTAGTGCATGTGTCACCCAGTACTAGTTCCCACCTCGTATATCTGTAGTGAATGTGTCACCCAGTACTAGTTCCCACCTCGTATATCTGTAGTGCATGTGTCACCCAGTACTTGTTCCCACCTCGTATAGCTGTAGTGCATGTGTCACCCAGTACTAGCTCCCACCTCGTATAGCTGTAGTGCATGTGTCACCCAGTACTAGTTCCCACCTCGTATATCTGTAGTGCATGTGTCACCCAGTACTTGTTCCCACCTCGTATATCTGTAGTGCATGTGTCACCCAGTACTTGTTCCCACCTCGTATATCTGTAGTGCATGTGTCACCCAGTACTTGTTCCCACCTCGTATATCTGTAGTGCATGTGTCACCCAGTACTAGCTCCCACCTCGTATAGCTGTAGTGCATGTGTCACCCAGTACTAGTTCCCACCTCGTATATCTGTAGTGCATGTGTCACCCAGTACTTGTTCCCACCTCGTATATCTGTAGTGCATGTGTCACCCAGTACTTGTTCCCACCTCGTATATCTGTAGTGCATGTGTCACCCAGTACTTGTTCCCACCTCGTATATCTGTAGTGCATGTGTCACCCAGTACTAGCTCCCACCTCGTATAGCTGTAGTGCATGTGTCACCCAGTACTAGCTCCCACCTCGTATATCTGTAGTGCATGTGTCACCCAGTACTAGTTCCCACCTCGTATAGCTGTAGTGCATGTGTCACCCAGTACTTGTTCCCACCTCGTATATCTGTAGTGCATGTGTCACCCAGTACTAGCTCCCACCTCGTATATCTGTAGTGCATGTGTCACCCAGTACTAGTTCCCACCTCGTATATCTGTAGTGCATGTGTCACCCAGTACTAGTTCCCACCTCGTATATCTGTAGTGCATGTGTCACCCAGTACTTGTTCCCACCTCGTATATCTGTAGTGCATGTGTCACCCAGTACTAGTTCCCACCTCGTATATCTGTAGTGCATGTGTCACCCAGTACTAGCTCCCACCTCGTATATCTGTAGTGCATGTGTCACCCAGTACTAGTTCCCACCTCGTATATCTGTAGTGCATGTGTCACCCAGTACTTGTTCCCACCTCGTATATCTGTAGTGCATGTGTCACCCAGTACTAGCTCCCACCTCGTATATCTGTAGTGCATGTGTCACCCAGTACTAGTTCCCACCTCGTATATCTGTAGTGCATGTGTCACCCAGTACTAGTTCCCACCTCGTATATCTGTAGTGCATGTGTCACCCAGTACTTGTTCCCACCTCGTATATCTGTAGTGCATGTGTCACCCAGTACTAGCTCCCACCTCGTATAGCTGTAGTGCATGTGGCGCCTAGTTCTAGTTCCCACAGAGGATATATTGCATGTTTGCTGTTGGAGATATACTGAGTCAAATTAAAAACTTCACATTTTTAAAAGTAATCCCATATATGATATACAACGGACAAATGTATAAGAGAAGGTAATTTTTAATCATTAATGTCCAAAGAAGGATTTTAATTAACGGTGGTAACCATAATTTGTTCCAAACACCTACGGTATTCGGTAATAACATCAACAGTTTAAATCATAAGTCCCATGCACGAGAATCTGATGGCACACAAGTTCAGTAGCGTGTGTGGCCACCATGTGCGTTGACAACTGCCATACAACGCCTCCGCATGGACCTTGTGATGCTTGTGAACACATGATTGGGAAGACGACGGCATTGTTGCTGTGCCAAGATCTTGCCAATTCTGTGGTTGGTTCTGGAGAGTGCGCAGACTTCTGCCAAGAGCATCCCAGACGTGTTCGATGGGATTGGGGTCGGGAGACCTTGACGGCCAGTCCATGACGTTGACTCCCGCATTCTGAAGGAAATTCCTTGTCAAAATTGCTGTGTGGGGTCTGACATTGTCGTGTTGGAAGATCAAACCGGGTCCATCTGCTGCCATAAAAGTCAGAAGTTCTGGTGCCAGTACCTGGTCGCGGTAAGCAGCAGCGTTGAGGTTGCCACGGATGACCAAGAAGCCTGGAACGTGCATTGCCACAGAAAGCACCCCACACCATGACACTTCCGCCTCGAAATATGTCAACTTCCTGTACACAACACTGGGCGTAACGTTCATGACGGCGCCTCCACACCCTCGCCCTACCATCAGCAAATCGTAGATTAAATCGGGATTCATCACTGAAGACGACTTGATTCCAATTCCTCTAAGTCCATCGTAAGTGTCGCTGTGCCCACAATTGACGTTGACGTCTGTGTAATTGAGTCAGAATCGGCCCGCAGTATGGCCGTCGTGTTTGAAGGTGAGCAGTTCTCAGACGGTTTCGAACAGTTGGCGCACTCAGTCTACCCCTAAACAGTTCATTTCTGGTTGGTATAGCCGTCAAACATTGGTTACGGAGGTGACGTAAGACAATCTGACGATCCTCTGCATGTGACGTCACACGTGGTCGACCTGGCCGAGGGCGATCATCGGTGGTACCAGTTTGCTGTAGAATCGTCTGTAAATCATAAATAGTCCGTCGACTAAAACCCATTGTCCTTGCGACTTCAGCAACGGACGTTCCCGTCTGCAACATGCCGATGGCACGTTCACGTTGCACATTTGAAAGGCGTGGCATGACAAACGGCCGTAAAGACTTTTATTTTCTGGTGTTGTTCTTTTTTTGTTAATGACTGCTAACAAGTATGGCTGAAAACACGTGCGGTATTATGGCCACGTGACCAGTTGCACGTGAAAAAACACTTTTGCCACTATAGTGCTGTGCACCTGATTTTGATCGATTTACCTGCACAAAAACGGGTGTTATCTGAAGACAATACGTGGCCATTACACAATAAGGGCCCACAATGATAACTGGTCAAAATGTTAAAATTTTAGGATTGTGAAGTTTTTAATTTGGTTCAGTATAGTTTAACGTTTTGATTGGTGGCTCAGTGTGCTTTTCGCTTGTAGCTTGGGGCGGTCGGGTAGCTGGTTTTCCCCTCCGTGATATTGCTTGACTATTGCTAAACGCGGCGTAAAGCCATACTCACTCACTCGCTTGTAGTTCCTTCATCAGGTTGGATCTCAATGGTGACTACCTACATCAAAACGATTACGTTTTTCAATCATCATTGAATGGGTTCGAAACAGTACAGGTGTACTTGAAGTAACTGTTGAGCTTAATACTGACTTGCACGTGCATCCATGATTCTATGCATCAACTTTCTTATATTGTGAATATAAGATTTTATCACGCATATGTCCTGTATGATTTTGTATATATATATATAGTAACAAAACCCTTTTTTGACATCACACTTTTTAGTCTGTCCAGCACGTGCAGCGAGTAATCTATTATCCCTCCACGAAGTGGGAGGGGGTATAGAAATAAGTGCTGTCCGTCCGGCCGTCTGTCACGTTTCAATTCCGGAACATACCTTGGAAACATCTTAATATTTTATCATGAAACTTTGCATATGTATCAAACACATGCTGAACTGGTGCCTTGTGAAGTTTTGATGTTTGTGTATTACTTAGTGCGTAGTGTCTGCAATAGGGACAAGCTTTCTCTGAAACTAATGAAGTTAGATGAACTTATGCAAGCTTATATAAGAAATACTTATCAAGACTTAATTGGCGCCATAAATTATGTTATCCCCTTCTGTGTGTATTAATTTCACATTTAGTCAGATTTTCGCATTACATAAAGCAATCCTAGTGCCTTTCTCTTCTTTAGGCTTCATAGGACTCTTTTTTTATAGTAAACATTGACTTCCTTATTATTCGCTACTACATGAAGATACCGCATTCTAATTTGGCTCATGGACCCGTGAAGATCCGGGGTAGAATAGGTCTTCAGTAACCCATGCTTGCCGTAAAAGGCGACTATGCTTGTCGTAAGAGGCAACTAACGGGATCGGGTTGTCAGGCTCGCTGACTTGGTTGATGCATGTCATCGTATCCAAATGGCATAGATTGTTGCTCATAATATCGAGACCAGTGAAGATCCGGGGTAAAATAGGTCTTCAGCAACCCATGCTTGCTGTAAAAGGTGACTATGCTTGTCGTAAGAGGCAACTAGCGGGATCGGGTGGTCAGGCTCGCTGACTTGGTTGATGCATGTCATCGTATCCCAATTGCATGGATCGATGCTCATGTTGTCAATCACTGGATTGTCTGGTCCAGACTCGATTATTTACAGACCGCCGTCATTTTGGTGGAATATTGCTGAGGGCGGCGTTAAACAACAAACAAACAAACAAACAACAAACAAACCCCAACCCGTTTTTGACCATCTGTTGAGACATCACGCATACAGAGGCAGAGGTGAGCAGGTAGAGGACTGGGACAACCCTAAAAATAAATGGCCGCACCAAATTGTCCTCCTGAAGTAAGGGCTGAAGGAAGCACTGAATCGCTCGGAGATGTATTTGACCTCACTGAGCGAGTGCTTGAACTGAAGTTAGAAAGCTGAGGAGTTCCTGCCACTGGCGAAGAAGTAACGGTTGTTTGAGTGTCAATAGTAACTGGATATGATAAGATAAGATGGGACAAGCTATGACATTGCTAATGTGTTGTGTGATATGACATGTTGAAATGTGATACAATATAGTTGTGATATATGGTACGATGGTATGTATAGTATGTTATGATAATGTTATATGAAATAATACTATATAATATGATCTTATAATGATACAATATGATATGATGTTATAGAATATGTTGTATGATATAACAAGATGTGATATGGTAATATAGAAATTATGAAATTACAGGGCATGGTATTGTACTGAATGTGTGAAATTATGTGACTGCGTTGAAATGCGAGGTGGAATGACGTGAGGTGATCTGGTGAGATATGTACATAAATTGTATAAAACTGTATATTCTTCAACTTGTACTATAGGCCTGTGGCCTCTTCAGTATGTGAAATAAAGAAAAAATTCAACTGGATGCAATCGTGTACGTAGGTCTCGAAAATGATGACTAACCATGGGGCCACAGAAAAACCATACCTGAGAACCATCCACTTATAGGACCCTCCAAGCACCTGATTAGTGAGAAAGAGAACGAAAGTGCCGGTATTTTCAGGTGATCAGATCGCCCGGATTAGCACGGAATTGCAGTGCTGCTTGACCTATTGTTAGGTGCTTACCATGGTGATGAGTGGGATGTGTTGGGGTGAGAGTTTTGTTTCAGCTAGAAACTTTGTTCTAGGATTATTTCCACACACGAACGATGAAATACATAATATGGGGTAGATACATTTATTACAATTTAATATTTGTGCATACACAAAAGTTCAGAATAATGCCTTGAATCATGATCGAACTGTTCTTGAATCAGAATAGTATTGGATGCCTGCAGGAATCCAGTGTTTGCAGCTTTGTATTCAATTTGCATGTGGCAAATAGATAAGGCACATCGTCAAGACTCCAAGCGCCCTCTTGTTGATCTTGTAAGCCTCCTTGAACCTGTCCCATCACGAAACTTCTCATAGGATCAAATCTGTCATGCTTGTAAACAGCCAGGGGCGGTAACTCTAAATTCCATTTACTTGCTGATCCCCCGCCCCCTCGGCATTTTACTAGTGCTTCAATCATTTTCTGTCGCCGACAATCGCCACAAATATATTTACAACAATCCCTGCTGCCACATAACAGGGTGTAGGTGCTAATATGGTTGTAGCTCTGCTAGACACTGTTACTACACTGGAGGTTGGTTTTGGTGAAGAAGCAGATGGATTTTGTTCTGTAGAGGCTGTTGTGGGAATTGTTGATGTAGTTGGTTCAGTTACCATTGTGGGTGTCTGTGTAGTAATTGCTGGTGTAGTAGTAGTTGTTGGTGTAGATGTTGTAGTTGTTGGTGCAGTGGTGGTAGTTGTTGATGTAGAGGTGGTTGTTGGTGTAGTTGTTGGTGTAGTTGTGGTAGTTGTCAGTGTAGTTGTTAGTGTAGTGGTAGTTGTTGGCGTAGTTGTGGTAGAAGTTTGTGTAGTTGTGGTAGTTGATGTAGTTGTTTCAGTTACCATTGTGGGTGTCTGTGTAGTAATTGCTTGTGTAGTCGTAGTTGTTGGTGTAGATGTGGTAGTTGTTGGTGTTGTGGTGGTAGTTGTTGATGTAGTGGTGATTGTTGGTGTAGTTGTGGTAGCTGTCAGTGTAGTTGTTGGTGTAGTGGTAGTTGTTGGCGTAGTTGTGGTAGAAGTTGTTGTAGTTGTGGTCGTTGATATAGTTGTGGTAGTTGCTGTAGTTGTGGTTGACGTAAAACTGCTACAAGTGGCACAACATCTTTTTATGTAGTCGGAACCGGAAGTGATGCAGTTGCTATATTCGCAAGGGTCAGTATGTATATTGTCGCCATAAGGACAGTCTGCAACAGAAACAAGCTGTGATTAAACCTTCAATTATCTGGTAATTACTGAATGATGATAATTGTGTCGAGCATTTTCGTCTTCTGATTATCATTACCAGAACCCCGTCTGTTCTCCTCTTAGTGAGTGAGTAAGTATGGTTTTAGGCCACTTTTAGCAATATTCCAAAAATATCAGGTCGTGGGACACTAGAAATGGCCTTAAAACATGTGGGGAATCGAACCTCGGTCGTCAGTGTGAAGAGCGAACGCTTTAACCACTAGGCTACCCGACCGCCCCTTATCTCCTCTGAAGCACCGTGTAACCTTTCACTGGACCATGGAAGCAAACCCCAAAGAAATTTACCCTTTAAGTGAAACAAATGATCATTGGTAGGCAATGGATCTCAGTCAAGCGAATCTTGGACTCGATGAGCGTATCGATTCACAGTCAATTGATGCAACTCTGCATAACTCATACTGTCAACTATATGTGAGGTGAAATGGGGTTTAACGTTGCGTCCAAGATTATTGCACTTATATAGCGACGTGTATGTACGTGTGTGTGTGGCTGCTTGTACTAGTCCGGACTGATGCCGAATTATAGTGCCAGCTCACTAAGATACCATGCTGCAGTTTTAACATGAATACCCCACTCAGACACAGTATACTGACTCCAAGCCGACCAGTCCTTGTTTTAGCCCCTTAATGCCGAGCGCCAGACAGGGTAACAACAAGTAACATCTTTTAACGTCTTTTGGTATAATGCGGTCGGGGATCGAACCCCGGACTTTCCGCTCTCCGGGCAAACGCTCTACCACTAGACCACGGAGGCGGTCTCTGTCAACTATAAGACATATTTCATTATATGACCATTCCTCAGCACATGATGAAATCACATACGTTATAGATACTAGACATTTGGATGACGGACGGACGGACATCAATCCTTATGGATCTTTGGAATTCAGTACAAAAGAGGAATTGACATATTTTCAGGATATAGAGTTGAAGCAAGAGATGAAAGGACTGACGTTAAACAGTCTAAAAAAGTGTACTGCATCCTCATATGATCCGTGTCATATTTAGACATAGATTATACACGACACAAAACACAATATCTAAACTATATTACGTAATCTTAAGATCAAAACGACGAAGTATAATTGCGATGGAGTTTAATCCCCCAACCGCGATATCTGTACTTACGAACTCCCAACGAGTCCGTTCAAGTGTTATCTTTAAACAAAGATTTTAAACACGATACTAAACACAGTTTGTTAAATACATCACAGAACCATAAGATCAAAATGACGAAGTTTAGTTACGATGGAGTTTAAATCCCAAACAGCGATAGCTGTACTTTCGAACTCCCGACGAGAAAGCTGAAGAAGTTCCGAAGTTTGTGTTTTCATCGTAAGATAAACTTTTTTTTATTGGTCACAACTGTACTGTAAGAATTGTGATCGCCATATGTGCAATTTGATGGAGACAATTTACAATTACAATATACTTATTTGACACTTCCCAAGAGTGACTGAAGCTAGACTATCAAAACGTATTTACCACAAAGTAATTGTGTCTTGGGCAAACGATAAATTCCTGGCAAATAAATATATCATCTAATTTTACCTTTTATAAATAAGAATATCAAAATATGATTTGTTCTTAGGATCTTATAGACACCACCATTGCAAAATAATCCCCATTGCAATACAGTAAGCTACGGTTATAACGAACATGTTTATAACGAACTGACGGATATAACGAACTTACTTTTTTGTCACGACAATTTGCTGTAGTTATGCTTTATATATGCATATAACGAGCCACGGCTACAACGAACTAAATTTAGTGGTCCCTTTGAGTTCGTTATAACCGTAGTTTACTGTATATTCAATGCAAATATCGAATAACGAACTCGGAGGAACTACTAATTATAGTTCGTAATAATCGTAGTTCGTTATAAGCATATGTACAGCATTAATACAACAACTGGTCGGGACTAAAAAAAAGTTCGTTATATCGGTTAGTTCGTTATAAGCGTGTTCGTTATAAACGTAGTTTACTGTACATAGAGCATGTAGATGTGAAGCATATTTGACTTCAACCTGGAAATATTACCAATTAAAATGAAAGACAACATGGTTTCCATGTGTCAACGAGAGATTACTATCAATAAGAAAGGAGTACCGTCATTGCTCTTGTAGAGGGGACACGTCTCGCAGCAGGTGCCAAAATAATCAAGATCGTAGCACAGATGTGGTGACGCCTTTATGAACTCAGCACATGTTTCATTTTCCGGGTACACGATTGGCTGGTTTCCGAAGAGACAATCCGCTGAAATTGTTGACATGTTTCCGAGTGAGTGAGTGAGTGAGTTGGGTTTAACGCCGCTTTTAACAGTATTCCAGTTATATCGCGGCGTGTCAGATTAATGTGGAAGGAAAGCCCGAAGTGATGCAGGTCTCAGACGTTTACCACTTTGGTGAAACCCACGAGCACGGGTATGGTGCTGACAAACCTAGATACATAATCGGGGCGAACCGGGATTCGAACCCACAATCATAGGTTTCTGGCGTGCCCAAGGGACGCAAATCGCGGCGCCTTAGATGACTGGGCCACTCGTGCCCCCGACATGTTTCCGAAAGTGATCAGTGCATTAAATGAAATCATGGAAGCATGGATATTATGGTGCCCTCTAAAGAGTATATAATACACCTAGAAAAAGTCATGCACCACTTACTATTTTATATAATTGTATCCTGTATTAATGTTCTGACGACACACATTTGGTTTCGCTCACAGCGTGACATACCCAAATAGAAATACAGAAAATCGATTATTCATGATCAGTAGCTTGTTCTGTGACTGTTCCATGGAAAAGATCTATTCGATTACCCTTTCAAATGCTCCTTTGTTTTTTTAATATTATGTTTACTTGTTTGTCAGTCTGGAAGAGCATAGAATGACCCTTTGCTAAATTTCACTGATCGATTGTATCTTAGAATATTATTACAATAGGATCAACAGCGGTAGAAACTAACAGGTTTAGTCCACAAGCCCTTATAATGCTATTATATAGCAAAACCCTTAAAAAGGGTATATTTCTACTTGTCCTTAGGATACCTTTACCATTGGGAAGTTTGGCAAGGACAATAGGACTAGTTTCTAACGCTGATCAATATCAAGGTCACTGGTGAGTTGGTGGTCTGATGTGCTACGACACATTTGGCAAAGTTGCATCCCTTAGTGCTTCCAGGATCCGCTGGTAGTGGATTTGAATCCAAATATTCACCCCTGTTACGATCCGTGGTTTGTCAGTATCATAGCCATGCTAACGGGTGGACTTATGTGTAGAAGAAAAGCCTCAACAACTTACTATTCTTTTGTTCTGGTGCATCAATGGAAAACACGCACTGCCCAGCAACACACCACTGAAATCACACGTGTAACACATACAAATTTACATGTATACTACTACTACTACTACTACTACTACTACTACTACTACTACTACTACTACTACTACTACTACTACTACTACTACTTGGGGGCACGGGTGGCCAAGTCGTCTAAGGCGCCGCGATTCGCTGTGCACGGCACGCCAGAAACCATGATTGTGGGTTCGAATCCCGGTTCGCCCCAATTATGTTTCTAGGTTTGTCAGCACCATACCCGTGCTCGTGGGTTTCACCGAAGTGGTAAACGTCTGAGACCTGCATCACTTCGGGCTTTCCTTCCACATTAATCTGACACGCCGCGATATAACTGGAATACTGTTAAAAGCGGCGTTAAACCTAACTCACTCACTCACTACTACTACTACTACCACTGACTGATAATAATAATAATAATAATAATAATAATAATAATAATAATAATAATAATAATAACAGCACTTTATGAAACAAATATATTAATTATTATGCTGCTCAACAGACAAAATTCAATTTCATTATGATGTTTACTTTCAATTCCCCGGGAAGTGCATGCAAATGTTAACATGGGTTAAGTACAGACACATATGCACGTTCAGATGGTGTACCTTTTTATTGCCACATGGCGTTCCTTCTGCAGCACTGCGGGGCGACTCAAGCTCGTCCCTGCCACAGATCATTCTCTTGCATATGTTTTCTGAATTACCTATGTCGATATCCTGTAAACGTCATGTTCAATAGTGAGTAAAATGTCTATCTATAATGAAAATATACCAGTTAGGCAATTTTTACACTTGTATAGTATATGATGTTCCAAGCAGGATTTTTTCTAATGATGTGAAATGTATTATTTCTCACTGATCGCAAGACGAAGCCAGGTCCAAACATCATTTGACACTGCGTGTGAACGTCGTAGAGCTGCCCCGGCATCGTCCCCGTGATGTTTGTCACAGACGCCGGTTCGAGACTCGTCTGTAGGCATTGCCTTTGGGCATCTGTACTGTAAAAATGTACGGAGAACGATATTGAATAGGAAATATGACGGATATATTAGGTTATATGGATATACTCATGCGCAAAGACACCAGCACATATTGTAAAATGTCGTCATCTTCTAAAACATATACGGAGACAGATATTGAATAGGAGATGTATCAGAAATATCACGTTATAGTGAGTTACTCATGGGCATGGACACTAGCACAAAATGTCGCCATATACGGTATCTTCCCAAAACGTAGACCTGCCAAAATGCAGACCCGTTAAAACAACACTCGTTATGGCTGGTTGCATCAGTAATTAGTCCCCTGTACCTTTGATTAAGTAAAATGGTATCACTCATGTAACAAGAAAGAAAGCTGGGTAGATTTCACAATTTTTTATTCAAATGTTATTTCATTTGTCATTTATGATTATCCGTCATTTTCACTTGTTTATCATCAGTGGACCAACTGCATACACGTACTGAAGGGGTGTCTTTTCACGGCGATGAAGCTGTTCCTTGAGTCGGACAAGTACACAGTACACATTTTCATTCTCCGTCCTGTTCTTAGCGTACGTGTAGCCGTCTAGGAGAACTTGTGGGGCACCTTTCTGGGACAAGACATTCTCAACTTTCGTAAGTCCGGCCATAGCTTAATTGGACGAGATTGAAGCTCATGTTCAAATATATTTATATGTTATATTAGTGATTGAGAACATTTGGTATATTCTTACACAAATCCCACAACTTGTTTAAAGGTAATGTTTGAGTAAGATTTGTGATGTACCGGGAGCAGATTAAAGAAAGGAGGAGTTTTTTAAGACAATGTTGTTGTTGTCCACTACTGCTCATTGTCTCAACATATTGATAATCCCTCATAGCAGGGGAGTGGACCAGTCCATGCATTAATTAGGTGTGACCAGCATGGCCCAATTAATTAGGGAGCTAATTTTAACTGCTTTTTGGGAGGTCTGCATTTTGGAGGTCTACGTTATGGGAGGGAACCCCATATACAATAATGACGAGGCGCCACAATTCGGTACGAGATATTTGTCTTAGTTATACCAGCACCCGACGGCCACGGATACCGGTGAACACATTAACACACATATTCACGTCTAATAGTGTGTCACCTTTACCACTCACCTCCCATCTATCCGAGTTAAAATTAATTGGTTTGCAAAAGTTATTTCCGCAATGCTAATGGAAAACAAACTGAAATGGAGCATTTATTGTAAATAACCCTTTGAAACTAACACGTTGATTTGGGCTAAATGAAAGGAAAGAGTGATGTATTCATTATCACGAAAGAAAAGCCCTGGACAATGGTAATGAAACAATTCTCAGATACACTTAACAAAATCCATTTCGATTGTGATTTGGCATAAACAGTCTGAATGGAATCACGTGAAAAACTATGGTTAGCAAAAGTTTGGCACAAGGGAAAGACGGAAAATGGAACGGAACAGAGCCGGATTAATCCAGATCTTCAGTAATAAAGTGTTCATTTCACATTTAGGGTAAAGTGTTATTATCACAGCAGTAAATAAATGTATGCCAAATTCAAATTCAACACAAAATGTTCTTTACAAGTCAAATTCCATTGATGAAAAAAGAAACTACATCCCACTTTTCAATCCTGATCCAAAATCTGACTTGGCTACATTAGAACACAATTGTTAACTGTTTGCAGTAAAACCTTGTTAACACGAAGTTCCCATCGAACAAAACAATTGATGGATGGCATCACGAGTGATCAGGGAAGTTAGTATTGTGGTCAAGATTCAAAGGATCCAATAACATAAGTTGCGGCCGCCGTCTCATGGCAACAGTACTGCTGTGCTGCTTCAGCCAATAAATACTTACTTTCAGATGCAAATTGTGTGAATGGCGGGTGCTACCGATAAGGCAGGATATGCTTACGCTTTTCGCGAACACTTGGTATGATCGCTGTTTTTCAGTGGTCCATTCATATAAGTTTCAAAAGCTATTGTGCTCCATACGCCAAATGGAATGTGTTACAAAGGATAATCTAGACTGGTTATTTTGTACTGGTTATATTTTCAATAATAATGGCGAGACTATATATGTCAGTAGCACACAAATGGCAAGGAAAACACATCGATTGCTTCTAAAGTGAGGTGAGGTGAGGTGAGGTGAGGTGAGGTGAGGTGAGGTGAGGTGAGGTGAGATGAGGTGAAATTGGGTTTAACGTCGCGTCCAAGATTATTGCACTTATATACCGACGTGCATGTACGTGTGTGTGTGTGTGGCTGCTTGTACTAGTCCGGAATGATGCTGGTTTGATAGTGCTAGCCCACTGAGATACCATGCCGCAGTTTAACATGAATAGCCCACTCAGACACAGTATACTGACTCCAAGCCGACCAGTCCTTGTTTTAGCCCCTTTATGCCCAGCGCCAGACAGCGTAACAAGTACCATCTTTTAACGTGCTTTGGTATGACGCGACCGGGGATCGAACCCCGTACCTTCTGCTCTCCGGGCAGACGCTCTACCACTAGACCATGGTCGATCCCATTTCTATTCCATTTATTAAAGTTGTCCCTGTTTCATCTTTCAAACCATCCGACCCATGTCTTCAGCAACTCATGCTTGCCATAAATGGCGACTATGCTTGTCGTAAGAGGCGACTAACGGGATCGGGTTGTCAGGCTCGCTGACTTGGTTGATGCATGTCATCGTATCCAAATTTTTTGAATCGATGCTCATGATGCCAATTACTGGAATGTCTGATCCAGGCTCAATTATTTACAGACCTCCGTGCGGCGTTGAACAACAAACAAATCATACCAACCCGTCTGTTAGGATGCCTTGGATGAAGGTTTGGAAGTACTGTAACGAACACGTGGAAAAGACGTAGTAGTTGTTGTGGTCAAGAACTTGGGTCGTGGTGTGGGAATCGCCGGACATGACATACTGGTATGTAGAGTTACACGTGTTCTCCTGCCCGTCATGCAGGGCGCTCAGCCTGCAAAATACCAGGTTAATTTTATGAGATCTATAGGGGCACGGGTGTTCCAGTCGTCTAAGGCGCCGCGATTGGCTGTGCAGAGTTGCGTCCCTTGGGCACGCCAGAAACCTATGATTGTGGGTTCGAATCCCAGTTCGCCTCGATTATGTTTCTAGGTTTGTCAGCACCATACCCGTGCTCGTGGGTTTCACCGAAGTGGTGCAGTGAAGTGGTTTATCAAACGTCTGAGACCTGCATCACTTCGGGCTTTCCTCCCACATTAAGCTGACACACCGTGATATAACTGGAATAATGTTAAAAGCGGCGTTAAACCCAACTCACTCAATTACTTATGAGATCTAAATCATTCTGTGCATCACCCTATTTTTATCAATATTCTAGCAACATTTCCTCCCGGAACGGTAAGAACTGGTTTCGCACACTGTACCTATGATAAATGTCGAAACAATGACTTCTACATGAGGAGCAATCACTTTAATCACACATTTAAGCGTCGCTGTACTTGAAATTAGTATAGCAAAAATAGCAATACATGCTCAGAGATGTGTATATGTGTCTTTTCTGGGTAGTGCATGTCTCGTCCGATGTATAGTATGACTCATTGTTTATCGCACTATCGGTAAATCTCGTAATCCACACCCCCTGTTCACTGTTTACTTTTGCAAATCTAAGCACAACATTTCAGCGCTTGATCGAATACAGGACTCGTTACGGTATATCACGGCTTCTCGTAAGTATACACGTTAATTGTTTTATGATAGTTTCTGGAATGTTTTTGAGGTGGGATTTCCCCACCTCCATTCGAAATTGATTACAAAAGATTCATTTATTAAGACAAAGTCCCTTGACCCAACCTGGTATAGGTCGTACTGGTATAGGTCGTATGCATACTGTTGATGCGTTATACAAAATAGAAAGTGATATTAACAACATAACCCACACGTATCACGCAACAAAACAGCCATACCGTGATAATATAGAGTTGCCCGACCTTGAGTCACTAATGACAATACATGTATTTTGTGTACCGAACTCGGTAAAGAAAATCAGCGTCGACCAATTCTTATTAATGAGTCATAAAAATGTAACAAATGTGAGTGTGTTGGGTTTAACGCCGCTTGTAACAGTATTCCAGTTATACGTGTCAGCTTAATGTGGAAGGAAAGACCGAAGTGATGCAGGTCTCAGACGTTTACCACTTCGGTGAAACCCACGAGCACGGGTATAGTGCTGACAAACCTAGAAACATAATTGGGGCGAACCGGGATTCGAGCCCACAATCATAGGTTTCTGGCGTGACCAAGGGACGCAACTCTGCACAGCGAATCGCAGCGCCTTAGACGACTGGACCACCCGTGCCCCCTGTAACAAAGAACAAGAAACATGTTGCGTATGACATATTTAATAGGTCTGTAAGCGTGCGCCATTACGATCTAATTACATATTATAAACTACAGCGAAAATTTAGCGTACCATCCAACATAACTTTGCCTAGATTCGAAATCATTGGCGGGCCAATAGAAATGAACTAACAAAGATGTCTTGCTAAACTATACATTAAAAACACTTACGCATGTCCGACTTCGTGTGTTGTGACCAGCATGTCGTCAACCAGGTTGTCTGAATATTCCACAGCTGAGACACTGTCATATGGTGTGTCACATATCGTTCCTATACCTGCATACCCTGTGGTAACACGAGGATGGAAACTGATCATGAAACACATCAACATATTACAGGAGTGATCGCGATGGTTTCAAGCCGCCTTCACAAGTATGCCAGCAATATCACGACAGGTATATTAGAACTGGGCTTCAAACCCGGCCTTCCGTGTGACGAGCGATTCTGTACCCACCAGGTAAGCCCTTTGCCCCATGTTACAGTAATTGTTAGTCGGGTTTAATGCAGCTTTTAACAGTATTCCAGTTATATCACTGCGTGTCAGCTTAATGTGGGAGGAAAGTCCGAAGTGATGCAGGTCTCAGACGTTTACCACTTGGTGAAACCCACGAGCGCGGGTATGGTGCTAACAAACCTAGAAACATAATCGGGGCTAACCGGGATTCGAGCCCACAATCATAGGTTTCTGGCGTGCCCAAAGGATGCAACTCTGCACAGCGAATCGCGGCTCCTTAGACGACTGGGCCACCCCTGCTCCCTTACAGTAAGAACCTGGTGTTACCAAATGCCATTTAAATTTTTCCAGATTGATTGCCTCTAGCTGTATATATGAAGCACCTGACATAATAGTTGGATACTGAATGCCGTTGTACTGACTGTTCCTTGTAGAAAAGATAAACATGAAAATAACAATACCGTTTTACCATAACTTGGGTGAACATCACAAGGCCAAATTCTAATGGTGAAATTGGTAATTTCAATTTGAAAACTAATAGCAATTCTATATCTCAATTAAATAGAACTTCAGTATTCTACAAAATAACCCAAAAAACCAGAGGCGATTCCAAACTCGACGGAATTGACGGTATGAACGCCGTCGCTTAGGACGACGTTCATACAATTTGGGCCCTCAATCTATGAAGTTTCATACTCCAATGAACTCACACAAAGAGAAATACAATGCTTGTAATTTTCGTTTCACTATTTTTACCTAACAGATCGTAGACCTCGATCTTTACACAATTATATTAAGTACGTGTGACTTCATGTTTTCAATGACAGCCATACAACAACCAGCTGTATCGCGGAATAAAATAGTTCCTCCAAACGATAGGTGACATGAGCTTATGTATGCCAAACATGCTCAATGTGCTCTACAAGATCAACTTGTGTAGTTTTTGTACAATAATTGTACTCAAATAATATACTCGTCAGATGTCAAAGGTCTGTTAAGAACTTCCTCAGTAAGTCAGTCACAATGACCCCGCGTCCTAATACAATTACATGAAATACAAGACTACAAAATAAACGTGACGGGAGTGATTTCCGAATTTTTGATGAACCTGTGGCGAGTGTTAGACATCACTGATCATTTGGTCGATCCCTTAAAGGTGATTGTAAAGTTGTGGCAAATAGAAACTGTAAGGTACATTAATTTATTGCTGAAGACTGTAACATTAGTCTAGAGACGGATCGAGTCGATACTACGGCAGTTTGGATCTGCTTTTCTTCCTCTGTTCTCTAGGATGGGTTGTAGAGAGGATATCCTTGAACAGACAAGCAATCAAACTCCCTGACTGATGAGAAACAACACTTCCGTATGTATTCGTGCTTGGGAACTCCCGTGGGTCCCCTAGTAATGTGGAAGTAGTCCGTCAGTGTTTACGTCTTTTCAAGAACACGGTCTCGTGGAAAACGTATAAACGTCAAATTATGTCGTTCATACGCTTATGATACGTCAATTTCTAGGTCATGTGACCCACCTCTCGTCCAATGGAAAAGACATATCGTGTAAACTTCAAATTCCAAAATTATTCCAAAATGACTGAATGCCTTAGAAAGTATACTGCGACTCACCAAGCAGGTCTGCGGTGTCTCCATTTTCCTCTACATTGATTAGGTCCTTCCTAGAACGAGTTGGTAACATGTCAGCTATTCTGATGTAACAGGGCTAAGCTAACACATAACACGAAATTTGGGCAGAGGTAAAGATGTTCATTTTCATGGGGTCATTATTGGGAAGACGTTGATTAAGTGGGAGAGTTAATTAACGTAGCTTTGAACAGCAATTCAATTATATCAGGGGCTGTTAGGCTGATGTTGGGGGACAGCCTGATGTGATGGTTTCAGGCGTGAACACATAACCACAAACCTAGAACATCACCTCGGCGAATCTGGGAGTCAAACCCACGACATTAGGTTTAAGGCAGGCCTAAATGGCGCACCTCTGCACATCTTATTGCAACGTTTTGGACAACATATAAAGCATTGAGAACTAATGAATGACTGTGAGTTTAGTTTAACGCCGCTTTTAACAGTATTCCAGTTATATCGCGGCGTGTCAGCTTAATGTGGGAGGAAAGCCCGAAGTGATGCAGGTCTTAGACGTTTACCACTTCGGTGAAACCCACGAGCACGGGTATGGTGCTGACAAATCTAGAAACATAATCGGGGTGAACCGGGATTCGAACCCACAATCATAGGTTTCTGGCGTGCCCAAGGGACGCAACTCTGCACAGCGAATCGCGGCGCCTTAGACGACTGGGCCACCCGTCCCGCCACTTATGAATGAAAACAGCATTAGAACCGCAGGGGTACTTAACACACAGATAACACAACAGGTAATAAGGTGGTCGGGGACATGTGTGAATTATCTATACACTTGGCTGATTGTGACAACCCACGCCGTGAACAAAACAACGTGGTCATTTTCAGGGAATCCTGGTGTGTCAGTCTTCCATCGGCTTGTGCCCTCGAGAAGTTTATCACCATCTATCTTCGTTTCATCAACTGCAGCACTTTGGAACGGTTGTTCTGACTGCTTATCCTAAAATGATATCACGGAGAACCATGATACATACAATATCTGAATCAGAATGTTTAATTATTAACGTTAATATCAATAGTGTCTTCTGATTATAATGTATTCAGGAAATATAGTAATCCTGTCCTTGTCGTTATTGGCCTATTGTTTGTTTGTTGTTTAATGCCACACTCAGCAATAGTCCAGACTTATAACGACGGTCTGTAAATACAAGAGTCTGGACCAGACAGTCCAGTGACTGACATCATGAGCATCGATCCACACAATTGGGATATGATGAGATGCAGCAACCAAGTCAGCGAGCCTGACCACCCGATCCCGCTAGACGGCTCCTATTAGCCTATTGAAAATGGTTCATCCAGCTGTGTAAACTTTAACATCATGGCTGGAGTCAATGTGTATGTTATATCACCATTATACCATCACACAACGTACTTTTAATGTCACCTGCTCAGTAATGACATCACCATCAATACAGTGAGTGAGTGAGTATAGTTTTTACGCCGCTTTTAGCAATATTCCAGCAATATCACGGCGGGGGACACCAGTAATTCGAGATTCGAACCCGGGTCTTCGGCGTGCCATCACAATACAGTGTAACATTAAGTTGTTACATTTGATACGCCATGTATGGAAGGCAATATAGTTTGCTTACCAAAATACCAACAACTGAAGACAAACTTCTTACCTCAATGATATATCCTATCAGGTTTATGTTGTACAGAGGAGACGCCTTCTTATAACGGAGATCGACCTGTTATTGAAAGAGAATTAGCAAATTTGGGTTACCAAATGATTATAAGAAGATAATGAGATCAACTAAACTCATCACTGTGTATCCAAACTAGGAAACAGGGTCACCTGTTATCACCTTACTGATCCATGCCAACCTCTATAATCAACACTGAATGAAATGCTATAAATATATTGTTTAACACTGCATTCCGCACACTGTTCCAGCTATATGAAACACAATCAAACTAGCCTGACCATTTGGTCGTTACTTACTTATTCTAACCCGCAATGGACGTCATACAGCTGGAATATTGTTGGAGTGCGGCGTTAAACAACAAACTAAACCCAATTTACCCTCGGGGAATACTGTAAGAAACCTTAACCCGTTCATAAGATGTGCGTAAACGACAATGCCTTGGCCTACTTTTAATTCCGGTTTTAACCCTATCGAACATGTATGGTTTGTTTTGTTTGTTGTTTTAACGTCGCACTAAGTACTATTCCAGCTATATGTCACGCAATCAAACAAGTCACCGAGTCTGACCACCCAATCCATTTGGTCACCTCTGACGTTCAGCATACTTCCCTAGGAATATCCAAGTGGAATACTGTAAGAAACCTCACCCCGTTCATAAGATGTGCAAAGTATCTCTTGAGGCCTTGTTTTGTCTCCTGATGCTTTAAGGCTTCAGACTGCTGGTTTGCTCTGGAAAACCATCTGTGAAGGACAAGGGAAGCTTTTGGTTTGTTTTGTTTTGTTGTTTAACGCTGCAATCAGCAATATTCCAGCTTTATGACGGCGGTCTGTAATTAATTGAGTCTGGACCAGACAATCCAGTGATTAATATCATGAGCATCGATCCACGCAATTGGGACCGATGACATGCATCAACCAAGTCAGTGAGCCTGACCACCCGATCCCGTTAGTCGCCTTTTACGACAAGCATAGTCACCTTTGAAGGCAAGCATGGGTTGCTGAAGACCAAAATTCTACCCCGGAATCTTCACGGGTCGACAAGGGAAGCAATTACCAGGAAATGCTTTGACGACATAAAACTCCCATGGGGCATGTTACAATGGTTTTACCTCATAAAATTGTATTTCTTGTCACGAAGATACAAATACGTACATCCCCAAACCTTGGTTTACTTTTATAAGGGTAACGCTATTTTTCAGGGTATTATCATTTTCAGAAGCCCGAGGTCTTCCATTAACGGCCAAATGAAGGAGGGCAGTTGAAAAGACCGAGAGCTTCTGCAAATGATAATGCCCTGAAAAATAGCGTTACCGTTATTATAGCTTAAATGGATGGAATTTGTTATCAAATAAAAAGAAACAACAATATCGGTTTTCAAACATTTAATGCAATCAACACGAATGTCACTAACCCACCTACAAATATGGAAACATCATTGAACAAACCAGATGACGACACTATTGAACGTGACGTCACATATCCATATCCTATGACGTCACCTAACAATGGCCCGTCGTCAAGAAATATGAGGGCATTATCAAGTTAACAGTGGCCCGCTCATTTTTGATAACATGCGGGCGGTTTAATGATAAGTCTATCCATTTTAGCTGTAATGCCAGATAACTACTCAAAGAAACACACTGAGGCATTATTGACTGGGTTAATTGGTGTGGAGGTAAATGTATTGCACAACCCAATATTATCTGGCCCACTTTTTAAATTGTATAAATTGTACTCGTTATTAAGGCTGAAGGCAAGTACCTTTCATAAACAGAGAACGCTATCACTGTAATGACGTCCACGTAGATTGGCTCCTGAATCTCGCGCTTCTTCCTCAAGGATTCTGATGCCATCATCCAACCATCTCTCCCTGACTGACCCTTCTCGCGACCATCTGAATACACAACATCTCAATACACAACGGGACTTTTAATTGTGATATTTACTCATGTCGTTTGTGATTGGTGTTAACCTTCATGTTAACCTGTACGTTAACCATTTCTCAGGCTTCTTTTCTGTTTCTTTATAAAACAGCTTGTTATCATTTGTTATCATACCAAACGATTCTGAGATTGTTACGATCCAATCTTGAATTTGTTATACTACATGTGGTTATACACTTTGAAATTCAACGTAATCAAAGTCTTATTTTGTCACAAAATGCCCAAACTCGTTTTTTTTCCAGCAAACTCATTTCAATGGATAAGAATACATCATTTACGCATCTTGGGTTACATATTTGTTCAAAATTGTAATTGACAATAGAAGAAAAAACGAACAGTCTATGCATAATTCCGTCAATGATTGTATCGATTCTATCATGATTAAACACTTCTTTTACTTTCGACAAAAACTGTTCAAGAAAAAGGAATATAATTTTAGCGATATTTCTGCATTCTGATTTGATTAGAAACATGCACGGTGTGCAGGTATATTGTGCATCAAAAAATATACTTTACAAATTGAATCCACTTTTAATGTGCAAAATTTAGAAATTAGTAAAACCTTTATAAATTGTTATGACTATTTTCAGATCGGTTCGTGTGAATGAGAATAAGACGGATTTATATTATAAGAAAACAACATTTAAAGGTGTTAAAACGTATCACAACATTTTTTAGGTTTTCAGGGAGAGCTTCCCTAGGATTATTAAGCCACTGACCGTAGCAGATTTTTTTTGATGCAGATAAAGACGGGACAAACATAAGGTGAAACATTCACAATTTCTGTAGATATACTCTTGAAAAAACGCTTGTTTTTCATTCTCTTTTCTTGGTGATGTCACAAGTACTACACTACCAAGTGATGATGTCCAATGAATTTACCATCATAAGGGAAAGTGAGTGAATGAGTTGGATTTAACGCCGCTTTTAACAGTATTCCAGTTATATCACAGCGTGTCAGTTTAATGTGGGAGGAAAGCCCGAAGTGATGCAGGTCTCAGACGTTTACCACTTCGGTGAAACCCACGAGCACGGGTATGGTGCTGACAAACCTAGAAACATAATCGGGGCGAACCGGGATTCGAACCCACAATCATAGGTTTCTGGCGTGTCCAAGGGACGCAACTCTGCACAGCGAATCGCGGCGCCTTAGACGACTGGGCCGCCCGTGCCCCCTCATAAGGGAAAGACCATTTAGTAACTGGGAGAAGCTGGAATTTTGTATGACAATACCTTGCAGTCAGAGTTTCGAAATAAACAATATTCTGAAAGGAGGAGCTGAACAAATTATTTTTAATTTTTATCCAGCAAATGTATATTTGATTCTGTTAAAGCGAAGGACAAGTTTCTTTTCCGTTAAACCTACGAACACCTTACCATCATTATCTATTGGTGAAATGAGAACTGGTGAAGAAGTAAGGGTGTATCTGATATCACTGGCAGCTGATTCTGTTCCTGTCGGCTTCAACTCATACATACGTGGTCCAGAGAGCAAGAGAAGGCCTTCCTGGTAAATAAACAACAATCGTAATATGCACTTACGGTAAATTTCATGCACTCATAATACATTTTGTTGAGAAATTTATCCTTAACAATTATATTATTGGTCTATGAAATGTATTGTAATATCATAAAATTGATATTACAATACATTTCATAGACCAATAATATAATTGTTAAGGATAAATTTCTGACATTCAGGTGAGCTTTTTAAAGGACGAAACATTTGACTGACTTATCTTTGTCTTGCAATAATTCTCACCCTGCACTGGACATATCAACCACACTGGTGTACGAGGTGTCAGCACATGTAAAGACTGGCGGTTGTTTAACGAAATGCATTTGATATGAGGCATCTGGTTCATCGAAATACAAATTTGTTCTATTTCATAGGTGTGCGTTTAACTGATAGCGAAATTGGAAAGCCATCTACATACATTAATAAAAGCGACAAAACCCATTCGAGTCGAATGCACAGTTCCGACTATATCATGAGCAAGTTTTATGAATCACGAACAATGTGACCATATGACTTATTGAAATCTTTGCTGAGGCCCTGAACAAATGCCATTCAATCTTTCCCTCTAGCATGAACCTCATGTAGAGAACTGAAAAATCGACACAGGCGTTTGCTTTGGTATATTAAATGGGGCGCCTTATGCAGACATGATCACTTGACATTCAACATTTACATTTTATCGTGAAAAGCAGTAACCCATACAAATATATAATACGGTTGGTTTTCCTCTTTGATAACGCAGGACACCTCGATGTTAGCCACGTGAGTCACATCCTGGTACTCTGCGGTTCCCTGAAAGAAAATTAAAAGGTATTACAACAAGAAATGATATTCTTTATGAATGGGTGAATGTCAGCTTTCAATTGGGTTAACGTCTATCTAACCCTTATCCACGTTAATAAAGCTGCAAGAGTTTTATGTCATATATTGTCCAAAGTTAGCGAGTGTGGTATTTGCAGACAAGCATAACACTTGATGTGCAGTTATGTCTCATGGAAAAACTGTACATGTTTCATGAAAGATCATAACTTCCTGTGCACTCTCGCACAAGATAGAAATGAAAATGTATGTGTTTGTGTACATAATAGGAGTAATGAGGGTCTCTCGCCTATTAGATACCCTCCCTTGCCACAATATTATCAGCATACCCGTCCTCTTCTTTGTTCATATATAGGGGCGATGGGGTACAATGTGTGGATCCCATTTCTCGGGTACCGCGCCCTGATATTCCTGGAATACTGCTAAAAGCGGCGTAAAATCAAACTTATTCCTCAGCAATTCTCGCTTCAATGCCTTTCATACTCCCAATTACGTTTTTATTGCTCAAGACGGGTTTTTCAATTATGGGGTTTCAGATAGCATAAAGTAACTAACTTCATAATGTATAAGAGTGAAATTTTTTTTAACAATTTTGAATGAAATTCAATTGATATTTTGACAATGAGTGAGCACACACACACTTTGCATTATATTTTCTGACCTGGTTAAATGATAGGAACATTAATTGCTTTGTTAACAGTATCCCAAACAGTACTGGGTTTATTTCTTGTAAATTCTACACCCGTACATGTTTGTTCATCAACGTAAAATATCCCTTTAGAAAAATATACCATGAAGAAGTAAAAGAACACAAACGTTCACATGTATCGAATCTACAGTTTACCTAGTATTGATAAGTACACGTTCATTGTACAACAAATACTGAGTTGTGACAGCATTTTTACCTCCAGCTCCAACACTGTATCTCTGACGATGATTGGGTTCCCCTTCTCATCCTGTCTAGATACATATACAGGGGTTGTTTTCTTCACCGACGTGCTGGTCTCCAACTGAAGAGTGACGGAGTCATTGTGTGTCCTTACACTCACTGTGAACTCCCTGGGGAGAGTACAGTCTCTCAACCCTGGATGTGGTTTTACTATGTCAACGGAAGCGCCTATACCTAGAAGAGAAGAATACCTTATATTGCCCTTAAGAGTAGAGCAATCATGTGTATGAGCACATAATACAATGTAGTAACGTCGTAACAATAACTTTCTACATTTTGCTTATGTGCATTCTAGCGATTCTAAATGTTGACGGGTCAATTGAAGCCATATATGGCGTCACAGTGTTTTGTTGTTGAGAAAGATACCACAAGACGTCATCCATTGTTCATGACGTCACACATTAATTACATTACGTCATCTGAACAATAGGCTGCCTTCAGTGAAGGGTTTCTCTGTAGGGTTGACTTCATACGCTTTTTCTTCATTTTGTCTCTTAAAATGTCAGTGAGTAATATAATAGAATAACCTCGAAATTACGGATTGCTTATTCCTTGTGAATGAATGCTATGAGTCCCTCAACAAAGGCTTGAGATTAACATCATTTATTCATACGTTTAGTGTCAAATATTTCATTTTAACAAAGGGTATATTCTCAAACATAATTTTACACAGACAGTTCGAGTTTGGTAAATGGTCGAAATGTGATATAAGAGCACGTTTGATATAGAGACAATTTTATCACAACAATACAACAAAATTAGCTTTAAATGTTATCATTAATAATCCAATATTAACACCATAAAATTAACATATTCATAGACACTGTTGCAAAACAACGTGTCATCACTATTTATATAAATTGATATACACATGTTTATGCTATAGTCAGACTTGTACAATAGGCTCTTCTTTTAAGCCCAGACTTGTTATGAATTATGGAAAATATCTTGAAGTTTAATTTTACCATCAAATTTACAAAATCCACAACGAATATATCTAAATATATAGGTAAATCCTTTCGTACAAACCAGCAAGCTGAAATGCGAAGACAATATGGACATATATTGGCATACACAAGTTACAATGTTATTGCCTAACGTAAACGACATTTTTCATGAGATATGTTTGTACTCACTGTCTTGGCACAATCCAAACTGGCTTAAGGTGAGCAGAATGAGAACCTTCATTTTCACAAAATCGTATGCCATGTTAGATCGTCCAAAGGCGTTCAACCAGCGTTTAGCCTTGCTATCTGTTAACAAACTTTCTTCAGTTAGACACATCTTTGTATGCTTGTACGCTTCAATGGCGATAGTGTGAATGGTGAGTAACAACCGCTGTGTATGAGAAACGGCTTTCATATTCAATCACGTTTTGCGATCGCCACCCTGGCCTAGATCGATTACAATACATACAAAGAGAGCATCTGACAATGTTACCCTTCTGGTGACACACTGGACATGTTTATTTTTGGGGAATGTTTTATGTTTCGAAGTGTTTATGTCACAGTGGGGATTCTATTGAGGGTTGGAGATGAGTCGCTCCCCTGTCCCTCGTATATATGTAGTGCATGTGTCACCCAGTACTAGTTCCCACCTCGTATATCTGTAGTGCATGTGTCACCCAGTACTAGTTCCCACCTCGTATAGCTGTAGTGCATGTGTCACCCAGTACTAGTTCCCACCTCGTATATCTGTAGTGCTTGTGTCACCCAGTACTAGTTCCCACCTCGTATATCTGTAGTGCATGTGTCACCCAGTACTTGTTCCCACCTCGTATAGCTGTAGTGCATGTGTCACCTAGTACTAGTTCCCACCTCGTATATCTGTAGTGCATGTGTCACCCAGTACTAGTTCCCACCTCGTATATCTGTAGTGCTTGTGTCACCCAGTACTAGTTCCCACCTCGTATATCTGTAGTGCATGTGTCACCCAGTACTAGTTCCCACCTCGTATATCTGTAGTGCATGTGTCACCCAGTACTAGTTCCCACCTCGTATATCTGTAGTGCTTGTGTCACCCAGTACTAGTTCCCACCTCGTATATATGTAGTATATGTGTCACCCACTAGTTGTTCCCACCTCGTATATCTGTAGTGCATGTGTCACCCAGTACTTGTTCCCACCTCGTATATCTGTAGTGCATGTGTCACCCAGTACTTGTTCCCACCTCGTATATCTGTAGTGCATGTGCCACCCAGTACTAGTTCCCACCTCGTATATCTGTAGTGCATGTGTCACCCAGTACTAGTTCCCACCTCGTATAGCTGTAGTGCATGTGTCACCTAGTACTAGTTCCCACCTCGTATATCTGTAGTGCATGTGTCACCCAGTACTAGTTCCCTCAGAAATAGGCATAGATGGATATATTGCATGTTTGCTATTGGAGATAGTTTAAGAGTTTGATTGGTGGCTTCTGTACTGTTCGCTTGTAGTTTGTTGATTAGCTTGGATCTCGCTGGTGACTTCTTTCATTAAAACGATTACGTTTTTCAGTGTTCACTTAGGTTTGAAACACTACATTCATGAAGAAACTAGAAGTATCTGTTGAGCTTTGTACTAAATTGCACGTGCATCAGTGCACGTCTGTGTCTAAAGTGTAAGCAGTAACAGTATAACAATAACATTACAGTACTAATATAAATGGGCTAATACTAATGGGCGTGGGGATGGGGGTGCTTATACTTCAAACTGAGGACCATACTCGAATGACAGCTTGCTATCAAGTGATACAGTCCCCTCTGCAGTTATGTTCACCTGCAATTGTTCGGTGTGGTTTGTATTTCGTCTCCCACGGTGCACTTCGCTTCAGTCGCTTCATTTATCCACCATAGTTAGAGAGTCACGTTTTATTTGTTACAGATTTCTATTGCATGTCATAGTCATTTATGACCGTCTCATATATTTCTCTTAACAATACACTGTAATACAACTACATGTACGTCTCGTGATACCTACATGAGATAAATTAAACTACAGTTAACTACGTTTATAACGAGCACTCTCATAACAAACTGACTGATATAACGAACTTGTTGTTTAGTCCCGGCTGTTGTATATATTCTGTATATACGCTTATAACGAACTACGGTTATTACGAACTAAAATTAGTGGTCCTTTTGATTTTGTTATAACCGCCGGGCTTGCAGGTTAGAGCGCCTTGAGTAACCTATTATTGGATCGTGTGGTTAAATGATCACTGTCATGCCTGACTGGTTTGTCTAACCCATAATCGAATATTTACAGGCAACAATCACATTACTATGTTAAACCAACAACTCATTATTTGTACCTGTAGACACCCTACCACTCGGTGTTAAGGGGATAAAACGTAGACTGGTCGCCTCGGAGTCAGTATACAGTGGCTGAGTGGGATATCCATGTTAAACTGCGGTATCTCGGTAGGCCAGCACTGTGAAACTGGTCCAAGTCGGGACTAGTACAAACGCTCACACCCATACGCGAGCATAGACGTCGCTTTACACTACTAGGTGTAATAATCGTGAACACAACGTTAAACCAGTGTGAGTCGACATCACTGAAGGCCAATATAACTGACAATGAGAGATTGTATGAACGACACGTGGGGTGTGTATTGAAACCGTGACAAACCAAATGAGGTGAGGTGAGGTGAAATGGGGTTTAACGTCGCGTCCAAGATTATTGCACTTATATAGCGACGTGCATGTACGTGTTTGTGTTTGTGTGGCTGCTTGTACCGATTTATAGTGCTCACTGAGGTACCATGCCGCAGTTTAACACGAATACCCAACTCAGACACAGTATTCTGACTCCAAGCCGACCTGTCCTTGTTTTAGCCCCTTAATGCCGAGCGCTAGACAGGGTAACAACAAGTACCATATTTTAACGTGTTTTGGTATGACGCGACCGGGGATCGAACCCCGTACATTCCGCTCTCCGGGCGGACGCTCTTCCACAAGACAGACAGGCAGGCAGATACATACAAACATCTCCCCCCCCCCCCCCCCCCCCAACTTGGCTCATCCATGACTCTATGCAGCAATATTCAAATATAAGGAAGAAATGAATTTATTACGGATGTCCCAAGGTATCATATTGCTGCCAAACCTAGAAACATAATCGGGGCGAACTTGAAGTCGAACCCACATTCAAGTTGTAGCGCCTTAGACGACATGGCCACCCGTGCGCCCCCAATGAAAAGGGTATTCGTGGTGATGGACCTCTGAGTCAAAGCCACAAGCATTGCGAAGACGGTAATAAAAGGATCGAGCCACTCCATCATGTCCTTAACCTTAAACTGTGGACTGGTTGAGTGAGATACAATTAAGTGGCTTCTCTACACTGGTACAGCCTCACCTCATAAACGAATCACTGATAAATCTTCTCAATCATTACTAAATCCTCAATACTGTTCTTTTTGTTTATGTATATCAAAATTATTTGGTGAATCACGGACTTGAGCTACTTTCAAAGATTTTATGCACGCTTCTTTAGATTGAAACTGTTGTTGACTCTAAATGCAATTTGTGCAGTAGGGTAGAATGGAGCTCTGAAACTCATTGATCAGGGAACCATAAAAACAGTCTTCGTATGTCACAGCTGTAGAGGACTGACAAACGTGACCAACCCTTTTATAGCATTTAAAAAAAAGAATTTGTTGATTCCTTTCATAAATATAATTTATTGTACAAACACTTTATATGTGTCTCTGTTCATGTTTTTGATCTGTTCGTAGGAAAGTCCTTTCATTGTAAAACTCTTTCAGTCCGTAGATAGGAATACTTTGTCGACGAATGCGTGAAACAATTTTGAATAACTCTTCAGTCCAACCAAAGTTGTGTTCCTTACTGAATTTCTTTTTCAAATAACTAATTTGCACCTTCATTTAGTTTGGTGTAGGTTCTTTACTATTTTGACGTCAGCTTTAGCCCATTGTCGGACTTTCGTGTTGTGTGAGATTGTAATTATACACCAACTCAGATAAATAATGCGACAAAACCTTTTCAATATTCAATAGAAATCGCTATCTATCGATTGTACAATTCCGACTATATCATGAGGATGTGTTTATGAATCACTATCAAATAGTAATGATAACAGGCGTTCGCGAAAAGGTGAGCGTATCCTGTCCCACCGATGGCACACGTCACACATGCAAAGGCAAGTCAATTGTTCACCTGGCCCGTGAAGATCCGGGGCCGATTAGGTCTTCAGCAACACATGCTTGCCGTAAAAGGCGACTATGCTTGTCGTAAGAGGCTACTAACGTGATCGGGTGGTCAGGCTCGCTGACTTGGTTGATGTGTGTCATCGATCCCAATTGCGTGGATCGATGCTCATGATATTAATCACTGGATTGTCTGGTCCAGACTTGATTCTTAACAGACCGCCGTCATATAGCTGGAATATTGCTGAGTGCGGCGTTAAACAACAAACCAACCAACAACCAATTGTTCACCTGAAAAAAACCATGGGAACATATGGTACAAGTTATAGAAAAATGCATCTGGCATCATTTTTGCCACTGATAGGTCAAATCTACCATAAAACCTTTTGAAAGCCTTACTGAGGCCTTGAATGTTGTAACCTTGATCAAACAACTTCTGAGCAAGAGTCGTATGACACTCTTTGAAATCTTGTTAGAAAGAGCATGGTCGATCGTATCTAAAAGTTGCGAAATGTAAACACCAAAGGCTGGACCTGCTTGAATATTGTTCGACATGAAGGGAAAATTGATTATTGGAAAGTTGAAGTCAACCCTCTTGTCATACAGTCTTGTGGAGAGTGTTTTGTCACTCTGAATCTTTATGCATAGATCTAACAATGAAACAGATGAGGCGGTCTCACTGGTCTCCCTTATGTCTAGTTCAGGTGGGTAAATCAGTGGAAGGGAATGGGCTATTTGATGGTTATTGAATGATATCAGATCATCTAAATATCAAACTTCTTGTCCAAATAAAAGAAATTCCGATTCATATGCATAAAGAAACAGATCCGCAAGAAGGTGCCTATGAGGAATGCCTACTTCTTGCCTAAATGTCTTACCCTCCAATTTTACGCAGATGTTGTCAATGAGGGAGTCAAGCATTTCACATATTGTTTTCTCAGTAAACGTCAGATGGCATTTGCTTTCATTTTTTCAGACATTGTCCTGAACGTCTGAGTATAGATACGCAACTGTATCTGTGTTCACCACGTTTGGAACAAAAGGCCTATGGTTCAAGGAATGAAGGTATTCCTTAAGTTTGTCATGTTGGATAGTGGTGTACTAAGTTGAAAAATCAATTTTTTTGACAGAATGGAACTTGGTTCGACATCAATGTACTTATGTGTGTTCTTATGTGTTAAATACCTAGTCATGAGCGATCTTAATGGGCGAATTACCCTTTCCGCATATTAGGCTTTAAAGTAACTATCAGTTTTATACCTTGTTTACCTACTTTCTTTGAAAACACAAGCAAACTCCCTACCTTTGTCTACACGGGAGACGACCCTCATTGAAAAATGTTTCAATCTTTCTACCACCATCTCTGGTTTTCTGTTCTTAAGGGGGGCACGGGTGGCCCAGTCGTCTAAGGCGCCGCGATTCGCTGTGCAGAGTTGCGTCCCTTGGGCACGCCAGAAACCTATGATTTCGGGTTCGAATCCCGGTTCGCCCCGATTATGTTTCTAGGTTTGTCAGCAATATACCCGTGCTCGTGGGTTTCAACGAAGTGGTAAACGTCTGACACTTGCGTCACTTTTAGCTTTCCTCCCACATTAAGCTGACACGCCGCGATATAGCCTGAATGCTGTTAAAAGCGACGTCAATGCCAAGTCACTCACTCATTCTGTTCTTATGTGGCTTGACCCACAAAAATCGCAATAAAATGTCTATCGCTATGAAGAAATAATGCACACCATGAATAACGCACACTGGAATGATGACTGACGTCACCAAGGTCTATGTCCAACATTTCGTCTCGCTCATTGACTCGTACACGTGGTCTGGGAAACCTATTCTTCATCTGCTTGTTCAATGAATTTGCATACTTGTCTTCCAGAAACTCCTTTACTTTCTTCAGACTGATATATTTCTGAAATGTCGTTGCTCCACTATAGGCGCGACTTTTTTAGGATCAAAGTATATTTCTTCCTGGATTTTTTTGGGAAGCTAGACATGACTTTAAATGATAATGAAGAACATAGATACTACGTTAAATATATATTAAACTGTGAAATTGGTACACTGTACGTGATTAATAAAATCGAGTTTGTAAGTACATTACGTTTTCTTTCCACTGTACAGTCATGAGGTTTTCTATTCCTTCAGTCAACCAGTTTGTGTACTGTATTAAACCGTTGGCACCGCCTCCTACGCCCTGTCTGTACAAGATGAATGTGCAGATGTGTAGTTTGCATAAATTGTCTAGTCTGCTTTTTAATTAGCAGATCCAACTGGAACTCATCGCCCAACAACGCAACATGGTTCTGAATGTGAACCTTCTCAGGTCAGAATATCTATAGTTCGCATGATTCGCATGTCATGAGGTCTAACAGGTACAAAGCTTCTGATGCTTGTTGAAAGAGGCGACCTACGGGACTGGGTGGTCAGGCTCGGTTGATGCATGTAATCGTATCCCAATTGCGTAGATCAATGCTCATGAGGTCAATCACTGGATTATCTGGTCCAGACTCGATTATTTACAGACCGCCGTCGTATAGCAGGGATATTGCTGAGTGCGGCGTTAAACAACAAACAAACTAAGCTTCTGGTCCAAAGAAAGAGTGCTAACATTTCCTTTGAAATTTATTTTGTCGTTCTCTCATAAGTCAAAATAAATTTCATGGCACTTAGGGTGAATTAACAAAAAGCAATCAAACACATATGGAGTCATTACTGTCAAGAAAAAGCAGATGCCACAAACAATCACTACGCAGGAAACAAGGGGCGCGTTGCAAGCCACGAATCGCTCAGAGAAAGCAAATTAATCGCTCATTCTGATGTCTGCAACAGTTCGAAGCGCTTGCCCACTCTTCCAAAATGGCGGCGCAACTAGCGCTTGGTTGCCTTGACGTAATGAAGAACGTAATAGAAGAGGCTCGATGACGAGCTGATGGAATTTATGACTACTTTGAAGATGTAGAGCAGGCTGAGGAGGATGGGGTCTTCGCTGCCTTTGCTGATTTCCTCGTTGATCCACTCAAGAATTTCTTGTTCCGCTGTCAAAGTAAGCCGCCATTTTGGTTTGAGAACGAAGCGACCTCAGCCAGCGATTGTTTCGCTTGCAAGCGGCTGAAAGTTAGCGCACTGTTGTGAGGCGAATCGCTGTACATCGCTTGCAAGCGATTGGCGCTTTGCAACGTACCCCAGAAATCAGTACAAACAGAGCTAAACTGTGAAATCAGTAGCCACACTAAATCAAAGAAACATCAATACATTATATTGAAACACACAGTTTTAGGTTCGCAATCAAACAAGGCAATACAATGGGTCAAATGAGGGGCAGCAGCAGTAGGGCTTGTAATTAATGTTCAAACATTCACGAATGTTCAGTATAATGTCTTTCAAACATGACTGTCCAACTTCTTGAATCAGATTAGTATTGGATGCTGGTGGAGATTCGGATATTACAGAAAATGTTGTTTTGAAGTAAATGAGGCAGACCTCATGTCGAAAAAGGCCTCAACTCACACTCTTGTGGATCTTATATATGGAACCGCAATCCTCCTTGAAACTGTCCCACGTCTCGAAGGATCAAGCATGTTATGTTTGCAAACAAACAGGGATGGTAACTCTTAATTCCATTCACTTGCTGCCGCCGACATTGTACTGGTGCTTCAATCATTTACTGCCACTGAAAATCACTGCCAGTAAACCTGCGACCATCTCTGCTGCAACATACCAGAGTGTTGGAACAGATATGACTGTAGCTGTGCTGGACACTATTTCTGTACTGGTAGCTTGTTTTGATGGAGGTGAAGAATTTTGTGTTGTGCTGGCTGTTGTAGGAATTGTTGATGTAGTTGTGGTAGTTGGCGTTGTAGTTGGTGTAGTTGTAGTTGATTGCGTAGTAGGAGAAGTCTTCGGTGTAGTTGTGACAGTTGTTGGTGTAGCTGTGGCAGTCGTTGGTGTAGTTGTAGTCGTAGTTGGTGTAGTTGTTGTAGTTGTAGAAGTTGTTGATATAGTTGTGGTAGTTGTTGGTGAACTAGTGGAAGTTGTTGTAGGTCTAGTAGTTCTTGGCGCTGTTGTGTTAGTTGTTGATTTAGTGTTAGTTGTTGTGATAGTAATTGGTGTAGTTGTGGTAGTTGGTGCAGTTGTAGTAGATGCTGGTATAGTTGTTGTAGTTGTTGGTGTAGTAGTTGAGGTTGTTGGGGGCGTAGCTGTTGGTGCAGTTGTGTAAGTTGTTGGTGTAATTGTGGTAGATGATAGTGTAGTAGTGGCAGTTGGTGTAATTTTGGTAGTTGGTAAAGTGGTTGTCATTGGTGCAGTTGTGGTAGTTGTTGGTGTAATTGTGGTGGTTGTTGGTACAGTTGTAGTTGTTGTAGTCGTAGTTGTGGAAGATTGTGACGAAAAATTGCGACAAGTGTCACAACACCTCCCAATGTAGTCGGGACCGGAAGTGATACAGTTGCTATAGGCACATGGGCCAGTCAACGTGTTGTCGCCATAGGGACAGTCTGCAACGTAATCAAGAAGCATTTAAACGTTCAAATATTTGCTAATTGCTATATTGATGACAATAGTGTCGAGCATGTTCGTCTTTCAATTATCATAACCATCGTGTTACCTTTCACTAGACCATGGTTAATGTGGAAGTAAATCACAAGGTAATGCAGATGGAACATGTTTAACCCTTTGGTGAATCCGATGATTAATGGCAGCACATGGTGGTAAGAGGCATAGATTCCATTCGCGGATAGATTCACAGTAAATTTATGCAATTCCGCATAACTATTCTTTTCAACTATAAGACATATTTCATCATTTAGACCAATTATCACACGTAATGTCATCACATAAATTATAGATACCAGACACTGCGATGACGGACGACTAAGTGCTGCAGACAACAATTATGGAGCTTTGGAATCCAGTACAAAAGAGGAATTGACATGCCTTCAGGTTTTAGAGGTGTTAGGACATGCTATACAGTCTAATAAATTGCAATATTGACACTCGTTCTTCAGGAGATAAGGAAAGCCATGCACTTATCTCTCTTTCTATCTTACTCTTATCATCAAATATTCTACATTATATGAACTGGATTCCTTATTAACTGCACCCCCCTCCCCCCCATATATCATATGGCATATATCAGACACTTTTGTGTTGAAGCTTGGATTTACAGTTAAAAAAATCTGTTAAGTGACGAAATCAACCGAAACAAAATCAGAATACGGAAGAAATACACACTTTGGGTTAATGTATGCAAAGTATTGAACCATAACATATATAACCACCAAGTAAATCCAATTTGAAACAAAATAAAACTGTTAATAGATATGTTGTAATATTGTGACTGATTACACGTGGTCCTTTCTGAATAGTTCTTGCAGAAATATCTAGCATTAATGTTTCTACGATGCAGTTATTAGTATATACATTACTTTTAACTAATGAGCCATAATGCTCCGTAGGTTACACATGGCTCCTCAATTCTTTCAAACATTAGATCATAATCCAAAACCAAAACCAGACCTCACCAAAACCCCTATTGTCTGTACTTACCACCTCCTGACGAGTAGGCTGAGCAAGTCTCACAACAGCCATAGGTATTGTTTTCATTGTAACAAAGACGTTTCCGTTCCTGAGTAATAACAGTGTCACAGTCAGAGAAACGATCCCCATATGTGCAATAGGCTGGAAAACATACAATTCAATAATATGAATATTGACGAAATACACACTTTGTGTTAAAGGCATGAAACTTTGCATGTCAAACTGTTAATAAACCAGTTGTAATATTGTGATTGATAATATCTGATCCATTCTGAATAGTTCATAAGATTAGCAGAATTGTGTTAGGATTCATGTTAATATTGACAATGGTTAGCATTGTGTAATTACACCTGCCATTAACACAATAGATATGTTGTAATATTGTGACTGATTACACTTGGTCCTTTCTGAATAGTTCCTAATATAAGTAGACATGATTTAAGTTTCCTGTAGAGGAAACATACAGGGGAGGTACATATAGAATAGCGTCAAAATGCTAACTTATGATTATACTGACAATGGCCATCAGTGTGCAGAAATATCTAGCATTTATGTTTCTACGAAGCAGTTATGAATAGATATATTACTATGAACTAATGATCCATAGTGCTCTGTAGGTAACCCATAACTTCCTCAATGCCTTCAAACATTAGATCATAATACAACTGTAAACATGAATATACAAAAAAATTAACAAACGTTTCTACCCACAGGTGGCTACTGGGCGCGAAAGGCAACACCTATGTGATTTGAGGTGAAATTGGGTTTAACGTCCCTTCCAAGATTATTGCACTTATATAGCGACGTGCATGTGTGGGAGAGGCCGCTTGCACTATTTCGGACTGACACCAGTTTATAGTGCTAGCACAATGAGATTCCATGACGCAGTTTAACACGAATATCCTACGCAGACACAGTATACTGACCCCGAGCTGACCAGTCCTTGTTTTAGCCCCTTAATGCCGAGCGCCAGGCAGGGTAACAACAAGTACCATCTTTTAACGTCTTTTTGGTATAACGCGGCCGGGGATCGAACCCCGGACCTTCCGCTCTTCGGGCGGATGCTGTACCACTAGACCACGGAGGCGGTCTGCAACACCTATGTGAAACACCCTTGCGACTATAATATATATACCCGTCAATAACCTAAATGTTGCAGATTAGAATTTGAGCAAATCCCTTAATTTCGATGATCAGGAGTATGTTATGTACAAAGCCAATATATACTTGGTGCTCAAATAATAAAAAGAAACTTACGGCCTGTCCAATAACTTTTAATAATGATAACTGCCAGAAACTCGAAAATAAGATTTAGACTTATATAATCCTTATAAACTACAATTTGAATGATTGACTAAATCATCCAAAACCCAAACCAGACCTCACCAAAACCCCTATTTTCTGTACTTACCACCACCTGACGAGTAGGCTGAGCAAGTCTCACAACAGCCATAGGCATTGTTTTCAATGTAACAAAGACGTTTCTGTTCCTGAGTAATAACAGTGTCACAGTCAGAGAAACGATCCCCATATGTGCAATTTACTGGAAAACAAACAATTCAATAACATGAACATTGCAGAAATACGCACAACTGTTAATAGTTTAGCATTGTGTATTAACACTTGCCATTAACACAATTATCGTATATCCAAAATAACGAATTGTAACACCAATTTTATGAATAACATATTACTGCTTTAATAATTAGAGAAGTAGATGGTACATATTGATACGCTGGATTGATACATTGGATAGATATACTAGACTGATACATTGGAGTGAGTGAGTATGGTTTTACGCCGCTTTTAGCAATATTCCAGCAATATCACGGCAGGGTACACCAGAAATGGGCCGGGAATCGAACCCGGGTCCTCGGCGTGACGAGCGAACGCTTTAACCACTAGGCTATCCGGCCGCCTCTGACACATTGGACTGAAGAATTAGATTTATACATTGTTTTGACACATCGCATTGATACATTCGGTTGATAGATGATATTGATACGCTGGATTGATATTTTGTATTGATACATGAGATTGATAATGTGTACTGGTTTATTGGGATGATCTGATACACTGGACTGACATATTGTATTGATACATTGCATTGATACATTTGACTGATACACTCGACATATATAGTGGACACATTTATTTGAGTGAAACACTGGACTGATACATTGGATTGATATACTGGTCTGATACATTGGATTGGTACATTGAAGTGGTACATTGGATTGAAACAATTGACTTATACATTGGATTGATAAATTGGTATGATGCAATCAATTAATACATCGGACTGATATAGGTTACTTCTACATTGAATTGATTCATTAGACCTATACACTGGTTAATAAAAGATTAGGTTAATACATCGAACTGATACATTGGACTGATACATTGAATTGATACATCGAACTGATACATTGGACTGGTGCATTGAATTGATACATTGGACTGATACATTGAATTGATACATTGGAATGATGCATTGAACTGATACATTGAACTGATACAGTGGACTGATGAATTTGGTCACAGATCCGGTGTTAAATCAAGTATTTTGATTGTATGTTAAGGGGAAATATTCCAGTTTGGAATTGGTGACAGACATCTTATCATTTAAAAAGTATTTTATTCCATAGAATAACTTACTGCCACTCATTAACGTTAACAAATTAACATTTTAATAATTTCAACCTCACATTTCAGTGTGCAAACTTTCGACTTACCAGTGTCTGTATTTATAAGATTCTCCGAAACTCAAACCGTCTAAATGTCTCTATCATTACTTACCTACTGCCAACTTGTAAACTGGACATGTTTCACAACAACCCCTGGCATTTCCTTCATTGTAGCATAGATATTTCGTGTCCTGAGTTACTGTGTCACAGTCTGTAAATCGATCTCCATATGGACAGTTTTCTAGAGCAAACGAAATATACAAATACACATAAGAAATATGAGGCAAATAAATACAAAGGTATCTTAATCTTGAAGATGACCCGTTGGTTAACACATCAGTCAATATGCCCATGTTCAACAGACACTGATGGAAACATTCCAAATGACACAAACCGTAGGGGAGGTGCGTAAACCACGTGCTGAGTACCACAGAGGAGTGAATGTTGTACTGGATTATCACGTGGTACTTGTATCCTCAATTCTGGAAGAGGATTTTGTTAACTATCATAAACACAAAAGTAAGTACAGTCTTGAACATTACTGCTTTATGCTTTTCTTGAATATGTTTGCTGGATGTGTTTGGCTATTACATTATTGTATGGTTTTATCATGTGAGAATCGCAAACATCAAGTAATAATATGGAAATGGGGGTGATTTGTATTTGAGACAGTTCGTGTTTTGTTTGATTCTTGTTTCTAAACACTAAACTATTGAACAATAGTTTATCATTGTTAATAATTCTAAGATCCTGCATTTTGGCTTCAATCACACTAACTAAAATCTTCAGATTTTCAACAGACGTCCTCTTCACTGTCAATCACACAATTAGTTGTCGCCAAGTAGTCTCGTAACTACCCAAGCCAAGGCGTCTTAATGGCGGGAACACCATTTTCATCTACTACTAGAGGTAGACGAATTCGAGACGTGGGAGGGAGTAATGCGTATGTAAAAGAGGTAGTATTTTTAGAATTTTTAACAATGATAAACTATTGTTCTTTAATTCTAGCGAGGCTTCTCCCTCTATTACATATCTGCCATAAATCCTGCATTTTGGCTTCAATCACACTAACTAAAATTTTCAGATTTTCAACAGACGTCCTCTTCACTGTCAATCAAACAATAAGTTGTCGCCAAGTAGTCTCGTAACTACCCAAGCCATCACGTCATAATGGCGGCAACACCACTTTCATCTACTACTAGAGGTAGACGAATTCGAGACGTGAGAGGGCGTAATTCGTATGTGAAAGAGGCAGTATTGTTAGAATTATCAACAATGATAAACTATTGTTCAATATTTTTTTACGAAGCTTCTACACCTGTTACATATCTGCCAGAATATACCAGAGGGACCCCTGTGAAATTCACAGCAAACCTCTTCTGGAAATCATTATGTACTGATTCTAATCCTACTTGAGATAATTTCCTCTGAAATTCCCTTTGAGGACTTGAAAATCAGATACTGTGTCAAGAATCAGTCACATATGTGATATTTACATTAGATTTACCACATATTTGCTGATGTTGATCGTAAATAAACCTAGATTTGTGACTTTTAATACCGACGATTACGTCACTTCCGGTATGTCACTTCCCCCTTTTGGTAATGGCGTCTTTCTAGGCCTATTTCTACCCCAAAGGCGTCATTTAGCAACTTTTTTTCCGGTGTTGACGTCACTTTCGCTTATTCTCTCACTTCCGGTCTAATGGTGATAGTTGATATTTAAGGTGCTTCTAATCCTCCCTACACCTGATATGCAGAATAATAATCAAGGGTGTGGGAGGATGAAGGTCTCCCCGATCTTGCAACAGCTTCTGAGGCAAGTTCAGAGTATACGGATGTCTGCATCTTCTGCATGAAAACTTCCAGGCTAGATGTAGACTGGGCAGATTTTCGTGAAATATGCTGGACTTGTAATAGCAGATCTCGACGAAGTGGTAACTGTATAGGTTCCTCCATTTGTAGCTTAAGGAGACCGGGGAACCACGCCCTGCTGGGCCATATTGAAGCTATCAGTATTATTACACCATCCGTCTCCTCCACCTCATGGATGACTTTGTCAAGGAGAGACCATGATGGGAATGCGTAGGCGAAAAGATTGGTCCAATCCATCGAAAGAGCGTCGATCTGGTGAGCTCTTTGGACGTGAACTGGGCTGACATAGACCGGAAGTTGGTTGTTCTGGCAGGTGGCGAATAGATCTATATGTGATATGCCCCATAGCTTTATTATCCAGGTGAAGATCTGGGGATGTAATGTCCATTCTGTTGCCACTATTCTCACCCGAAAGACTGTTCAGTTTCCCAGGTATATGTCTCGATCCTTCAATTGAAGGAGTCTGCCAAGGCAAACAATCGTGTAGTCTTCATCATCAGGGTGATTGTTCTGGTTCCTCCCTGCTTCTGAATATTGGCCACTACTGTGGTGTTGTCCGTGGCTATGAGAACAGATGATAGATGAATATGTATCCACCATTCCAGGATGGCGTTATATATGGCCTTGATTTCCCTGCAGTTGATATGAAGGTTTTTCTCCTCTGTGTTCCACGATCCCTGTACGATGAGATCGTCCATATGGGCTCCCCATCCCGAATCTGACGCGTCTGTGAATAGATGGTGCTCTTGCGTCGGATATATCAGAGGGATGCCACTCATCACATGTTCTCTGTGATTCCACCAATGGAGGTCTCATAGTAATCTAGGAGTTAACTGAGTCAGGCACTCTTGGCCGTGAGATCGTATATAGTTGACACATATCTGTAGAGGAAGTAGCATCAGCCTTCCTCTGAAGATCATAACCTGTAGAGACGTAAAGTTGCCTTGAAGAGACATCCACCACCTCGGCGACTTGCTGGGTTGACTTGAAAGTGATTGAATCATCTCTATAGTCTTATCGAATCGATCCTTCGATGGGCATAGATATCCCATGTCTAGCTGGAATCTTACTCTGATGTATATAATGTCTTGAACCGGAGTAGTTTCTGACTTGGATGGATTGACTAGAAGGTCATAAGTTGGACCATGAATATCAAGTTCTGATGTAGCTGATCTTTTCCTTGGTCTGCTGCTAGGAAGTGGCCCAGATAGCTTTGAATTCGAACTAGCTGGAGGTGAGCGAACTTGATGACTGGTGCTGTAATCCTGGTGAATAGCCAAAGCTCTATTGCTATCCCGAATGGTAGGACTTGGAATTCGTAGCGTCGACCATTGAAGCGTAGATAGTTACTCGAGGATGGGTTTCTCGGGACGTGAAGATATGCATCTGTTAGTCTAGGCTGATAAGCCAGTCCCCTTTCTTCAACCTAGACCATAATTTCCGTATGGACTCCATCTGGAATTTTGGTGGAGGTACCAGATCTCTTGATGAGGGTTTGTAAATTTATAATCATCCTCATCTCGCTTGTATTTTTTTCCAGAAGACCAGAGAGTAAAAACCCTTGGCTCCGACCAGGGGAAATCTTCGGCCCACGGCGTGTGTGTTCAGGATCGGGTGTTCCCTGAAGTGTAGCTTGTATCCGTGATCCACGACGTGTGGAATCCAGTGGGCGGGCATAACTCGCTTCCAATTTTTGGCGTATGACAGTAGACGCCTTCCCACTGGGCCCGGATTCGGCATTATGTTGAAAGACGATAGGCGTAAATCACAGTCCATAGACATAACTAGGATAATGGATATAATGGATAATCGTCGCACTCTGCGTATATACCGTAGGTTTCGTCACCCTCCGGTCACCATGATTCCGGTATAATCTGTCTCTGTGTGGCTTGTGGTCCATGGGTAGCGGAAGCCATGCGGTGGTTGCACTTTCGGCCGGCTGGCCAGTCGGCTGCCTGGATAATCCTGTGTGTGCCGTGCGGCTGGCTTGGGAACCGTTGGCTGATGAAGGTCATACGGTAAGCCGTAGTCGGTCGGCTGGGTAGCTGTGGGTGGCTGGCCCATGGAGTCCGTGCAACTGTTCAGCATCTGGCTGGTGTGGCTGGCTGGCTTGGTTGCCGTGGACGGCCTGTACATGGATACCGTGCCGTTCCCGTACGGTATTCTCCCTTGGTTGGGTAACGCCTGCAGGCTGACTGTACGGCCCAGTTTACTGGTCTATTGTAGATGGGCCTACGGCCGTGGAAGAAGATCGGATAGTCTATGCCAGAGCTTTCTCTTTGATCTTTCCTATCTCTGTATCCATTGCTGAGAGCTTCGTCTCCATCTCCTGCTGTTGAACAGTTGGTTGATCAGACTCATGGTGGGTGCAGGAGATGGTGGGTGGACTGGAGAGGGAGGCACTGGAGTGGAAACTGATTTTCCTGTTACGATGTTTTCCACTTTCTTCTTGGCAGCCTCGCGCCTGCTGCATTGTTCACATCTCTTCTCCTAAGTGCAGGTCATACCTCTGCACTTCGTGCAGTTTTCATGAGAACCTCCCCTGACCATGAATCGGACACACTTCTTGCACCCAGGGGTAGAGGGAGACAACATGACGACCTCACAAAATCCCCAAACACAGGCTTTGATGTCTGTTATTATAGAAAACTTATGAGCGTTATGGCTTGGGTAATTACAAGACTACTCTACGACAACTAATTGTGTGATTGACAGTGAGAAGGACGTCTGTTGAAAATCTGAACATTTTAGTAAGTGTGATTGAAGCCAAAATACAGGATTTATGATTTATATATGTACCCGGGGTAGATGTTTTGTTAGAATTGTTTCTAGTACAGAAAAGCAGCAAAAACCCTTTGCTCACAGCCCATTTTCCCCGGAAAACCAGCATGTAAAATAGAACTGATATTGCCGTTGGTTAATTCTTTTTCAAAAACAAATAATTTGCTGCATCACAAATATCAGCTCAGTCACCCCCACCCCCAACCCACCACCACCACATCACTCCACCCACGATCCCATAGACATCAACATTACAAAGTATTCCTTTTGGAACATGATATTTTCTCTGTACATATCGAATACATGAAACATGTAGATGTAAAGCACATTAGATTTATACTTTAGAAATATTGCCAAATAAAATTAAACACATTCTGTACAATATGCTTGAAATGACTTAACGAGAGACTACCATCATTAAGAAATAAGTACCGTCATTTCTCTTGTAGACAGGACAGGTCTCACAGCAGGCCGTCAAATAACCAGGATTGTAGCACAAACGTGGTGTTGCACTTATCAGCTCAGCACATGTTCTATTGCCCGGGTAAACGATTGGCTGGTTCCCAAAGAGACAGTCAGCTGAAATTGTTGGCAGGTTTCCGAAAGTGATCATTGCATTCAAGGAAAAGATGTCGTCCGAGATATTATGGCGCTCTCTAACGAGGTATTGCATACACACCCAGAAAAAAGTCAAGTACCACTTACTATTTCTTAAATTTGTATCCTGTATTAATGTTCTGACGACATTTTTTTTTAAGGGATGCAACTTTGCCAAATGTGTCGTAGCACATCAGACCACCAATCGATACAAAAAAAGTGTACATAATATCATTTAAAGAAGCAAAGGAGCATCTGAAATGGTAGTCATGGTCATATTGTCATGAAACGGTCACAAAACAAATTAATGATCATAAATATTCGATATTCTGTATTTCACTTCGAGTATGTCACACGGTGAACAAAAAAATTTTTTGTCGTCAGAACATTAATACAGGATACAAATTAAGGAAAAGGGGGATGAAATGGCAGCAACTTATACCATAACTCAGACGAAAGATCCAGAGGCATTCTTGTATAGACAGGAAGTGGTGGCGGGGAGACTGGGGGCAAAATGCTTTTAACTTGTTGTTATTGCATTGAGTTTGCTTCGCTAGAGTAATAGCAGGCTATGTGATACCCTACCTGTTAACTACTCTCAGTATCACCAGACAGTGTGACACTCCTACTGGTAATACTTTGATTTGTATGTGCGTACACTGCTTGTGTACTATGTTTTTGCAGCGGTGCTTAAGGAGGCCCTATCGATGTGAATGTTGATATCGTCGTAGGTCTGTGCTTCCTTTGCTTTGCTTGGGTTGCCCAGGTACCTTCGGGTAGGCACCCACTATAGGTTTTGGGTCCCTAGGCTCCCAGCTACTGTCCAATTTGAAATAAACTGTCCCCATTTATTTCCACCAAACTGTTGTTTTTGTTTACTTTCTGATGGTTAGCATAATAACCCTGCAATCTAAACGTAAAATAATTCAGTGTGAAATCAACAAAAAGTAAAGAAATGGTATAAATTAACTAGGTGTCTTATAAATGGAAATTATTGCAAAGTATTGCAATGGCAGTTTACAATAGTGTGGCAGTACAAAATTCAATGGCAGTTCAATTACAATGGAAGCATGAGGTGAGGTAAGGTGAAATGGGGTTTAACGTCGCGTCCAAGATTATTGCACTTATATAGCGACGTAATGGAAGCATAATAGTAACAATAATATTCACCTAGCAATAACAATGGTCAAGCTTCCAAAATGAGTCCTAGGCTGGATATCCAGGGTAAAAAAGTCATCCTTACACAACCGCTGGTCGTGATGTAATGTGAAATGCGTAAGGCACCAGCTTGCCGCTTTGTATATAGTCTAAATATGTTCTAGAAGGTTCTATACAGTGCTGGACTAGTCTAGCTGTTCCAGAAGATTATATATTACACTTGACTCCAAAGGGCATCCAAATAGAGTAACTTCCACACCACTGATATCGCTAGAAAGTACTGCATTCCTAACAACTACTTGTTGTCAAAACACTATGTTATCAACTTCCACTGAATCTCCAAAGAAACAATGAAATACAATTACAACAGATTCAACACTTAATGACACTGCCCCATAACACTCCCCCCTTTCAGGGAAAGAAGGTTTGAACACAGCGATAACTTTCTTCGCTAAATAAAGTGCAAAAACATTGGACATGATAATTATGATATTTTACAAAAATGCAAAATCATGTTTGCAGTCAAAACTGATCACATTCTGTCAACTGCACCAGCAATAATGTTGTCTTTGCCTTTAAAATCCTTAATGTCTAATGAAGACCCTGCAAAGACACGCTCCAGTGCATCAGGTGATTTACTATCAGTCTGAAATCTTTTTCAAAATCCTTCTCAGTTTCAAGACAGTAAGTTCTTGTCATATTTTTAAGAGTCTCTCAGAAGCTTCGTGAAATTCAGGATTATATGATCTAGACTTAACCTGGATTTGCCTAACTGATGCTGGAAAATACATGACATGAAATTAAAGCCATGATTTGACTGAATAATCCTGGACAAACAAACCTCAGTGAAGGCCTTTACCAAAGCCTTTAACAATAACCTAAGCCATAATTCTCCGTAAAGGAATAGCCTCTGGAAACCTTGTGAAGCACACATGATAGTAAGCATGTAATTATTCTCCTCTGACCTAGGTTTAGGCAACGAATCAACACAATCAATAATGACAATTCTGAAAGGTTCTTCAAAGGCCGGTATGAGTTTCAAAGGTGCAGTTGGGAATTTCGGATTAGGTTTGCCAACTTTTTTACATAAATGGCATGTTCAACCACACCATGCCCCAAATTAGGTCAAAACAAATGGGATAGAATTTTGTTCACATCCAAATGACCTGTCAAACAAGTTTCATGTGTCTAACACAAAACATGTTTTTTATATGAATTTGGAAGAACAATTTGATGAAAAGGTTTCCATTTATTATTAGCAGGAACATCTGGCGGATTTCATTTCCTCATCAAAACTCATTTCTTGAATGATTGAATGATAGCTAGCTGACACAAACCAATTACAAACCAAAGGTAACTCCTCTCACTACTGGTCTACAAAAAGCTAACTCCTCTTTATCCAAACCTCGGAAGGTTGTGATCTGATATTCACAAAAGCATTACGGGAAGAAGCCAGCTTTTTATCTTCGGAATTAATATACCCTGACTTACGACAATATCTACATGTAGGCTCAGGCGAAAATCTAAAAGTATTTTTAAAACGAACTGGAGTAGATTTATCAATAACTATACACAGTGACCCGGGCATGTTCTTGGACCATACGGAATCAACCTGGTGCAAGTTCGAGGCCACAAGAGTAACGCCGCATCAGCAATCTTTCATCTATTCGCGGCGAGGAAATGTATAATCTGACCATATGTGAAGTCACAAGTCTAAAAGCGCGTGACTGTATGTCATTAATATTTGGCAAATGTAAATAATTCACAGAAACATTAACTTCCCTTTACGCCCATCACATATGGACATTAACAATATTTACAATAGATGAAGTTATGTTCGTTGTAAATACGTCACATGTACTTGACGCTGAATGACATCTGTAGTTGAGAGGTATGAGGAGTACTTTACTTTTGCCCTGGTGTATGATGGTGGAGTCAGCCTACTGATAAGATTTAATGTAGTCAACCGATGCCAATATTAATCACACTTTGCAAAATCCAACTTATAATAAACGCAGTTTGCTGTTGATAAAACATTCACATCAACAGGAACACTTATGAGAAATGTAATACAATGAAGTCATGAAATAACATGTAAATTCTGTAAAAGGATGACTAATACTTATAAACTGTCAATGTTGATTATCCGCCGAAGAAGATTCCATTGGGCGTAAAGGACAACATAGCTGTGGAAATTATAATAATGGACCACTAAAAATATGTAATAATCCCTGGAATTCGCGAAAGGGGTGAGCATGACCTGCTCGATCGGTAGCACCCGTCATTCACACAATTTTCATAAAAATAGTAAGTATTTATTGCCTGACGCCGAAAAACAGTTCTCTTGCCATGCGACGGCTACCTATGAAGATCCGGGGTAGAATAGGTCCTCAGCAACCCATGCTTGTTGTAAAAAGCGACTTTGCTTGTCATAAGAGGCAACTAATGGGATCGGGTGGTCAGGCCCGCTGACTCGATGTCCATGCTATTAATCACTGGATTGTCTGGTCCAGACTCGATTATTTACAGACCGCCATCATACAGCTGAAATATTGCTGAGTGCGGCATTAAACAACAAACCAACCAACCAGCCATGCGACGGTGGCATGTAAACAAACGAGACACGTCATCATGACATTGTATTCAACAAGGACAAAGTGTAGGTAGCTGATAACCATGATGTCTGCTGGTATGTAGAAGCTAACATGTCAATTTCATGCACGTACATACAAATATGATTAAAAATTAAAGTTTGCTCAAACCCAATGTGAAGTGTAATAAGGTATAGTACGAAGAAGCTTACGTACGAGTTCTTTGACGTAATAATAGTTCAAGGCAAAACTATACTTTATTACATTCAAGTTGTTACGGTTCTCGTCAAGAGGAGTTATACAAGATAAGCTATTCTTTGTATCATATTTTTTAAGGTAACATTATAATCTCTTTCTAGCTGGTACAAATCCCCTGCTCGATGAACAAAGGCATATTCCTAACAAGGCCATTTTCATTAAGTCACACCACATGTAACATGTCTTTCAGTGTTGGGCAGGACCGAACTCCTAGAAACTCCGATGACAAACTTGTCGAACACAGCCACCCATCCACCGGTCGATATTCTTATGTATTGTTTAAAAAGTTCATTAAGCACATACATGATTTCGCAGGATCCAGTTTTCTAAAATGTTAGATGCGCCTAAAGTATTATACAATTGATACATCGTTCAAACAAGAGTAAACCGCAACTCACTCAGTCACTCTTTTGTTTGTTAATGTAACACACCTTATCACACTGGTTTTGTCTAATCCAGTCTCGATTATTTACAGGCAACCGTCATATTGCCATCAGTGGTGTTAACAAATCCATATTTATACGTGTTGATACCCTGGCTGGCACTCGGCATTAAGGAGATAAAACATGGACTGGTTGGCTCGGAGTTTGACTTAGTTATCCATGTTAAACTGTGGCATGGTATTTCCGTAGGCTAGCACTGGAACAAACCACCACATGCATACGCGTGCATGTGCGTTGCTATACTCTCTGAGTGTAACAATCTTGAAATCGACATTAAACCCATTCTACCTCATAACACTGACATAATAAATGAATCAGATAAAACCAACATACCTGACCATGAGATTCTATGAGAGCTTGTTATCAAGCAAGTGTTTCATCTGACTAAATGCTTGATAACCTTGTTAGACTCTACACCAAAACGTCGCTCCTAATTGTAATAAAGAAGTCGTTCATCCATATATCTATCCTTACTTACTGACCATGAGAGATTGTATGAATGATATTTGGGGTGTGTATTGAAACCGCGAAATACCAAATGGATGCAATGGACATATCTGACAGTGAAAGACCATATGAATGACATCTGGGATAACTTACAAGTGACGGGTGCCACAAAATTGGACAGGATACGACTTTAAACACATGTTTCTGGTAAAGTCTGAAATTTTACAATGCAATTTGCCTTCAGTTGAAATTTCTTATGTTTTATGGTACGTTTCGTGTGGCGTTTATTTGCCATCAAATGGAGATATTTCACAAAAAATATTTAAATGGACATCAGTAAACCCTTTACATATTAGCAAGCTTCAACGGAAAAAAACCTATATCCCAATATATTGGCATGCCATACGTTACTAAATATATGTTTGTACTCACTGTCTTGGCACAATCCAAACTGGCTTAACGTTAGCAGAATAAGAATCTTCATTATCTCAAAATCCTATTTCGGGTCACACTGCATTTCAACATTCAACCAGGATGTATACTTGAAATCGGTTAGCAAATTTCCTCCACTGAGCGACAGCTTAGGGTTTACTTTGGACTCTTCTCATGATCAGTCATCCTTGCTGTGATTGAAATGTACACCAAGGGAGTGTCTTTAGATATTGCCCTTGCGTTTGTTTGTTTGATAGCGTCACAATATAATTATGTCACGTGCTCGTGTCAACCAATACTGGCTTCTACAGGTATATGCACAGAGGGTCACGGTTGAAAAATTCATATTCTGGTTTAGATTGAAATGAATACAAAGAGAGCATATTTGTTAACATTTTTGGGTGGGCGGTGGTGCATGTAGGTCACACAAAAAGTAACCGTCATCCTGTAACTCGTAACGAAGCTAGCTGATACATGCTTCTAATGTCGTAATATGAAAAGACTTTTCACGCATGTCTCCTGGTTTGATTGTGTAAATAGAAGCGACAAAACCCATTTTTTCATTTTTAAAGCCATGTAACATGTGAAGGGAACAACTGATTATTTCATCAGTAAAATCTTTGGACAGTTTGCTATCCCTTTTTTTTTAGTAATAGTAACAACTTCTTGAAAACTGTAAAGGCGACATTTCGGTATAGATCCTTATACTGTTGGCGGGGCGTTTGGGAAGCCTAGTGGTTAAAGCTTTCGCTCGTCACACCGAAGACCCGGGTTCGATTCCCGCCATGGGTACAATGTGTGAAGCCCATTTCTGGTGTCCCCCGCCGTGATATTGTTGGAATGTTGCTAAAAGCGGCGTAAAACCATACTCAGTCATCAACTCTTGTAGTGGGCCTAAACATTTACCATGCATAAGATGAAGTTATTAGATTTGTTAATATTTTGTGTATTAAGTGCAAACATGCTACATCCAAGTTAACTACGGATATACTTTGCAATGCATTCTGTATTTCAAGCCAATCGGTTTCTTTATCCTGCAATATGTATGTGCCATCAGCTATGCTTTACTTTTTGATACCATTCCAGTTACTGACAATGGATGCCATATGCTACTCCTTCCCATCCCACTTCCCTCTACTTGTTACACTCATATAACTTCAGGCTTGGGGTAAGCTCTCCTTATTAAAACATATGTATGGACAACCTCAAAATACCCTAAAAGGCCTCTTGGTTTTGTGTGTTCGTTTGTTGTTTAACGCCACACTCAGCATCATTCCAGTTATATGAAGAGGGTCTGTAAATAATCGAATCTGGACGAGACAATCCAGTGACTGATGTCATGAGCATCGACCCACGCAATTAGGGTACAGTGATGTCATCAACCAAATCAGCGAGCTTGACCACCCGATCCCTTTGGTCGTCCCCTTGCGACAAGCACACTCACCTCATACGGTAATCGTGGGTTGCTGAAAACCTGATGTAACCCGGATCTTCAAGGGGCCATTTTGGTTTGTGTTAATATTTGATCCTTGTGTCTAACCAAAAATTTTAAAATATTCATTTTTCAGCTTTATGAATAGTGAAGCGAACAATAATGAATGCGACAGATGACCACCACTACAACAAACACGTATCTGGGGTTATGAGACGCTGTAGACATTTATCAGTCGCAACAAAAAAATAAATAACAAAATTGACTACAGTAAATCTTCCATATTTGGAGACGTTTTATTGGAAGCAGCTTGTGACTGTCGGGTACCCAAATGGCCGGTTAGTTAGTTAAATTTTAACGTCACATTGGCTTTATTTCAGCCATATGACGACGGATACACGTTGATTTATACAGGTGAGTCATGAATATAAAGTTATATTTAAAGGCAAATTTGAAAAACTTATTTGGGCATAAAAATATTATGTACAACTGTTGAAATCACGGGCTGTAAGCCACCAGCAACCAGAGCTAGGCCGTCTCCCAGGAGATCATGGGGATTTCCGGTGCCACAGCTTCCTGCACGACAACCCAGCAGGATTTACGTCATCACTTTAGCCACTGGTGGTTGTGAACAATACCAGCCAATATAAAATACATGCTTGAAACACTGGTTGATGATAGTTACATTGATTATGACAGGAATTACATGTCACATTACACAGGGGGCAATTGTTGATAAAATCAAAACACCAAATTAAGAAGAACAATCAGTTAGTAAATCACAAACACAAGATTTAGTATACAGGCCATTTTTTTTTAGTACCTTGGGATGAGATGCCTGCTAACACTAAAACACTGTCAAAAGGCCACCAATAACCTGGGCAAGGCCACCTCGCTGGGGATCATGGGGACTTACGGTACCTCAGTTTACTGCACGATATCCCAGCAGGATTTAGACATCACTTTAATTATTGATGTGTGCACAATATTAGCCAATATTAGAATATACTCAGCAATAAGTTGGCTTAAAGCACTAGTTGATGATAGTTACATCGACTGTGATAGGATTAAATGGGGGACATTATTTATTCACATATTTCAATTTTTTTATAACGACCACTTTCTTTCAAGTAGCTGAGAAGGAATGAGATGCCCGCTTACACGTGAGAAGAGATCTTTTAGATTTTCTGTTTGATAATGTGAATCCCTTGCGATTGCAAAGTCCACACAATCAAGCAGTATGTGCTTGAAGGTGAACCTTTCATCACAGGAGATACACTTAGGAGGTTCGCCCTCATCTGTTATTTGTGGTAGATACTCGTGGGTAAATCGACTGTGGCCAATACGACATCTTCTTGACTGGCAACTCATGTAGGTATCGCCGCTTATTGGTTTAAATGAGTGAAGTTAATTGCTTCCTTCCTGGGTGTCCCACCTCATTTGCATGAGATCCCGTGGATAACTCTTGATAGTTGGTTTGAAATCACTGTTCGGGATAAGTATTTGAGATAATGGTTTGTCAAGAGCTGCTTTAGCTACTGTATCGGGTGTCGAGGTACCTGCTATGCCTTCATGACTTGGTAACCAGCAAAAGACGATGTCACGTTGGCCAGTAGAAAGATCATTATATAGTTGTAAACTGTCTTGAATAAAGGAGTGATTCGCGGGGAGGGCCTGAATGCAAGACAGGGAATCTGAGAAGATGATGAATTTGCTGAGATTGCTTTGGCCTCAGCAGTGAAGCTTGAACTATTATCTGACAGTTCTGGATCCAATGATGGTTGCACTTTCAACTTTGCCACCATCCTTGGACCCGTCTGTAATAATGGATCTGTGAGAATTGTATGTTGTTCCCAATTGGTTATATACGTGTTGATAAACCAACGGATTTGTTAAATATTTTATATATTTTTTTAAATGTTTTTGGAGAGTAAGTTCTACCTCTTGCTCCACCATCTGCCAGGGAGGGGAAGACAGTAGACCGTAAGGTGAAATAATATTTAGATCTATTTTAGCTGCAGTAATCTGTGGTTGAATTCTGATTCCAAGTGTGGGTCCAGATTTGACAAATTTAGAAGCAGATTTTCATATTGAGGGTGGAAAACACAATTGAATGCTGGATGTGATTTATTTGAATGCAATTTAGTGATGTATTGCAGTTTAATGTGGCGTAGTTCGAGGGAAGGTTCATCAGCCTCCACATACAAACTATCCACGGGAGCTTCAAGACAGTGTCTTAGGCCGTGATGGTGTATAGAGTCTAATTTCCAAGTTGCGTTTGAAGGCTCCACCATAAACATTAGAACCATAATCTAGTTTGGAGCGTATCAATGACCTGTATGAATGGAGGAGAGTTTTCTGACCCTCTTTCCAATCGGAATTCTAGGCGACTTTCAACAAATTAAAAGCCTTCAGTCACTCTGCCGTTAGATATTTGATGAGTGGTTAAACAGATAACGATCAAATATAAGGCCTAGGAATTTGGCCTCATCTACTGCCTTGATAGTAGTACCCTCTAAAGTAATTCTAGATCCTTGTGCGGTTTGTATTTACGACAAAAAAATGCAGTTTGGTATGGATTGAGAAAACGTCAAACCGTTTTCGTTGGCCCATATTTGAAATTTGCAAACACATAGTTGTAGTTGTCTTTCTCTGCATATCCTTACCACGGCATGAAATGCTGAAATCATTCACAAAAGGTGACCCATCAACACAAGCGTTCAATACTTTAGTGACACTATGAAGTTTGATGCTAAAAAGTTTGACAGATCCGATGCTGCCTTGAGCGACGCACTCATCTTGATCGAAATGATCAGACAGGGTAGAGCCCACTCGTATTTGAAATGGTCTCTGGGTCGAAAAAGATGGATACAGCATTTTGTTTGTTGATAATGGATTTTTTATTAATGATTCTAAACGTGCCAAATAATGGTACTTCTGTTTTTTGAAACCACACTGGATGTTACTCAGGAGATTATTGGTTTCCAAGTACCAGACTAATCGATTGTTGACCATGTGTTCCATGGTTTTCATCCAGTTGTCCATATTTCATCAAATATGTTAAGTAGTGTTTCCAAACTTGAATCGGCGAAGTGTTTCAGGAGCTGATAATGAATGTTGTCGGTTCCTGCTGCAAACCTCCTTGTTTCAACTCCAGCATCCGCCACTGTACTCTGAGCCAGCTTGGTTTATCGCCGCTTCACACATTGTTAACATGTGGGGGATCGAACCCGGGTCTTCGGCCTGAGGAGCCATCTCTTTTATCACTAGGCTATGCCACCGCACTCGTCTGTCTTCATTGTTGGCTTCGTTGTTTTGGACTAATTATGCATCCGCGATTAAATGTCCTAAAGTGTTATGTGAAAAACATTGAAACATCAAATGTTATTTATTGATACACTAATATATTAATGAATCTTATTGGTGTGTGTGTGTGTGTGTGTTTGTGTGTGTGTGTGTGTGTGTGTGTGTGTGTGTGTGTGTGTGTGTGTGTTAACCTAGGTGTTAACGCGTTCACAGCTCCCGCCTTTGGTGTCTACATTCCACAACTTTTGAGATACTATCAATTTTGCCCTTTTAAAAAACATTTTAAAGAGAGTCATTCACCTCCTCATCAAAAGTTGTTTGAGCAGGGTTACAACAATCAAGGCCCAGCAAAGCTTTCAGAAAGTTTGTGAGCAGGATACGCTCACCTCTTCGCGAACACCTGGTATCATCACTAGTTGATAGTGATTCATAAACACATGTTCATGATATAGTCGAAATCGAGCAAAGGACTATGTTTTTTCCAGAGATTTTGTCACTTTTGTTTAAGAACTGCCACATTACACTTCTCTTTCCACATTCGGTAGCCGTTGATTACATATTGACTCATTGTCAAGCCAAATCTTATTGCATAAAATTACTTCATCTTTTTCCCTCCGCGTCTGCTTTGCACTTGTAGTGAGTGTTTTTCGCTGTTTTGAACATCATTTCAGTTTTATTACAGAGACGTTGAAAAAAAACCAAAGTATAAAACCCAGGTGCATGTGCCAATTTAGGGCTATATTATTACTGCCTCCGTGGTCTAGTGGTAGAGCGTCCGCCCGGAGAGCGGAAGGTCCGCGATTCGATTCCCGGCCGCGTCATACCTAAAGACGTTAAAAGATGGTATTTGTTGTTACCCTGTCTTGCGCTCGGCATTAAGGGGCTAAACAAGGACTGGTCGGCTCGGACACAGTATACGGAGTCAGTATACTGAGTTGCGTAGTCATGTTAAAACTGCGGCATGGTATCTCAGTGAGCTAGCACTCTAAATCGGCATCATTCCGGACTAGCACAAGCAGCCCCCCCCCCACACACACACACGTCGCGATATAAGTGCACAAATCTTATTAAACCCAAATTCACCTCACCTCACCTCACCTCCAGTATTTGAACACAACCATAAAAAACATTAACCCTATGATTATATTAATGTGAACAATTGTTGAATTTGTCTAAACTTAGCGAATTTCACTGTCCACACAGACACTAACATGTTAGTAGACGTTACTAACCAGTTCGTAAATATTTGCAAATTGGTTTGTAAGTTGCCTATCCAGATTAGTAGTGTACTAATAAGTTGGTAGAGACTACAGCACATCTTTCACAGAACTACTCTTTTACAATTTGCAAAAAACAAGTAAAAGAAAATGAATATACAGGTATCAGATAACATATAACGATTTTCAGTGACATTTTAAGTTTATTTACACAATACTACAAAAATTAATGGAGAGGTAAATAATATACATATGTTTATTTATACTGGCAAAACTCCCTTCGTCATTGAGTTCATGCCATAAAGTTCTAAATTTTGTAAGTCATGACGAAAGTACATAAACAACGTCACAAAACCGATATACACCCAACACTCTGACTCATAGAAACTGGTTGCGTTTATATGTTGTAGTAAATCGGTTTGTGAACTGTGCGATATGAACAGTAAAGAGGTCAACGAGAAATATATCTGACCACATATTGTCAATGTAGAACGTCAACGCAAGAGAATAATAAGACTCTGAATGGATCTCTGAAAATCAATGATGATACCAGGAATGTAAAAAGGTATATGTAAGTATGACACGCTGATTGGCCTGCGGTAATATGTGAGCTATAACGATTATGAATGAAAATGGTCAAATATTTCATGTCATTTTGACTGAATAACATACACTTTTAATTAAATAAACCAACATCTGATTGATATGGCAGGAACAGTGGAAAAATATATATGATTGGTAATATTGCACATCATGTTCTAGAAATTGACAGTAAATGTCAGGCGAACAAATAGGACCCGACTACTTTTTATTTCAATATTTGAAGGTGGGTAAGTAGACCAGTTTCAAAAGTCTAGTCAATGTCGTTGCTTAAAACTATGATTGGGCATGAGTGGGATGAACTGTACTGGGTATTATTGCGTAGGCTAATCGACCAAAATTAAAATGTGTTGAGTATGTGGAGAACCCCCTTGAAGACACTCCTAGAGGTGGAGCCATGTAATCCAAGTCTCCAGGTCGTGTTGGCGGAGGTTTTCGTTTTTTCCCCATTCCGCAAATGCCTCTGAAATAGGGGACACACACACATTAATCAATATTATCACAGACTTAAGAAAGCGGCAATTTGTCTGATTGTGTACTCTTTGACATTTTTAGTTTTTAGAAGGCTATCTGTTACAAGCGACAGAGGACTATTCGAGATCTTTTACGAATTCTAATCTTTTTGTCAAGTGGAAATTGGATACCTATCTGAACACTGGACTGTTTCATGACCATCGGCATTGACAAGATCCTGAACATTTGTGTGTGCACACACATTCATTAAAGGACTGCTGCCACGTATGTAACCCATTGTTTTGCCTTGTGCTGCAGTTTAAGTTATTGATTATTCATTGATCTTGAGTGATTATTTACTGATTGCACAATTCAGCTCCGATGCCGATTATGATATTAATCTTTACATTTCAGTTTGGAAATCACACCATAACAATATTAATTGTTGGAATGAAATATTTTGCTGTAGTTTTGTCTGTGGAGTATTCACAAGTGCCTCTGACGTCTGAGGCTTATTAAACTGGTTCAATTGCTTTTTGACAGCAAACAAAGGAGGTCATGGAGAGGCCATGTGTAGTGTCATCCAATCGCAGTCAACTACCGTCTGTCTATTCGTGTTGGTGGACAACGCCCAGTCGAAAGAGTTGCCCTTTTAGCGCAACGAGTGTTTACAGGAGCAGGTTTCAAAATATGAAGATGACTTCTCTCATGAATTTGATAGTAGAAGCCTGATATCGATTTGTGCAAGTGGTTCCTAGTTCTGTGCAAGAACACCCAGTCCCCGAACACCTATGCCAAAAAAAGCATGAAGAAACAAATTTCAGACACATTTATGTAGATCAATTCTTTAAGCAAAATAACTGTACGCACCTTTTCGACAAAGACGATGAATGCAATGAGGATGACAATTATCCCGAGACCGAAAGCAAAGCTCGCCCCAATAATTAATTCTTGCCCTGGAAAGAAACGAATATTTCATGCAATTCACGACCTGATAATACAGATGATATATATTTTTAATGAATGTTAATGCAAAAAATGAATGATTTCCTTCAAGGAAGCAATTGACAAAGGAGAAACTGGTGGTAGTAGAAGTCTCCCTGAAAGTCAGAAAGACAAACAGCGGTAATCACTGTTTCCAAGACTTTTCTGTATCTAATTCTTTATTCTTTACATGTGTTTGTTTCCGTTTTATGCAATATTTAAAACAGTCACTGTGATTAATGGACTCCGGGAAAGAAAAATCGGCGTTTGATGGGATGAACAACAGTACCTTAAGGATGCTTTAACAAACAATCAAACAAGTCATCGACCACCCGATCCGATTGTCACGTGAATGACAAGCATGGTTTGTTGGGGTAATTTGTATGTCTGTGTATCAGCTATACTCACCACTGAGATCATTGACTGTCGTGATGGGAGGAGATAAGCCTAAAGTTGTGGATGTAGGTGCTGCCATGACTGTAGCTGTGCTGGACACTATTCTTGTACTGGTAGCTTGTTTTGATGGAGGTGGAGAACTTTGTGTTGTGCTGGCTGTTGAAGGAATTGTCAATGTAGTTGGTGTAGTTGTAGTTAAATGCATACTAGGAGAAGTCGTTGGTATAGTTGTGACAGTTGATGGTGTAGCTGTGGCAGTCGTTGGTGTAGTTGTTGTCGTAGTTGTTGTAATTGTAGTAGTTGTTGATGTAGTTGTGGTAGTTGTTGTTGAACTAGCGGAAGTTGTTGTAGGTCTAGTAGTTCTTGGTGCTGTTGTGGTAGTTGTTGGTGTAGTGTTAGCTGTTGTGATTGTAATTGGTGTAGTTGTGGTAGTTGGTGCAGTTGAAGTAGATGCTGGTATAGTTGTTGTAGTTGTTGGTGTAGTAGTTGAAGTTGTTGGGGGAATAGTGGTAGTTGATGGTGTAGTTATTGGTGCAATTGTGGTAGTTGTTGGTGTAATTGTGGTAGTTGGTAAAGTGGTTGCCATTGGTGCAGTTGTGGTAGTTGTTGGTGTAATTGTGGTAGTTGTTAAAGTTGTAGTTATTGGTGTAGTTGTGGTAGTTGTTGTGTAGTAGTTGAGGTTGTGACGGTTGTGGTAGATTGTAACGTAAAATTGCGACAAGGGTCACAACACCTTCCATTATAGTCGGGACCGGAAGTGATACAGTTGCTATAGGCACATGGGCCAGTCAACGTCAAAACAAAAGGTGTTAGGACTTATGCTATACAGTCCAATAATGACACTCGTTGTTCAGGAAGCAAGGAAAACAATGCACTTATCTCTCTTTCTATCTTACTCACTTATCATCAAATATTCTACATTGTGTGAACTGGATTCCTAATTTAATAGGATATAGACTTATAAATCCTTATTAGCTACAACTTGACTAAAAATCCATCAAAAACCACTAGTGTCTGTACTTACCACCTCCTGACGAGTAGGCTGAGCAAGTCTCACAACAGCCATAGTCATAGCTTTCAACGTAACAAAGATGTTTCCGTTCCTGAGTAATAACAGTGTCAGTCAGAGTCACGATCACCATATTGGCAATTTGCTGGAAAACATACAACATACAATGCAATAATATGAATATGAAACTTTGCATGTCAAACTGTTAATAAATCAGTTGTAATATTGTGATTGATAATACATTATCCATTCTAAATAGTTCATAACATTAGCAGTTTAATGTGTTAGGATTTATGTTAATATTGACAAAAGGTTAGCAAGGTGTAATAACACCTACCATTAACACATACATACAAAATAACGGCTTGTGTACGAAATTACATATAACTGCTTCAACAGTTATCATAGTAGATGGCACATATTGAAACACTGGATTGATATATTGGATTGATATACTGGGGTGATACAATTGATCAAGCCATTGGATTGATAAACTGGACAGATACATTGGACTGAAACAGTAGACGTATAGTTTGTTTGGATACATTGGATTGATATCTTGTATTGATACATGAGATTGACAATGAGTACTGATATACTGGATTGATATAATGGGCTGATACATTTGATTGCGACATTGGAATGATAAACTGGACTGATGCATTTAATTGATACATTGGATTGATACATGAGATTTGAATAAGATATTAAGTTCCTGTACCTAAGTGATACGTTGGACTGAAGCATTAGAATTATAAATTGTTTTGACACATTTGATTGATACGCGATTTGATACGTTGAATTGATATCTTGTATTGATACACTGGACTGATAGATGAGGTTCATACATCGAACTGATACATTGGACTGATACAATGAATTGATACATTGGACTCATGCATTGAACTGATATATTGGACTCATGCATTGAACTGATACATTGGACTGTGACATTGGACTAAACACATTATGCTGATACATGGAATTATTACATAAGATTGCTTCATTTGACTGAAACACTGGACTGATATAAATTAGTTGGGCATATTTATTGGAGTGGTACACTGGACTGATATATTGTATAGATACATTGGGTTCCTACACTGGCCTGATACATTTCATTGATATAATAGACTGATACATATTTGATACACATAACAGATACATTGGATTTAAACATTGGACTGATCCATTGGATTCAAACATTGAACTGATGTACTGGAATGATGCATTGGACTTATATATTGAACTGAAACATCGGATTGATATATTTGACTGATAAACTCTATCGATACATTGGGTTCGTATGTTGGGCTGATACACTTGACTGATACATTGTATTAATGCATCGGATTGATAGAATGGGCTGATACGTTGGAAAGATTTATTGGACTGATACATTGGACTGATGCATTTAGTCCCAGGGGTACAGTCAGAATATAAAGTGACGCTATTTGTGCAATTTGCGGGAAACAATATACAATTACAATAAAATGTATTTGTCAGTTCCCGAGAGTGAGTGAAGTTCGACTTTCAAATGTATTGAACGTGTCTTGGGTTAATAATTAATTTCATCCAGATAAACATATTATTTTTAAAAATGCAGCAAAGAGGGTTTGAGTGATCCTGGCACAGTCGGACTGGTTAGGCTTTTCATCAGCTCAGGATCTTTGCCCCCTCTACAAGCAGCCCAGACAGTGAATGAGACTTCTCCCAGACAGCGCTGCCTAGTCAAACCAACCCAGAACTTTTCGGACACTGCAGCCTTCTGCATTACCCAGGTTGTCATAAGGGCTGTATTCCCGGTAGCAAACCCAGGTACTCTCCCAATGTCAGTCAACAGATTAGGAGGTACCAAACCTAAGTCACCGAGAACAATGGGGAGTCGGACAATTTGGTACTTGGGATGCACGCGTGACATTTCGAAAGCGAGGTCTGCATATTTGCTATGTTTTTCCCCAATCTTGTCAATCACATTAGTGTCAAAGGGGACAAAATATTCAATGATACAAATGATTTCATTGGATTTATGAAAAAGGACAAGATCAGGTTTGTTGGCCTTGATACGTTTGAGGCTATATGGACCTACCCCAAAGAATTTTGTATTTATCATTTTCTATGACGCCCTCCACATATTCCGGGTTGTACGATGGGTGGACCTCTGTGTCAAATCACAAGCATGGCGAAGACGGTAATAAAATGATCGAGCTACACCATCATGTCGTGTAAGATAATGTATTTGTGCCAAAGCTGGGCATCCCCTGACAATGTGCTGGACAGTCTCATTAAATTCATTACATAATCTACATTTCAAATTTACATTTTGATGCAAAATCACACCTTGATGGTTTCGAGTGGGAAGTAACTGGTCCTGAGCAGCGAACAGAAAGCCATCTGTTTGACTTTTCGGGCCAGACAACTTCATCAAAGCAAAGAATCTGCAGGATTGCTGATCATCTCTACACACTGTACGTAAACTCGATGGAGTGGTCGTTCAGAAAACCTCTGGGCCGACTTGATATGGCACTTCACTTGGTTGACACTCATTTCTGTACCGTCCAGCAGTACAGAACCATCAACAAAATCAAACCGATACCCTTGGCTCGTTTTAGAAAAATATTATTATTATTATTGTTATTATAATTTCATACGGATTTCAAATATAATTTTATGTGAAAAATAAATATCATATTATTCATGTCTATAATCCACACATCCGGTATCAAATCAAGTATCTTGATTATATATTAAGGGGAGATCATCCCAGTATGGAATTGGTGAAACACATCTGATCATTTGAAAATTATTTCAATCCTAAGAATGACTTACTTCCACTCATTAACGTTAAAAGATTAACATTTTCAATAATTTCAACCTGACATTTTAGTATGCAAACTTTCGACTACACATTGTCTATATTTGCTCCGAAACTCAAACCATCTAAATGTCTCTATCATAACTTACCTACTGCCGACTTGAAAAGTGGACATGTTTCACAACAACCCCTGGCATTTCTTTCACTGTAGCATAGACCTTTCGTGTCCTGATTTAGTATGTGCCAGTTTACAAATACATCTCCATGTGGAAAGTTTTCTAGAACAAACAAAATATGCATGTACACATAAGAAATATGAGGCAAATAAATAAAAACGAATCTTAATCTTGAAGATGACCCGTTGGTTAACACATCAGTCAATATGCCCATGTTCAACAGACACTGATGGCAACATTCCAAATGACACAAACCGTAGGGGAGGTACGTAAACCACGTGCTGAGTACCACAGAGGAGTGAATGTCATACTGGATTATCACGTGGTACTTGTATCCTCAATTCACATTTTGGAAGAGGATTTTGTTATCTAACATACACACAACAGTAAGTACAGTCTTGAACATTACTGATTGTTTGCACACTCACGTTGATACTGCTTTATGCTATTATTAAATATGTTTTTCGGGATGTGTATGGCTATAACATTATTGTATGGTTGTATCGTGAGAATCGCAAACATCAAGTAATAATATGGGGATGGGGTTGATTTTTGTTTGAGACAGGATGTGTTTTGTTCGTTTATTGTTTCTAAACATGCAATTACCGAACAATAGTTTATCATTGGTAATAATTCTCAGAATACTACCTCTATTACATATCTGCCATAAATCCTGTATTTTGGCCTCAATCACACCAACTAAAATTTACAGATTTTCAACAGACGTCGTCTTCACTGTCAATCACACAATTAATTGTCGCCAGGTAGTCTCGTAACTACCCAAGCCATAACGTCATAATAGTGTTGTTGGTTTCTTTTTGTTCCCGAATGGCTTGCTTCTTTAGTTGTTTCATGACGGCCAAATCTGTAGCTGTTACTTGTCTCCGACCAGGTGAAATCTTCGGCCCACGGCGTGTGTGTTCAGGATCGGGTGTTTCCTGAGGTGTAGCTTGTATCCGTGATCCACGACGTCTAGAATCCAGTAGTCGGGCGTAACTTGCTTCCAATTTTCGGCGTATGACAGTGGGGTCTATACCCTCGGAGGGGGTGGTAATGAAGCCAGAAGCGTTCACCTCTGCCTCCCGATCTTTCACGGCGATTATATCCCCGTTTGTTGTAATCTGGTTAGCGAAAGGAATCCTGTCGTTTGTCGTACCTCCGCCTCGGTTGGTATGAATCCTTCCCGGAGGAAACAAACGTTTTCTTAGGAGACTCTTTGGACACTGATGACTTATTACCCCAGGGACGCTTCTGTCAATGGGATGATTCATTAGTTTTAGCAGCTAAGTCTATAGTTGAAGTTTGGAAACGTTCTGCTGTGTCTTGTTTAACTTCATCTTTGACATGTTTTAAGTTCCTGTTGAATGCTGTGGTAGCTGATATACATGTAGGTTGTGTCATTATAAACTTCATGGTTTGGTTTGACACGGCTCTGGATCTAATCTGGGCTAAAAGTTGTTGACCTTGTAGCCTCGGAAGTTGTGTAGAAGTCAAGACATGGGAGGAGAGTAAGTCTTCCTGCATCCAGGCAATCGAGTCTAGGAGGCTATGGATGAGTCCGACTTGATCAGTCCTAATAGTCATGGGTGTTTTCTGGCGCAACTCCTTCATAGGATGGTTGTAAAGGTGGGATAATATGTCTGATTCCGACACAAACCAATTTATATAAGCTCGGATATCCATAGAGTATCTGGAGACCAATGTCAAATCCTTGAACCGTGATGCCGATAATGCCGACATTCGTGTCGGGATTGCGCACCAACTTGTAGAAGACTTCATCCATACTTGGGAATTCTGGAAGTGTAGCCTCGAACGTCCTATATATCTTCCGTTTCATAGGTGGTAAAGGTAGTCGTTCATCATGCTTGAGCCTGTGAATGTTATCAGTCAACTGATCAACAACCTTGCCAGCGTACCTAGGCCAAGGTTATGCCTGACGAATATGTTGAGACGATGGAGGAGCATGACATCCCTCGTATTCAGGCATCTGGGGTGGTGAACTTTCTGTCACATGCAGCATAAGATGATAAAGTTCATTAATTATTTCCACGAAGGTATAGCCTTCGGTGTAATCTTGTTGGGGTGAGTTATCAGTTTGATCATCCAAACCCTCTGACTCCGCCTCCGAATGAGTGAGTGAGTGAGTGAGTGAGTTTGGTTTTACGCGGCTTTCAGCAATATTCCAGCAAATCACGGCAGGGGACACAAGAAATGGGCTTCACACATTGTACCAATGTCGGGAATCGAACCCGGGTCTTCGGCGTGACGACCGAACGGTTTAACCACTAGGCTACCCGACCGACCCTCCGCCTCCGATTGGCTTTGGGTATATTCGTAGCACTACGCGTCTATCCCGTAGTGTTTGTCATCCTACGGTATTCTCCCATGGTTGGGTAAAGCCTGCTGGCTTCCACACAGCTGGTCGGCTGGCTGGCTGGTCGGTTAGCTGACCCTTCGGCTCAGGTTACTGGTCTATTGTAGATGGGCCTACGGCCGTGGAAGAAGATCGGATAGTCTTTGCCAGAGCTATCTCTTTGATCTTTCCTATCTCTGTCCACTGCTGAGAGCTTCGTATCGAGCATACCCTTCACCATCTCCTGCTGTTGAACAGTTGGTTGATCAGACTCATGGTGAGTGCAGGAGATGGTGGGTCGGCTGGAGAGGGGGCGTTTCCTGGGCCTTTGGTTGCATTAGCATCTGAAGAGTTTCCTTGAAGAGTCTAAATTTTATTGTCTCTTTGAATGCTAAGATAGGAAATCGGTGTATTCCAGCGTGACAAAGATCGACCAAATACAGCATGGGTCACAAGAGCCTGTCTACACAACGACAACAGTCATGTTCTCCGCTGGCCCCGGATTTGAACCCGATAGGACACCTGTGGGATGAATTGGATACACGGCTACGCCGACGTCAACCACAACCCGAGACGTTGCAGCAGTTGTCTTTTGCGTTGCAGGCCGAGTGGGCCACCATTCCCCAAGATGTGATTCGCATACTCGCCTCTTCCATGGAGATGACAGGAGATGTATGGGCGCTATCGGTTCCAACGGGGGACATACGCGTTATTTGATGGTAGGAGACCTTCACCTAGGACTTGTCGTATGTACCGATAACTGAGATGACTGCAATCACCAAGTGTCTCCACAATATTTTCGCTCAATATCTTGTACGGTTCCTCGTATAAATGTATTTTCCTACCTCACACAAATCTGGCCTTGCGTTTCTTTTTTTTGAAGAGTATATCATTTGTTGAACTTATGTGCATCACTTTCGAGATTTCTTGCCTCGCCCAGGTGGTGGGATCATCAGAAACCATAACATACATAAATAGCTATTTATGGTCTCTGGTTTCATGTATTAAATCGGCAATCTAAAGGCAAGAGAGGTTTATTGTATTGGAGAAGCGAGATTCCCTATGAAGCATTGAAAGGGAACAAAGAGAACTAGCAGCGATATACCGACGCAGCCGGGGGCAAACCTTGCATGTCAGTTTATGAGCAGTGTTAGCTATTCACCACGACTGCTGTTATTGTACGTGTATGGATGTACACACTTCCCACCCGAAGTGCATCAAATCACATGAGCACTTTAATTAAGAACATGACAAGATTTGCAAAATATCTGTCGACGTCCAGTTGGCGGTAAATATCCTTTTCAAAATCTGAGCTGCAGTTTTTCGAGAATCAATGAATGAATCCGAGTTGTTCAGGAGTATTGATTCTATGCCCCAGTTTTCACTATTATTTATGATTACTGGCTCGATTAATGTTTTGAATGATTTGCAAGTGACAGCTGTAGGTATATCTTGGTTCAGAATGGAGACTGAAGCTTGTGGTAGGCCTCAGGGTCCTTTTCTGGAGAGGTTTAGCCCTGTGTTCAAGTTTACCATTTGTTTCAAATGTAATTCCTAAGTAATTATATCTATTCGTAACTAGTTTTTTTGGATCACAACATTTGTTTTGTCACCATTTATCTTTAGGTTATTTGTAGCTCAAAATACACCATTAAGTAACACTTGTAATTTTTTAATCGGCTAATAGTACTAAGTAATGGGGAAACAACAAATGACAAATGTTTAAACCTTTAAGTGTTATATCATACCTTTCAGATTTGATGTAAAGTGGAAGATCATAGTCACGTGATCAGATAGGATGACTCGTGCATCAACAGCGCATCACAGGTGAGGGGGAATGAAAGGTGTGTGTTTATAAGGAAGAAAATAATTCATAAGAAAACAAAAGTAAAGGGTTATGAATAGAGATATGTGTATAGCGTGCTGCCCTAAATAGACAGACCGTACCCGTCAGCCCAGTTTGAATTGAGCGTGATTGACAACTCACGTGGCCTCGTCGTTTCAAATTGAACGCGCTCGCTAGAGCGTGCGACCTGGTTTGATGAATACAGACCTAGGGTGTGTGTTGAAAGTACATCATACCACAATAGAGACGGGTTGTGTCAACATGATATACGCCGGGTAATGTAGGAATAAAATATGTACGTCTAGCTGGATCAAATTCATCTTGTACGGTCTACAAGTTGTACACAATGAACGTTAGACAACCTGTATAGAAAAAATATAGACAAAATAGATAAGACTTCACAATCAGCAAGCTAGCAGTGTAGTTTACATTTATCGCGCAACAACGAGGTAGTCATGCCACCCTGCATTGACTATAACGCTGAATGCAGCCGAATTTCGAATCACCCGCGCTGCGTACTATTGTGAACCATTTGTATAGAGGGCGTTCACTTATTCAGGTCTGTCCCGACTTGCCTAGTTGATGTTTCAATGCTAGCTTTTCCTTTCAACGCCATGATAAATAAACCGTGCGGTTTGAGTTTAACCGTGTAACATGATGTGCACAGTTTTACTTCAGAACGTGCTATTTTGAAAATAGATGGTTCGAAATACGTATGTATAAAACCATGTCTATGTTCAATAGAAAACTGATGAGTACATGTGGCAGTGTGACGGCACGAAGATAGGTTTGTTGGGAAAGTGATGGAAGCAATCTATAGGACATTTTCATGTTTACAATACACACCCTTAATTCGAAGAGAGAACAGAGTTTATCATGGAAAATTGTTTGACGAGGAAAATGTTTTATTGGAAATAATGTCGAAGCAGGTTTATTCATATGTATGATGACATTACTTTCTCCTACAGACTCGTGTGTTGAGACATGTTTGAACACGTCTACCACGTCAGGTGTGCATCACGTGACTAGGCCCGCAGTATATGAAACAGATTAGAAGATCACAGCACTTTCCTTGAGTCATGGCAACGAGCAGTACAAGTCCATCTACGGGATCCACAAAGCAAGCAGTGGGTTCATCAGAAGAACACAGAGAGAGTATGTTTCATATCGGCAGTAGTCGCTACATCAGGGCTACCCGTTGCAGTGGAGAGTGGAAAATAGACATTCGTCAATACGAATGAAGTGCTGAAGGCTTACTGTATCCCACCAAGGCAGGTATTTGTTCATCTCTTGATCAATGAGCGCAGCTGAAGGTTATTGAAAAGACTGTGTCAGACTCGTTAAGTCAAATCCTGAACAAGGAAGATTGCTCTCTCTGTCTACCGTTAGGGTGTAACGTTTTCCTAACCATGAACTCGCCCAACAAAGTCGTGGATATATGACAGTGGTGGCTACGCGATGGCGAACGGGAATTAAAACCGACGCGCAAAGGCATGGCTCTTAAGCCAGAAGAATGGATTCAGCTGCTCAAAGTCAGGGCGCTACTGGATGACTGTATGGCATACAATCCACGCAGTATGTGTACGTTATAATGAACTGTGACTGGGCAGACTATACGTTTACTGCTTCATGATATCATTTTCTAAATATAACAGATATAAAAAGAAAAGTACACCACGCATACTGTTTCATTCAGGCATGAGACTTCCTTACGAGTCTCATCCTTCCCTGCATGCTAGCTGAGAAAGAAAACTACCATCCTATATAGAATGTCGAGTGACAGAATGACTTTCTTCACCTGGAAGTACGTGCAACGCGAACGCGATCGTATCCACGAAACCGTCGTTATACAGTCGTTTAGATGGTTTCAACATCGGGAACATTGTATACAAGATGCCGAGATGAAAGTCCCCAACGAGGATAAGAAGTTAAAACGAGTCATCACTAAGAAGATGAAAGCTATCGTCGTAGATGAAGTGGAATCGGTTGAAGTCACTGACTACATGTTGTCGTTACTGACGCTATGCTATACTGTGGAACTGTGTAAAATTATCAAACGACTCGCCGTCCAACTGTGTATCGGTTGCATGTTTGAACAAACTGACAGTCAATACCATAATTGTCAGGACTTGTCTGACCAACACAAAATACACCAATACATAAATACAGCAAATTTCAACGACTCAGAGTACTCGTCAACCGAATAGATCAGCAGTGGGATGTTGATCTGATGGACATGAGTCGCTATGTTAAAGTGAACGATGGTATACGTTACGTGCTGATAGCCATTGACATTTTGTCGCGCTATCTATGGGTAGCCCCTTTAAAAAACAAGAAACCCGAGTCCACTGTCGAGGCATTCAAAGGCATCCTGTCGCACGGTCGCAAGCCACAAACCATCAGAGTGGTACGGAATTTAAAGGGGCATTCCAGGATTTTGTAGAGCGCCAGTCGATCAAACCGTTTGTCACTCAGAACGAAGACATTAAAGCGAATTACGCCGAGAGTCATTCGAAGGTTGAGGTCACTCATAGCGAGGTATCTGACACACAAGAACACCGAGCGCTATGTGGACGTGCTGTCCGATCTAGTGTACAATTACAATCACACCGTACACAGAAGTTAAAGCGAGTGGGCTCCTGCAGATGTGAATGAGCAAAATGAAGTCAAAGTATGGAATCATTTATACACGAAACCATCACCAAACATGACACACAAGGTCGGTCCCTTTAAATATAAAATAGGGGATATCGTGAGAATCAGTTATTTGAGAAAACCTTTTGCTGAGGAACACAACTTGAGATGGACGGAAGAGTTATTTAAAGTAGCAGCCCGTTATCGATGACAGGGTATTCCTTTATACATACTGAAAGATTTTCACGACCAGTTCTTAAAGGGACGCTTTTACGAGGAAGAATTACAGCGTGTCAATAAAGATCTAGATGCCGCATGGGTTATCAAAAAAGTGTTAAAGAAAAAGAAAGACAAAGGGTAATTGTACTATTTAGTCAGGTGGACAGGCTGGCCATTGGGTTTCGATTCCTGGATAGAAGCAAGCGAAGTGAAGAACAAGTGAAATGGATAAATACACCGTGTTTAACAGTGCAGACTCCCGGGAGTATTATCCGGAAAACACGCCTTACCGTTTCCGCGTGAAACTGTCTCAACATTTGAAACTGGAGGCATGTGGATGGTGGCTCTGTTAGAAATGAAACTAGGCCGAGTCGAGTTGAAAGATATCAATAATACCACCATTGACGAGTTGTGTAATCTGTGCGACAGTTCACACGTGGGTGAGAATTACCTACCTTTTATTGAGACGACTCGATCTGAGAGACGGAGCCAATTATTATTTTCACCAGCCATGGTACTTACCCGTTATCGTGAGAGACACATCAGAAATTGAAGTGTATATAAAGTGTGCAGAAGGAACATCGCATTCATTTCTGAAAGAGACCATGAACGTATCACTCGTGTTGCGACTTTCTGACTTAAGCACGATGGAACGGAAACTGTACATTCCCGAAACTAAGAAGTTTGTGGACTTTTTAGTAGATCGCAGAAGTAAGCATGAGGGAAAACAGCTGATCAAAGGTCAACCCAGGTCACGAATCATTCCCATCGCACTCCTAGCCAAAGTATCACCCAGCCGCGACTCTAAATTGAACGTAACAATCACGTAACCCAATCAGAACGTGGTCCAGAGAGCTGAGGTGGCTCAGAAACGAACTAAGGCTATAAAATGCAACAGCTCTAAACGATCCTTCATCGAGTTTAAAGATACCCCCGCTATCGACCACAGAGACATCTTCAACCAGTAACCATGTCGGTACTGACGCAGAAAGAGTTTACCGAAGCCCTGCCAAATAGCTTAGATTTATTCGAACTGCCACCCTATCAAACCAGCATCCTTCACCATTACTACGAGAACGTAAGGCCCCTGTCCGTCATCATCGATTCCGGTCCTGTGGAATTTCACATACCCAATGGAGGGAAAGACTCGACTTCACGTCAAACTCAAAGTCACTCACAACGACAAAACGTCATTAACCGATAAAGAAAAATTAGGGCCCGTCAACCTCATTTGCACAGCTTGTGGAATCAGGTGAGCGTGTTCCTACAGGGACAACAAGTTAGCTCCAGCAATGCTGGTTACCCATACAAAGCTCTCATGGAAACCATCCTTGACTACGGCGCCGATGCCAAGGCCAGTCAGCTGACCAGTCAGCTGACCAGTCAGCTGTATTACAAAGATTTGGGTGACACCGTGGGTGATTTTAACTCCGCTGATCCCTATGCCGGTGGGAATGACTGTCTCATTAATTGAGGAAGCTTCATCGCCGGAAGCAAGTCGCTCACCCTAACGGAGCCCCTCATGGAAGACGTGTTCGATTTCGACCGTCATCTGGTCAACGGCGTGGACGTGGGGCTCAAACTGTTTCACTCCAACACAATCTTTTTCTTGATGTCCGACGAGACCGATAAACATTACACCGTCGAACTGCAAGACGTGTACCTGAAAGTATGCAAACTGAGGATCAACGATGCTCTAATCGTGGCCCACAACAAACAGTTCGAAAAAGCCAACGCCCTGTACCCGTACGAACGATCCGGATCAAAATGGCCTCGGTCGCCTCGTCCAGTCTGAGCTTTAACTGGGACAATATGTTTCAGGACGAAGTTCCCAGTCGACTCGTGGTCACCTTGATGAAGTCCGATGGTGTGAACGGATCGTACACTGTCAATCCCTTCTGTTTCCAAGGCGACATCGTTAAAAGCATGGGACTGTACTTGAACGGTACCAGTGTACCTGGACGTCCGTTAGAGTCGGACGACATCGAGGCTTACGCTGGTCTGTACGACTGGAATAACAAATGGCGCAAAGACAAAGGTTTGAACTTGGACCGCCTGGAATTTTCCATAGGTCATGCCTTGTACGTGTTTAACCTGCAAGACATCCAAGGCGACAGAGCGGAATATCTGAATCTGGTCAATTCGGGTAATCTATGACTAGAAGTCCAGTTTGCTCAAGCCCTCGCCCATACCTTCAACGTCATCGCCCTGGCCAAGTTTCCGGCCCTCATCGAAATCGACCAAAGCCGTAACGTGTTTCTAAAGTAGACAATGTACAAACGACAGTTAAAGTGTGCCATCCGTAGCGACCCCAGCCTCGGTACACACGTGGTGGGTGTGTACGAGACAAATACATTAGCTAACATCACCGTACCTTCCAGTGGAAAACCATGGGGATGTGTGGCTAACATGGACCTAGCACGTGGCGAGGGTCAACATTGGGTTGCCTTTTACTTTGACGGGAGTGGAGTCGGCGAGTTTTTTTATAGTTATGGACAGAAACCCAGTTACTATCATCGTGAATTTGAACATTTTATCAAGAAACATTCTCGCAGTTATCGATATAGCACGTCTGTTTTACAGCAATCTAGTTCGAGTGCTTGTGGATTCTATTGTTTATAGTACGCGTTACAGAAATGTAGAAATAGTGCTAGTTTACGACATATTGTACAGATGTTCTGTACAGACAAAAGACGCAATGACTCGCTTTATCTGTGACTATTTCAAGTATTGTTTCACGTGTTCTACGATATAACACAATCTCTCTTCCTGTAGAGTGGTACACGAGTCAGTAAAAACAGAGAAAATGTCTATTGTATTTCAGTTCTATATATGACATGGATGTATGTATATGGTTCTATGTAAGTTTGGTTATACGGTTTTTATGATTATTTAAGATCAAAGTGTGACACCGTACGATTCAGACATGGCGAGATACGTCCTGAGACATTACACGCTTTTCAGACAACTTCTTTCGTTGAATGATTACCAAGAAACCTTGCGCGATATTCAAGGGTACTAAAGCCATCGTAAAGCGATTGCTCAATGCCTGCATCCCGGTAACACGTGGTGAGAATCGTCGTTTCCTGCAGTCTAATCCCCACAACCATTATTTGAGAATGTTGCCACGTATCGCTCGTCCCGACACGACGAATAGAAGCATTAAGCGAACCCTGTTAAACCATACTCCCTTGATTCAGTTTATATTCGAGTACGAACACGTCAGACAGGTCAGAGACGAAGCCCAAAGAGCTCTCCAAAGACTGGCTAGACGTCAACAACGGCCACTCGTACCGAGAGCTGCATAAATAAGCCTGCAATGGTGATAGAATGTATCAGTTCACATAGACACTCCGTGAAATATGTCCGAGAAATGTTTGCTCCCTTTCATCACACCAACTACCTTGTCCGTGATCGGGGGCATGTGTAGCGGCAAGACCTATTGGGCGAAACGCCTGTTAGAGAATGCTTGTACAGTGTTTTATAAGCCACCAACCCTCATCGTGTACTGTTACGGGGTGTGGCAGGATCTGTACGCCAACATGCAGCAATCTATTGCCAACATTCAGTTTCACGAATCTTTGCCCAGCGAAAGCCAACTGCGTTTGTGGTCCGATCAGTCGAGCAAAAACATGATTCTCGTGTTAGACGATCTCATGATGGACATATGCACCAGCAAACTCATGTTAAACGTGTACACCACCTTGTCGCATCATCTTGGCATTACCGTAATCAATCTGCTACAGTCTGTCTACCCTAAAGGTCCCGGTGAGCGTGAATACACATATGTTCGTCTTGATGAGCAATTCCCGTTCCGCTCACGAATACAAGATTTTGGCCTCACAAATATTTCCAGGACAAAGCAAGTATTTTTCGGAATCTTATAAGGATGCGGTGGAAGGGAGGAAATATGGTTATTTAGTCGTGGATGCCTCGCCATACAGTGACCTGGAATACGGACGCTTACGCACCGGCATCTTACCTGGCGAACTTTGCATCCTCTATTTTCAGAAATAAAAGCGACAAACAAGCTCTAGTCGAGTCAGTATTACAGCACAAGAAAAAATACCCATATATACAAATTATACAATTTTGTATATTTGGTATTTCCAAAATATACAATTTTGTATAGTTGGTATTTCCAAAACTATACAATTTTGTATATATGGTTAGATTTTACCACTGCTTCATTGAATTTCTTCACCTCCTATAGAAGGTTTCACATAAAATGTGGTTGCAAAGTTTACTAATGATACCGAACAGTATTATTATTGCATGTGACAACAATGCTTTAATACTATTTTCATTATGACAACAATATGATGTTATGAAATAATTTGTATTTCGTTATGTTTTACATAAGAAGTAGAAGATTTGTACAGATCTTAATAACAGTTTGATCAATATAAAATGCGTACGATACCTTTAGTCAGAATTAGTCCAGGATGGTTAGTTAAGAAATAGGTACCTGTTTACCTTTCATTAAAGTGGAACAGACCAAGTGGCCAGAAAGCAGACATTTTGAGAATTTACAGGATAAGTTATGCACTTTTAATCAAATCATACACCAGAAGTAAAATATTTTTACGGGATATATTTATTTCTTATTAACTTTAATGTGGAACATACCACTCATACAGTGGGCGGAAAAGTTATCATAAGAAATTATATTTTTTTCATTATCAGAAAGACACTATATATACAACATAAACTGAAACGAGTGCTATTACATATTTTGATGTATTTCATTAGATCATTGCAAAGGACACTATTCCTCAAAGTTGTTGTTCTTGCTTTGCTTTAAGTGTTTAAGTGTGATCGTCTTCTGTCTGGGCCACTTTGGCTGACCTGTCTCCTGTGGGACTCGTGTGTGAGTAGGGTACACATCTATTGCGAGTTTTAGCATTCATAAAATTTATGTTTGTGATGATCCCATTTATATATATATATATATATATATATATTCGCATTTTTTTATCTTTAGCTGCTCTGTGTACATATGTTAGAGTAGCTATCTCTCAGAAATGTAGGGAAATTTTGTTTGTTTGGCCTTCGCTATTACTTATCTACGACAAAGCGGATCTAACTGCAATTCTTGTTTAAACCGAGCAAAGTATGGGCTTGACGCTCCAGGGAATTGATTCAGGTTGCATAATATAGGCGTACCTTGTCATTGCGATCTTAGAGAATTCCTCAATGTAATATAATACTGTACTTATAGTGGGTGAGATTGTACTCAGGTTATGGAGCAGTTTAATCTGTGTAACAATATATTTAATGAAAATGATGCAAAACAACCTCAACGATTTGTTTTTATTAATCTTCTTAATTTCCTATGTTCTATATCACTGAACAAACTACTCTGTGCTAACAACACACCCACAACCCGACACAGATCAAACGCCACTTACACAATCATAATCTGGTTAATCTGTATCACTTAACGAGTTTGAATAGCTTACTCTGCCCACAGTCGAGAGCAGCACAGTAATTAGTAGTTTAGACCAGGCGAATACACTGGTCACACTTGACTGGTCTGTCTGATGATTTGGTCACCTGCCAAATGGGATGTCTGACAATTGGATGTGAACCTTACAGAGAAAGTTATTTTATGAACGCGTCACGTGTTACAAAAGAGATGACCATTATCTAAGTAAAATACTTCTAAGATCATAAAGGACATAACATTGAATAAAGTGAAATTCATTTTCGACAAACTCTTATGAACAAATTTAAAACAGTGTGGGCAGATTCTATTTTCTAAAAGGGTTGTTGGGTTGTAAATCGTCCTGTTTCGATCCAGAGCTAAAACGAGCTAAAATGCGACGGTGATCCCTGTATTTAAAACATAAGGAGCAACAACGTTACGATCATGAAAGTTCTTAATGTATTGCCCTTAACATTATGTTTATCGTTCCAAAGCTCTGTTCTCTAGCTCAGTTCATCTTTGTTTATGAGAACGTTCTTAATATGGGCAATTTTCTTCTTTCGGGACATTGGAGCAGTTAAAACATCATAAATATTAAGATTACAGGCAATTTTAACAACTTTAGAATTCCATGAACTTTTACATAGTAACCATTTTCTTCATGAAAGCGTTACAAGTACTGTTAAATCTTGGGGTAGTCTAAACACATTAGCATGTAATGTAACAAACGGGGAGGAGAGACCCATGTCTCCATTAGTGGCTATACTGGAGGTACCGTTACTAACACCAAGAAATAATTTACAGGCTCTATTTTGGATTAGATTAACGTTTTATCCTCATATACCAGAGCCATCGAACATTACCGGCTCCACAAGACTTTCATACAGTTTTATAAAAACATCATAAGACATACACCCAACAGAATAAGACAAGGCATGGCTGGCAGAATTGTACAACTCTTTCACAGTTTCACATATCTAGATGCTCGTCAACCCGTAGTCCCAGATAACGATATGATTCTACATAGACCAGTGTTTGCCCAGCGTAGAGGAATCTGGTTAATCTGTATCACTTAACGAGTTTGAATAGCTTACTCTGCCCACAGTCGAGAGCAGCACAGTAATTATTAGTTTAGACCAGGCGAATACACTGGTCACACTTGATTGGTCTGTCTGATGATTCGGTCACCTGCCATTACACCTTTTTACAAGATGGAAAACGTCTTTGCTGTTAGTGATTACATATAAAGACATCTAACCAATTCACAGGCTATACGTTGTAGAACAGAATGCTATGCCAAGTCATTCCTACCTGATACCATTAATAATTGGAATAGTCACCGGAAAAAGAGGATTATTAAACTTGGAGAATGTTATATTCAGTTAAGCCATGATACCAGATTTTGTCACTTTAAACTTCCATCGGCTTAAAAAACATATCTCAGATAACACATCATGCATGCTCTTGTGGCTGTGAGTTTCTAATCAGTGGTTTATTGGAAACAATTTGAACAGTGCCTAATTTAGCTATTTTGAACTCGGCCATGTACATCCGACGTTCGGGTGGATTTGCACATATATAATAACTAGTAGTAAGAATTAATACATACTTTGAGACACGTATTAAGTATTAAACAGTTAAATAGCTTTTCTTAGGAAACCCCTTTCCATCAACCGCACTGTTGACCTATCTTTTTTGTTCTGTTTTGATGTATTGATGTATTATTTAATACAATGTGTATATCTCCCCTCATCCCAATGTTAATAAAAGGAAGCTTGGTGGGTACTTTTGGGATATAAGAAATGAATACAGACTGCCATACTGTCTGAATGTCTTAACAATCACCGGGTGTGACCACGTAGACAGGATATCATTCGGGTTTCTCATAATTACTCCATGAGCATGCTGGGTATTGTAGCTTGGAGATATTAAATGCAAGTTTGTTATCAGAGGAGATTGATAGTGAACTTTTAGTACCAGTTAGATATGATATCTATATGACTTCTTTCTGTTTGACAAAGGATTAAGGGTATATGTGTGGGTAATCCTTTCACGCTGATGAAACAAAGTCACTCTTCTAGTTCATGTAATCTACGTCAAATAAGATCAGGACACATTATTACAACATACTCAGGATACCAATAACAACGAAATGTACAAATTAACAAACATGATCAATATTATTATTACATGTTAATGCCATGTATGTAAATATAGCTATATAAACATATGTTTAATTTTTCAGCTTGTGTGAAGTCGTCCATAAATACAAGAAAACGTATATTTTCCCAAAATTATATTACCCTCAAAAGGGCAATTATATTCATGTTACATTTTTTCAGTCTTTTTTTTAATTCGAATTACGTAACATTTATGTTACTTTGATTTTATTAGACCCATGTTGTTGTCACAGACCCAGGGATTGACTAGGTTCATTACATGTCATAAAAGTGCCGGGACATGTGGTGGCAATACATTCTCTAATTAACACCTGTCACAAAGGGACGGGCAATTTGGGTTTGTCCTCAGGGAATGTGTTATGCAATTTGTGTATTCACGAAATAACATTCAACAAATTATGTACATGGTCCTGTGATGTAGGATTGATGCATTCGTACTTCTTATGAATAAATGAATTGCATTTTTTTTCTTAACCATGTGCGAAATACGCATAATGTCGGAAAGCGCAAGTTAAATACTGACTTCATCCCAAAATAAATCACAAACCCTCTCTTATAATTTGTATATTATTCTATATTTTAATTATGTAAATCACGTTCCTGTCACTTTTAATTATTTTCCCAAAGATCAAAGATTAAAGCAGTTATCAAGATTTATTTTCCATATCTTTAGAAATGCTTAATCTTTATATTGAAACTGCCATCATGATGTATTATTATTATTATTATTGATGTACATATGGTTTGCACCCAACCATGCGCGTGCCAAATTATACAGCGTCAAGCTTTTAGAGCGCCAACTAAGTTTTCCAAAGTAGAAATTAAGCCAAATGAATATATATCAAGTTTCCTTTTGCTAGAACATATGCATGCAGTTGTGTTTTTTCAAGGTAATCTTCGTTCTCTCATTGATAAAAATATTAAAAGAACAAGTATTATAAAATATAATACGGGAATATATTACACACGTTATTTACGCATCCGGTTGCTCATAATACAATGCTAGTAAACAATATTTTTGTTCCAGGGAGTGAATATCAATTAGGCCAAGCCAGCTCAACATCTCATTCACTTATAAAAGACAACTTCATCATAAACATAGTCATCATCGGAGTATTAACAGTTTTTATGTGTGACGCTACATTCCCCGTTATAGTGCAAGTATCCATGATAGAAAACGTATGATGTCTGGAAACGTAAGATCCGATGATTGTGTTATGAATAATAATAATAACGGCATGTTTGATGCTGAACGCTCTGAACGAAAACAGGACAATCCGCCATTGTAGTCCGGCAACACAATATTTTCGTAGTATTTTTAAAAAATAATCTTTGATAATATTTTGTAGATGATTTTTGCAAGGACTACCGTTTTACAAAACGCGATTTTCCGCGTTTCCGCCGGGATTTCACATTATAACAATGTATATCTACAATGAAACCGACAGCTCAGAACAAACCAAATTCAGCACTTTCAAGTAGTGATAAAATAGTTTTCATCCTCTGTGCAATCCACTCTGTTGGCATATGTGCACGAGAGCATGTTACAAAACACATCGCGGCCTCCCCGTAAAACGAATCCAAGCTCAAACACTTTCAATACAGAAGTTACCGCCAATGCAATCGCCCCCGACAGCTAATCCTCTCTGTGCATTTGACCATAAAGTCTACTCACATACCAAGCACCGCGCCAGGAAAAGTACCAGACGCCTCAACCGCCCACCCGTCAATATCATTGCAAGGACAGTATGTACTCCCGCTAACAGTGTGGAGTACTAATGAAACATTCCAGTAATGTTACCCGCCACTATATCAGTTTTTTTGTAACTTGCTGATACTATTTTGCACATACAAAACAGATATAGAGTAATACATAGCAATTATCATCCTTTACCAACATATACAAAGAAACACAGTGCTCAACTTAAAACACTTCAATTTGCACATATATACTATTTATACACAAATACATAATAATTATCTCCCTTTACCAATATATACAAAGAAAACAAATTTGGATACACCATATATACAAATTTGTATATTTTTGTATATGTCGTATATACAAACTCTGATATTTTTGTATATATCATCATTCCAATCTTGTATATCCTTTGGAAATATCATCTTTCCAAAGGATATACAAGCTTGTATATATGGATTTTTTTTTGCAGTGCAGCCACCGCGCTATGAGCAAGGTCTACTTTTGGACGATCGTGTGTAACCCGCCACCCTCTACCTTGTCCGTAAGAGCTACCCCGCACCAGGCCGAAGAGATCACCTTAAAAGAGAGCCCTACATGGTTTTCATCGAAGGAAGCGTGCATCACATCTCTTAAAGAAGCTTGGCAGATTGGAGTGGACCTACCCGATTCATAAGGCGGGCCTGTAGGTTATATGTACAAAAAGGTTCGCTTCACACCATGAGTGAGTGTATTCGAGATAACGTGGATTTTCTTCACGTACTGAGTCGGTCTAAGCCTGTACAGCGTAAAACATTACTGTCTCGGTTGTATGTAGAAAACACCTCCCCTGGTTGGTCCCGTGCGAGGATGTAGGGAGCCTGGAGTCCGGGCTCCGTCACCTCGCCAGTGCTCTCCTCTACCCACGGGGCGGGACTTTCTCCCCATGGGCGTGGTTGGAGCTCACTACCAGCAGCATCGGTATCCATACTCCCGCCGGACTGCGATGGTAGGACACGGTGTCCCTCTATCATCTGATGACGGTAGAGAGACAACCGATCCTCGAAACGCCTATGACACGTCCGGCAGGTAGTACAACCATCCGATGCTGCGATGCGGGACGATGAGGGAGCTGGTGATAGAATAAAATTCAATGTATGAATACTGGGCTCGCATATAACAGCATCGTTCACTCACTCACTCACTCACTACGAGCTGCTTCAAATAGATATCATGACTAACATATTGTACAATACTTTCAAAGCGAATATATATAAACACCATGACGGATTGAATTAATACATATAATTCAGGGCTAGCTAAAACCCATAGCTTATAAAATACTATTCAATATCTACCTCCACTAGCACGAGAGTTTCCCACCCTTGCAACCAGCCCCGAGGAGGTGGACGGTGTAGGCTGGTTTGTAGAGGTTGTCCCTGAAATACAAAACAGTTTACTGAAAACATCCCTCTCAATGCTATCTACAAACACACGACACACATATATTGAAACCCTATGCGGTATGAACCTCGTTAATACTAACCCTGTACATGGATGAATGACGTGATAGATAGATACAAAATAGAACTCACCCCCAATAACCGGTATTGCTCTAGAGGTAGTCGGCCGTGCGTCATCACGCGACGTCTGTGTTGCGCCTGTGGAGAAAAGATATGTTCAATCTATAGCATCTGAGCATATTTTATTCGAGTGAAATGATAAGCTCGAAGTCACGAATGTGATATTTTCAATACAGTTAATAACCCATTTCTTTCACACTTTTACTGTAGATGGCATTATGAACATTCAACTTACCACTAGAATGACACCGTCGAAAATGCACGGCCAAGTCACGGGGAGAGGGTAACACCTCCGGGCATTTCTGTATGTAGAAATAAAGCAGTGTTCTTAAGGGACTTTATAGGTTTAGTAACGATACTCATACTAACATAGCATGATGTCCTTGTTTTCAACATAGAATGAACCACATGTGTTTAAATGAAAATTACCTTTTAAAAAGCATAGGAAGTTAAATAAAAGTCCCACACATATTCGCTTAAATCTAATGAAATTACCCTTACATTCACGAAAATAAACTTACGCTACAACGGTATTCCGAAAGTTGGTGTTGCGAGCAGGCAGCGCACTTGTGCTGGTTTAGTTTTTGTTTGGAAGCAAAACTTTTGGAGCATTTCTCACAAACAAAGCGCTACCCTTCGTGAGCAGAACTCCCGTGTAATCACTTTTACTAACACATACCTTTTCACTCAGCCTGAAACATTTGTAAGCTGTATAGTATTCTCATTTAATATAAACGAAATAAGTCATTAAGTAATACACTTACGCGTTTGATGAATCCATGTTTTCCGTGCTGACTGTTGAAACTGAAATGATGCTCTGATATTCGGTGTGGTGTTTGTTTAGGACGTTTCTATGATGAATGATTGCCATATAGTAACTAGCCATTCAACGCACCTGTATAGCTCACTGTAAGCATGACTGACAGCTTGGGGTATGGAGCACCATGAATAAGCACCTGTGTATCTATCTGTACGGTCACACGGAAAAGATGTTGAACACTGAGCAATTCAGATATTATTATTATGTACACACCTGCACGTTGGCTAGCTCGGTGCCTGACCTCAATTTTAATAGTATAGTCTAGGCTAGTATAGACATAGTATAGTCATCCTATCCGATAACGTGACTTGGAGGACAGGGCTGAATAAGTGAACGCCCTCTATACAAATGGTTCACAATAGTACGCAGCGCGGGTGATTCAAAAATAAGGCTGCCTTCAGCGTTATAGTCAATGCAGGGTAGAAGGACTTGTACTGCTCGTTGCCATGACTCAAGGAAAGTACTGTGATCTTCTAGGTAATAAGCGATAACACCGAGCAAAGTGAAAAGCATTCAGTGTGGTACGGAAGGCCTCTGCGCTGTAAATAATTCACTTTGGGTTCAAATCTGTTTCATATACTGCGGGCCTAGTCAAGTGATGCACACGTGACGTGGTAGAAGTGTTCAAACATGTCTCAACACACGAGTCTGTATGAGAAAGTAATGTCATCATAGATATGAATAAACCTGCTTCGACATATATTTCCAATAAAACATTTTCCTCGTCAAACAATTTTCCATGATAAACTCTGTTCGTGCCGTCACACTGCTACATGTACTCATCAGTTTTATATTTAACAGACATGGTTCTAACTATCTATTGTCAAAATAGCACGTTCTGAAATAAAACTGGGGGTGACATGACTACCTCGTTGTTGCGCGCTAAATGTAAACTACACTGATAGCTTGCTGATTGTGAAGTCTTATCTATTTTGTCTATATTTTTTCTATACAGGTTGTCTAACGTTCATGGTGTACAACTTGTAGACCGTACAAGATGAATTTGATCCAGCTAGACGTACATTTTTTTATTCCTACATTACTCGGGGTATATCATGTTGACACAACCCGTCTCTATTGTGGTATAATGTACTTTCAGCACACACCCTGTATTCATCAAACCAGGTCACGCGATCTAGCGAGCGCGGTCAATTTGAAACGACGAGGCCACGTGAGTTGTCAAGCACGCTCAATTCAAACTGGGCTGACGGGTACGTCTGTCTATTTAGGGCAGCACGCTATACACATAGCTCTATTCATAACCCTTTACTTTTGTTTTCTTATGAATTCTTTTCTGCCTTATAAACACACACCTTTCATTCCCCCTCACCTGTGACGCGCTGTTGATGCACGAGTCATCCTATCTGATCACGTGACTTGGATCAGCCAATCAACTTCGGATTCGCCTGGATCAACCAGATCAACCAAAATGGCCTTCTGGCGACCCGTTATATACTACTATTGAGGAATATATTAAATCATGTGGGAAACGAAATGCATCCTTATCTTATCCCGACGTTGGAGTTAAAAGATTGTGAAATGCCCTTTTTCACTTCATAAGAGATCTATTGATATATTTTTTTGAATACATTTCCTCAAATTTTATATCGATAATATCTTTGTTAGGAGTAGTGATCTGTCAACTGAATCAAAGGCCTTTTGAAAGTATACCGTATATTCTTTTCTTTTACTTTTTGTCGAATATATAAATGAATATATACATTATTTGATGTTTGGTATCCCGTTCTAAGTCCAGACTGACAGTGGTCTTGTAATAGACTTCCATTGTTCCATGTGTTCCATGATTCTTTCATTTATGAAGTTGCAAAATAGTTTACCCGAGCAGCAGCTTACTGCAAAACGCCTGTAGTTGTTTGGGTCAGTCATACCCTTCTCATGTTAGAATTCATTGGAATAGAGCTAGCTGGAGCTGACTAGACTTGCTTCTGTACGCACATCTAGATGTGTTTAATTTCATAAAATAAATATATTCAACAGCCATGGTGCATAACTAAACTCTGTGGGAAGTGACTACTGTTTAAGTGAGTGAGTGAGTATGGTTTTACGCCGCTTTTAGCAATATTCCAGCAATATCACGGCAGGGGACACCAGAAATGGGCTTCACACATTGTACCCATGTCGAGAATCGAACCCGGGTCTTCGGCGTGACGGAACACCACAAGAGTCTCTCTCAACAACACAAGCACCTGAATAACGTTCCCCATGGCGTCGCCAGACTCTATCTGTCTCTGCCATCTGCTGTTGAGATACAGTAACGGCTCTCGTCTGAGAAGAGGACTCTTCTCCACTGCTGGTGGCGCCAATGCTGGTGCTGTGTTGCCCACTGAAGACGGTCCCGGTGATGACGTGGTGTCAGAAGGGGTCCTAGGTGTGGCCTGTGACAGTGGTGGTGTCTGCTCGTCAATCGTCGACGCACGGTGTCATCTGTTGTGTTAGTGGTCTGGTACCGTTGCTGGATCTTGTCCTTACGTGCACTTGAAATGCATTGGCTACTACGGGCGGTTTGTCCAGCTTGCAATCGTCCAAGGGCTTGGTGTCGCTGATTTGTAATCCGATCTGGGTGGATTTTTATAGGGGAAGAAATGGAGGAACGCATGTGCATTTCAATTTTCACGGAACTCATGTGCATCGGGTTACCATGGCCGTTGCAGTGATGCGTTTGAGCGATCGGTTTTATTGTCACCTGCTTTGTTTTTTAAATCATCAAATTTCATTTTTCCGGACAAGGTAATGTTAAATTTTAGAAACTCTGACAACAATTACCCAGATATTTAAATGACAACTTTTCATGCAATGCTACTTGGGGTTACGTTTCTTTTGCGGCTCAGTATGCATTCATCCCGGCACATTTCAGTTTCCCCATGCATTATGATTTGTAAAACTATTTTCTGTGGATAAACATTTTAAAACACACGGTAGCTATTGTATGTACTAGATTATTGTCATTAAATAAAATATTCATATCATTTGTGTAGTTTTGATTAAATATGGTGGGATTTTTCGCAGAGTGGATGTCATCTTATAAAGAGCAAAGTTGTTACGAGTTCACAGTCTCAATAACAAAGATAAATCTCGCCACAATATATAAAAAAATGGCAGTGAATAAAAATTGAAAAGTGTTCCAACTAACTTCAACGAGAGGCGACTAACGGGATCGGGTGGTCGGGCTCGCTGGCCCAGTTGATGCAAGTCATCGTATCCCAGTTGGGTGGATCGATGTCAATCACTGTATTGACTGGTCCAGACTCGATTATGTACAGACCACTGTCATATAGCTGGAATATTGCTAAGTGCGACGATAAACAACAAACAAACAAACTCCAATGAAGTTCACATTGCACAAAAAAACATCAAAATCCAGCCGATACAACTGTGGTACATTTACCAGTACAACCTGTATTTCCACATTGAGGTAACGCCTATTTTCGTCTTATGTTATCTTGAATTAAGAAAGTATGCTAAGTAATTAACTTGATTGTTGCGTTTGGCAATTCTAGTTTTTTGTATTATAAGTGGTCTAGTGTCACTGAACAACATTTTGAATCCACTCAGGTCGTGTTGTTTCTTCTATGAATCCCTTATAACTATTTGTTGTTTTAGATCCGCTGCATTTTTAAAATCTTAATATTAATGACTATGGCTAACTTATCCTGTACTCAATGTTATTTCAAAATATTTCATTTTTGACTTTCTATCACATTACACACCACATCACTATTTTTCAAAAGTGACTGGGGGCGAAAGTAGACCGAATCATACTGAGCTGCAAAGACATGCTTTTTGTTTGTTATAAAAACATTGTATATATGATTGAGGCAAGAAAGATAATTGTTTACATGCAATCAAATTTCAAAAACTTAATAGGCTCAGTTGCAGTGTGGTATCTTGAAACACTTACAATTACAAGATGAATCGATTTATTTGTGCTAATGTTCTTATTTCTCTCTCTTTTTAAAAAAAATCATATATATGTCGTCTGCTAGTCATCTTGTTGACATTAATCATCTGCTGTCATCATGTGGCATGGGTCCAGCGAAAGGGCGAGAACGGGGCATGTAAATAGAACGTACTGTGGTAACTTTAAACGCCACAATCTCAGACCCTAGCAAATTCCCACCTTTGGAGGACATACACTCTTCAAAAAAAGGAAACGCACAGGTAGACTTTTTGTAAATTTATTGTACCTCTAAAAGCCGATATATATAATTTAATATCATAGATACAAATATGAAATTTTGGAGCTTGATAGTCACAAGTTGTCGTTGTACAAAGGCATTGCCCCGGGCAGCATTCACGGCTCTGCATCTTCTCGGCACTGATTGGATAATTCTGCGTGTAACGCGTTGGCCAGTTGTGGGAGTGTCTGAGGCGTGTTCTGATGTTGATGTACACGTCCATCGAGTACATCCCAGAGTTGTTCGATTTGGTTGAGATCTGGAGATCTCGACGGCCAAGGCAAGATGTTGATGTTGGCATTATGGCTGAAACAGCTCTGACGGTCAATGATTTGAAGAAGGTGAGGTTTAAGACACACACACACACACACACACACACACACACACACACACACACTCTATGACACTACCGCCACCGAATATGTCGAATTCACGTACACAATGTGGGGCAAAAACGCTCATTTTGACGACGATAAACACGTTGTCTTCCATCGTAATTCATCGCTAAACCACACTCGTCTCCAGTTTCTCATATTCTAAGGCTGTAAGGTATGGCATCAACGCAACCGTCGCTGTCGATGGATCTCTTTCAAAACAGGGACGATAACTGGACTTCTGCGTCGGAATCCAGCCTCGCGAAGATGGTTCCTGACAGAATGATCCGATATCCTCCTCAAACCAGGTCACAAAGGCGGCAAATGGTGCTTTGGTGGACGTTGAAGTGGCGTGCAACAGAAGACTGCGATTCCCCTCTTTGGATACGTCCTATGGCGATGTTAATTTTTTCGGCATTTTCGAACTTGAAAAATGTTGACAATTGAATGACAAATCATTGGCATGTGCTTGCCTTTTTATAGCCACTACCACGAGTTGCGAATGCCATAACTTGCACGTGCATTTTGCTTTACTGTTTTCCTCCATAACATTTTGGAACAAGTGTGAAAACAATGCCTTTCTTTTCATCTTATCGATTGACCTCCTCATTCTTTGTATCATATATTTTAAGGTAACATTATAATACAATTTATCCGGTACACATTCCATGCTGGGTGAACCAAGGGATATTTCCAACAAGGCCAATTGCATTAAGTCACACAACATGTAACTTGTCTTTCAGTGTTGGGCAGGAGTCCTAGAAACTCAGATGACAAACTTGTCCACCCTCCCGTCGATATTCTTATGTATTGTTTAATAAGTTCAGTAAGCACATACTTATTAAACCCTTAAATCCTTAAACAAGGACAGCATCCGCTGATTTCGCAGGATCCGGTTTTCTAAAATCCAAGATGTGCCTAAAGTATTATACAACTGATATATCGTTCATACAACAGTAAATCGCAACTCACTCGGTTACTATTTTCTTTGTTAATGTAACACACCTTATCTCAACTGAACGTCCATTTCATTGCATAAATATATATTGTAATGTAACTACGTCTAGTGATACCTTATTAGGAGCGACATTTACTTACTTGTGTATAAAACTTGTGTATTTTAAAATTCTATATTGAATTTTGAACTGAACGCATCTGTTTTCAATCAGAGGTGGTTATTATGATATCAAACCTCTAATTAACCAATCAGAATCGAGTGTTTTTCAAATTAATGGTAGAATCTGTGTTAATTGGAGTGTTTCACATCTGTCCGAATAACGCTGTTAGATGTGTTAAAGTATCTTAGCGTTGACAAATGATCTCCGTCGGGATTTCTGGATAGAACGTCTCCAGTAGTCTATTCTTTAATCGGGTGTTTGAATGATCAGTGTCAAGCCTGACGGCGTGAGAAGTTACACCTAATGTCACTGGTTTTGTCTAATCCAGACTCGATTATTTACAGGCAACGGTCATATTGCCATCTGTGGTGTTAACAAATCCATATTTATACTTGTTGTTGCCCTGCTTGGCACTCGGCATTAAGGGAATGAAACATGTACTGGTTGGTCGGGTATTCATGTTAAACTGTGGCGTGGTATTTCCGTAGGCTAGCATTGGCACAAACCGCCACATGCACAGGCGTGCATGTAATTCGCTATACACACTGAGTGTAATAATCTTGACCTCGACGTTAAACCCACTTTACCTCACGTCACTGAAACACGGACATGATAAGTGGATCAGATAAAACCAACATATCTGACCATGATATTTCTAATATAATTAGGACCGACGTTTCGTTGTAGGGTCTAACACTGTTATCCAGCATGTGTTTCACCTGAAAAATGATCTTTCAGTTTTACTGTTTGATAATGTGAATCCCTTGCCATTGTGAAGTCCACACGGTCAAGCAAAATATGCTTGACTATGAACCTTTCATACATTTAGGAGGTTCGTCCTCATCTGATGTAAACAGATATTTTGTGAGTAGACCGACTGTGACCAATAAGACCTCTTGAAGTGAGTGAGTTAGGCCACTAATAACCTGGGCTAGGCCACCTCGCTGGGGGTCAGGTACCTCAGCTTCCTGCACGAATTTTACGGTACGTTAACCTCTTTGACAGAGCCTTCAATAATATCACTTGGTAAAAAACAAGCTATTAATTATTTATTATTTTTTGTTTAAACAGACCACTTTCTTTCAAGTAGCTGAGAATGAATGAGATGCCCGCTTAACCGTCAGAAGAAATCTTTAAGATTAACAATTGGATAATGTGAATCTATTAATTACCTGTATGAGTGAAGGAGAGTTGTCTGATCCTCTCCCCAATCGAAATTCTAAGCGACATTTAACAAATCAAAAGCCTTCAGGCACAACCGTTTGATGTTTGATGTATGGTTAAACAGATAACGATCAAACAAAATTCTAGATCCTTGTGCGGTTTGTACTTACGACAAAACATAATGCAGTTTGGTATGGATTGAGGAAACGTCAAACCGTTTTCGTTGGCCCATATTTGAAATTTGCAAACACATAGTTGTAGTTGTCTTTCTCTGCAAATCCTTACAACAGTATGAAATGCTGAAATCATCCACAAAAGGTGACCCATCAACACAAGCGTTTAATACTTTAGTGAGACTATGAAGTTTGATGCTAAAAAGTGTGACAGATCCGAGCGACGCACTCATCTGGATCGAAATGATCAGACAGGATAGAGCCCACTCGTATTTGAAACTAAATTGTCTCTGGGTCGAAAATGATGGACACAGTAGGTTATTTGTTGATAATGGAATTTTTAATAAATGATTCTAAACTCACCAATTTTGTAATTTATTGAAAAAACTACTGTTGTAGCAAATGTAGCGATGGGGTAACCCAGTGATGCCCATTTCTGGTGTCCCCCGCCCTGTTATTGCTGGAATGCAACTAAAAGCAGCGTAAAATCATACTCACTCACTCACTCACTTTTACTAAGCGGCCGGATTCATTCTCTAGGGAAATCCGAGATTATTATACCCGTTAATATCATACTGTTGTGTCAATAGAATATAGATGTACATGTATGTTTACGTAAAATCTTCGTGAGCATCTTTTTGCATACCTCAATGACTGTATATAAAGCTGTATAGAATACTGGTAAAAGAATAATAATATCCTTTACAATGTAACAAATGTGTAATGTTGTTGGTGGTTTTGGGAGTGATCCACAATTCGCCACGCAAAGCTTTACCCCAATACCACCCCCAACCCACCTCGGGATCATAGTGGTAGAACCTGTTTCATCACCCGTTACTAATCTTGGTTTGAATTTGACAAAATGTCTGGCAATGTCAGTTCTTTTTTTCAGAATTTTAATCAGAATTTAGAAACTTTGGCCCCCAACGAGCAGATATCGTATCTGTAAATGTTCATGAATAATAGTTTCAGTGTATCCATGTGTCTTCCTCAAGCTTAGCAATGGTAATACGTCTGTCTGACAATATAAGTTTTTTTCTATCTCCTTGTTTGAACCTTCATTGGTGGAAGCTGAGGGACATCCAGACCTAGAGTCATCATCAAGGCTGCTTCCCCCAGCCTTAAACACAGCAGCCAAACGTTTAACAGTGGAATAGCTAGGGCACTTATCCCCATACACTTGCGACATATGGTCATGAATTTCTTGGGGAGTACTTTTCTCTAAAGTCAAAACTTAACAACTGCACGGAACTCGTTCTTTTCCATTTCTGTGTCCATTTTTAGCCCTATCACGTTCCAATGGCCGTCAATAATATAGAAACAGACTCAACAGACCAAACACACTTGCAATGAACTATGTCAAAAGTGTACCACATTGACTAGTTCGCTTTGTTATGGCCAATAGTATGGCTTAGAAGTATTTGACCAGACCACGTATATCGATGATCTGATATCATTCAATAACCATCAAATAGCCAATTCCCTTCCACTGATTTACCAACCTGAACTAGACATATAGGAGACCAACGAGACCGGTTCATGTGATTCATATTTAGATCTATGCATAAAAAAGATTCAGAGTGACAAACACTCTCCACAAGACTGTCTGATAAGAGGGATGACTTCAACTTTCCCTTTGTTCCTGCAGCTCCAGGCTTTAGTGTCTACATTTCACAAGTTTTAAGGTACAATCTACAATGCAATTTCTACCAAGATTTCAAAAAAGGGTCTCGACTTCCAGATTTAGAAGAATATACGTTAGTGTAGACACACTGACATTGTGAAATGTAAGGGAAATAATTCGCAAAATGTGTTTGACCATACATTCAATGAAAAGAACCGTGAAGATCCGGGTTAGGATAGGTCTTCAGCAACCAATGCTTGCTTAAAAGGTGACTATGCATGTCGTAAGAGGTGACTAACGGGATCGGGTGGTCAGACTCGTGGACTTGGTTGATGCATTTCATCGTATCACAATTGCGTGGATTGATGCTCATGATATCAATTACTTGATTGTCTGGTCCAGACTCGATTATTTACAGACCGCCGTCAAATAGCTGAATTTTTGCGGAGTGCGGTGTAAAAAAACAAACAAACTAATTTTGTCCGTGTCGCATGAAAAACTGACAGTAGAGATTATTCCACTATGGACAGCCGGGACAACGTGATAGGATGTCATGTTGGGGCTTGTGTTTGGCCGTTGGCACAAAAGAACAAGGGCTGGTGACGCGAAATCCACCCAGCTCTTGGTGTTTTATCCGAGATATGATATTGAAATTTAAAACCTCTCTTTGACCAATCAGGATAGATTTATCTTATATTCTGTACTATTTCGACATTGTCTAGACGTAGAATCATTTTATTATATTTTTTAATAAACGGGCTGGAAGTAACCATACGAATCCTCTTTTAAAATCCGCAAATCTGATAAATGGGACAAAGGAACAAAAATGTCCTGGAATTTACCTTCATTTTCTTAAAATATTTTCATTTCAGAGACTGTATGATAGTGACCTCCCTTAGATGTTTACAGTCCAAGCTCCGTCCCAGCGCTTGGCACCTTTATTACCCTCCTAGTTGTGAGAGCTACGCTGTTTCCAGGTGCTGATTGGCTATCTCATTAAAGTAGCCACGCATGGTTAGATTTCAAGAAGGCTGGCTGTGTAAGAGCAAAACGACGGCGAGTCGACGCCCTCTACGATGTGACTGGTAACTTATCTTGTTGCAAAGTACAGACAGGATACCTTTCTAAAAACTACATTTCTGCCAGCTTCCAAGACTTCTTTCTTTCAAAATGCTATTATCTTATTGATATTGTCGTAACTGCTTTCGGGCGTCCAGTGCCACCCTGCTACAGTTACTAAATGTATTGCCGTTCCTGGTCCTTGTGGTCAATTAAGCCATGACATTGCCCTCGCCTTTTCCTCCGTGGCTCGGCTCCGTCAAGGAGTGATTGGTCTAATGACACTTACTCCAAGTTGTCTCTATCAGCATTCATACTCACATAATAAAGAAACGCAACACCAGTTTATACTCACATAGTTTTACTTACTCTCAGCCCATCTATCAATACAGAACAGGATCAGACTGGCCAGGCTCGTCACTAGCTGGGGGAAACTTAGAACGATCGGGATTCGACTCGATCGACTGCAAACCGCGCTCCCCTCTCCTAATGTTGAGGGTATCATTTTATAGTGTTCGAGCCTGACCTGTCCTTGTCACATGTCTCAATACCTCCATTTGATTCGTTACAAGTTTAGATCTGACCATGAACTCATGTGTGTCGCCATCGGAAAAATACCAAAAGCCTACGTGCCAGATTGCTCATCTCTCTATTGATTTTGTGACTCGCTCCGAAGCTCCCAATGGCTTATACCTTGTAATACCCCATTTGTTTCATTAACTCATGGACGATAGCCAGAGACCAATCCAATGATAAATGTGAAATGTCCAGAATACACTTGTGATAAATGTGAAATGTCTTTTCTCTATTGATTCCTTTCCAACTACAAGTTCTGTCACGAACTATATCTAATGCAACTCCTCATTGCAGCTATAATGGTTCTATTTATTATCATTCGTTTCTGAGATGCATTTTTAACCTTATAACAATATGAACTTGAAAGTTCAACGCACGCACTCACAAAAAAAACAACACACACACACACACACACACACACACACACACACACACACACACACACACTACTTCGCGTCGTTATATAAGTGCAATAATCTTGAAACGTCATTTCACATCACCTGACCTCAGTATCTGTATGCAAACTTCCTTCAACAAAGATCTGATCAAAAGCGTTGCATTTATGTAGGCCCACGCAGTGGAGTGCATCGTGTGCTATTATACCCGCTGTGTGTGTGCATGTCGTCCAATACTAGTTCCCACTGGCTTGCTCATCCACGACTCCATGCAGCCATAGTATGATAATGGGAATATATGATTGTATGACAGATGTCTTCTGTCACGGTGCTTAAGGAATTATTACGACGCTATAGTAACGCCCCACCCACAGAACTGTTATTGTCAAAATAGCAAAGGTGTATACATAACCGTGAATTTTAAAAATTAATAACACGACCGACCGATTACATTAATGCGCATTGACAAAGATAAACTAAATAAGAAGGTCTGACACAGCGCGAGTGAACACAAGTGCGCAGCACTGACAGTGACTTGTCAGTTTTGATTCACTGCTTACCCGATGCAAATACACAGAGCATGTGAAAAATCGACCGACGTCAATGTTGCCACGACGCCAAACCACCTGTAACATAACTAGCTTCTTTATGTACAGCTGGACAGCGAGCTCCGGTCTTTGAAATTCCGTCGGCGTACCGACACTGCCGTACAAACTGGTACCCTGTTCGGGAGTTTCACATAGGTGTCGAGTCTCAATGGTCGGCTGAGAAAGCCCACGTGACAACTATTTTCATAACGTCCATGGTTCCTAAAAAATCCATTGAGTGATAGATAACAATGATCAATCAATCAACGTATTATCAGTTAACCCTTTGACCAAAGTATGTTGTTTTTACATCGGCACTTCACGCCATGATATGAGTGTATTCCCTTTGTTTTAGTAAACCTAGACATGTAAACACTCACTCTCGACATATCCACTGTGCAAGATAACAGTGATTAATCAATCAACGTATTTTCTGTTAATCCTTTGATGACTAGGAACGATCCGTTGATTTACAAAAAAAAGTAAATCAACTGATCATTCATCTCTTGCTGGGCTGCCACGTGCATATTACATAACACACATTTCACCTCACTTCAAACCTGGATTTAGATTGAATAATTACCCCAGACACAATAAATGCCAAATGGAAACCTTTGTCAGGTAATCTAAGTGGTGCTACCACTAATTGTACCTGTAATAAATTCATTAACTGAGCATCAAGTAAATAACGACAAATACACAAGTGTAGGGTTATACGAGAAAACGTGGATGACAACAAGGGAGTAGTAATCGTATTATCGACGCAAGCCGAAATCCGAAAATGCTTTCACTGCATGGATACTTTTTATTAGAATTAAACTATAACCATCTGGGGTATTTCCAAATGACGACATCCGATGAGCTCCGCCGTTCTTTTTGTCTGTGTGTTTAAATTAATTAACATGCGACCTTTGTCGAAATCTTTATAGATCACAGTTAACCAATCAGTGTTTATGCAAAAATGCGTAAAACAAATATTGCCTCCAGCCTCCAAGTTTATTTAGCTGTCCTTGCAGACGGTAGCCCAGTCTCTAGTCACGCTCAGTTGCGTTGAGTATCATCCGTGTACTCACTGGGGAAAAAACAATAACAACGGCAACAACCAGTCCCGGGGATTGCGTTAGATCAGTGCCCCTTTAAGACAAAGCGCACATGTCCGAGAAGAAAACCTTCGCTCGGCTAGTCTTTCAACCACAATTGCCAGCCAAAGATAATTAGTTCATAGCTTTAATCTGATATCACGGATGTTTATTAAAAACTTTAATCCGACACCACAAATGTTTTTCGACAAACTTTAATCCGACACCACGGATGTTTATCAACCAACTTTAATCTCATACCACGGATGTTGATCAACAAACTTTAATCTGATACCACAGATGTTTCTTAACAAACTTTAATCTGATACCACGGATGTTTATCAACAAACTTTAATCTGATACCACAGATGTTTATTAACAAACTTTAATCTGATACCACAGATGTTTATTAACAAACTTTAATCTGGTACCACGGATGTTTATCAACAAACTTTAATCTGATACCACGGATGTTTTTCAACAATCTTTAATCTGATACCACGGATGTTTATTAACAAACTTTAATCTGATACCACGGATGTTTATTAACAAACTTTAATCTGGTACCACGGATGTTTATCAACAAACTTTAATCTGATACCACAGATGTTTATGAACAAACTTTAATCTGATACCACGGATGTTTATCAACAAACTTTAATCTGATACCACAGATGTTTATGAACAAACTTTAATCTAATACCACAGATGGTTTTTTTTATTAACAAACTTAAATCTGATACCACAGATGTTTATCAACAAACTTTAACCTGATACCACAGATGTTTTTCAACAATCTTTAATCTGGTACCACGGATGTTTTTCAACAATCTTTAATCTGATAACACGGATGTTTATTAACAAACTTTAATCTGATACCTCAGATTAGCATTTTAACTAACATAAAACCATCATGGAAAGGTGCAGCGTTTGCACTTAAATAAGATGTTATATGTACAATGATAGGCCCATATATATTTGTCTGGATTGCGTAGAGATTGAGCCGTATCTGACACAACTCTTAATGTTTCAATGTACCTATACATAAACCATGTGTGGTAGATGCAGTTCTAATTCTGCACCCCGTCGGCTTACCCTTAGATAGGACCGCTGTGTCACGCATGGTTAAATTCTACATATTGTTCACAAAATATATTCGATTTTGCAACACGGTTGGGGGCAGTTTTAATTTCACGGCCCAAACATTACTTTTGTTGTCTGCTGAAACCGGAGTCCATCGTACGATTCCGACTATGTCATGAGCATGTTGTTTTTGAAAAACTATCAAATAGTTATAACACTATGTGTTCGTAAAAGTTTAGAGCGTATCCGGTCACACCAGTGCCATGCGACACATGCAAAAATTCACCCGTGAAGATTCCGGTGTAGAATAGGTCTTCAGCAACCCATGCTTGCCGTAAAAGGTGACTATGCTTGTCGTAAAAGGCGACTTACGGGATCGGGAGGTCAGGTTCGCTGATTTGGTTGAAGCATGTCATCGTATCCAAATTGCGTGGATCGATTGTCATCGATCCCAATTGCGTGGATTGATGCTCATGATATTAATCACATGATTGTCTGGTCCAGACTCGATTATTTACAGACCGCCATCATATAGCTGGAATCAGCAATATTCCAGCTATATGACGGCGGTCTGTAAATAATCGAGTCTGGACCAGACAATCCAGTGATTGACATCATGAGCATCGATCCACGCAACTGAGGCACGATAACATGCATCAAACAGTTCAGCGAGCCTGACCACTCGATCCCGTAAGTCGCCCCTTACGACAGGTATAGTCGCCTTTTTCGGCTATGTTTATTTCAGGTGTACAATTGTCTGTTTGTGACGGGCGACACCGGTGGGGCAGATACGCTCACATTTCCACTGATGGCCCAATTAAGTTGCCACTTGTGATGTTTGTTTGTTTGTTGTTCAACGCCGCACTCAGTAAATAATCCAGCTATATGACGGCGGTCTGTAAATAATCGAGTCTAGACCAGACCATCCAGTGATTGACAACATGAACATCGATCCACGCAATTGGGATCTATGACATGCTTCAACCAAGTCAGCGAGCCTGACCACCCAATACCGTTAGTCGCCTCCTACGACAAGCTTGGTCGCTTTTACGGCAAGCACGGGTTGCTGAAGACCTATTCTACACCGGATCTTCATGGGTCGCCTCATGACTCTTGACTAGTATTGGGGTGCTTGTAAAATCATTCCATTCCGTGTGCCCATGGGACACGTTGCAAAATATACGGTTCATACCTTCAACCTACAGATACACCAAAATGGCACAACTCAAAATGCGTTTTTACATGAGTCTTTCGTAGATGTTATTTATCAACAAATTAATGTGTCATCAACTTCCAACTTTTATGGACTGGTGGATTCTGTTTAGGAGATGGTTATAGTCGATGCTGACATTGCACAGGTATATTATACCACACACTGACGTGACCTTTAGTCAGAAGAAACCCATAATAATTAAACATGTTATTTGCACTACTGCTAGTGCATTTGGTTCTTCTACAGTAGAACAATTCTTTCGCACATAAAATACTGTTGTTGATCACATGCATTGTCAAACCAGTCAATGTAGTAATGATCCTTGTAGATAACAGCCAGACAGTCCCGTCCGAAGTAGTTATTTGGCTGTCCACTATATTTCGCCCAATGCTCAAACTTCATCGGTCGTCCATCCACCCACGTCCACATTCCTTCGGATCCTTTGTCTGAACCTCCAAGCCACACAAAGTCTTCGATACCTGAGACCGTAAGTAAAGCTAATTAGGCAACAATTACATGTAAGTATGTATGTCTGTCTGTCTGTCTGTCTGTCTGTCTGTCTGTATGTATGTATTGTATATTGTTGTACATTGAATATGGTGCCTTCTTATAACACCAACGACATTTCTCAGCCGCTGCAGACATAAATATAGCTCTATTCAGTTTTAAATTAGTACTTATCGTGGTAAATGTTGATCTATACTGACGTGGCTTGCGAATAATTTAGGTCCGGACTACTAAACCCACTGGTTAAACAACACATCGTCACCAGAGAACTATCGTTCTATGGCCACAATTGGCCAAACATTATGTTTTTTGCATTTTCTTTCCAAATGGATCTTTTCCTATTACTGTTGTAAATGTCATGTAACCCCTATATCTGGTAAGTCCCTTTATCATTGTGTGTCAATGGTTCTATGTCCAAAAATTCATAAGTGGCTCAAACAAAATGTTTTATGTGCATTTCCAGTCAATGTATTACCACTGATCGTGTGACATAGAGATAAGACAACTGTGTCCCAAATTATCTGTAGATAGAAGCATATGGTTATCATACACAAACTGTATATAATGTGAACATGCAGAGTGAAATTGTGAACTGGTAGCCGGTATAACGATCAAGATTTGATGAATTGATTACTTGGTGCTGTCTGACGTTTCAGGTCCCAGTGACTATGTTCAACATGTTTAATTCACTGATTTCATTGGATTTATCAAAACGGACAAGATCAGATTTGTTGGCCTGGATAAGTCTGAGGCTGTATACGGGCCTATTCCAAAGAATTTTGTATTTGTCATTTTCCATGACGTCCTCAACATATTCTAAGGCGTACCATGGATGCACCTCTATGTCACAAGCACATGCATAGCGAAGACGGTTATAAAAAGATCGAGCCACTCAATCAAGTCGTTGAAGAAACTGTGTTTATGCCAGAGCTGGGCATCCACCGACAATGTGTTGGGCAGTCTCACTAAATGCATTGCATAATCTACATTCGCAATAGTGCACAATGCAATTCTATCATAAAGAGCCTCCATACTGGATTTTCTGGTCCAGATTCGATTATATACAGACCGCCGTCATAAAGCTGGAATATTGCTGACTGCGGCGTTAAACGAGCAACCAACAACATCTTCAATGTGTAAAGCCAATTTTCCGGTGGTTCCCGCCAACAAACCAACCAACAAACGAAATCAAGCCCCGCCACCACACCATCATAATTGGTAAATATAAGCGTTTGAGGGAACAGCGAGGGTGGTGGGATCTATTGTCTAACAGTCATGATTCTTCCATGCGTCTGTTTGAATTTCTAGTGTCGTCCAATCAACACTATAAACAAATGCAGCAAAGAGGGTTTGGGTAATCTTGGCAGTCCTAACCTTGCAAATAAATAAATGAATATATAAATAAACAAAATAAAACCTAATTTGACTTTATCGGGTCCAGTTTCAAAATATACTTGTGACTACAATGGAGTTCGTGACTTTAAGGAAGTCGCCACATCCAGTTCCACGCATCCAGGATAAAAGAGGTAAATTTAGTTGGTGTTTACCGGGACCGAACGGTATGTTCGACACAACCGAGAATTCGACACATTTGAGTACGAGACATATGTGTTCAACTGTACACAACACTACAGTAAGTTAATTAATGATAGACATACCGTCTCCAGATTATATATTGTACAGTTAACGGAGAGAGAAAACAGAATTACCTCCAGCTTTAATGACTCTGTTCACTTCCTCATCTTTACTTGCTGTATCAACTATGGCTAAAGTCTCATTCTTTTTCGAACACTCTGCAACTGAATCTCCCCAGGTCAGATTATTGGTGGACAGAATGAATTGCGTTGTGTAGGTATAACCATACAAGCTGCTGTTTGCTGGAAGAAAATAGGTTATCCTGGTATAACAGGAGGTGAGGTGAAATGAGGTTTAACATCGCGTCCACGATTTCTGCACTTACATAGCAACGTGATGCATGTGTGTGTGGCTGCTTATACTAGTCCGGACTAATGCCGATATTATAGTTCTAGCTCAATGAGCTACTAAGCCGTGTTAACATGAATACTCCACTCAGATACAGAATACTGTCTCCGAGCCGACCAGTCTTTGTTTTAGCCCCTCAGTGTCGAGCGCCATGCAGGGTAACAACAATCTTTTAACGTCTTTTGGTATGACGCAACCAGGTATCGAGCCCCGGACCTTTCGCTCTACTACTAGACTACTAGCGGTCTTGGTATAACAGGAAGAACAGGAGTCGGAAACTCATAACCGAGAAAAAGAACGAATGAATTCATGATGTTTGACACAACAGTCATTTGTTTAAATGGCAATGAGGCCTGTAAATAATTCATTAGAGACAACTCTTACGAAAATCACATGATACATGGTTTTTTTGGTCTCTCACGCCGCACAACTATATGGTGCTAAATTATCAAGTCTGGACCAGACAAACACGCCACTGGGATGGACCAATCCCTTCATGTGGAACTATGCCATCGATGAAACGATAGATGCTGTCGTTGGTTGGTTGATTTACACCGCTCTCAGCAATATTCCAGCTGTATGACGACAGTCTGTCTAGACCAGACAATCCAGTGATTGACATCATGAACATCGATCCACGCAAGTGGGATCGATGACATGCATCAACCAAGTCACCGAGCCTGACCACCCGATCCCGATAGTCGCCTTTTACGACAAGCACAGTCGCCTTTCACGGCAAGCATGGGTTGCTGAAGACCTATTCTACCCCGGATCTTCACGGGTCGATAGCATGGTTTAAACCAAATCACAAAGCTATCCATATAGTCGCCATATGGTTCATCCACATATACGACAAGCAAAGGATGTTGAGGACCTATCCAACGAGTGTAAACTCTTGGTTGGAAATAGTCAGGCAATAATTATCACGGACGAGGGCACCAAATACAGGTTTCATACTACAAGTTGTAGCGGTCTGCTGCGGTTTGATTTGGTTGTTTCGTTTGTTTAACGCCGCACTCAGCAACATTCCGGCTATATGACGGCGGTCTGTAATAATCGAGTCTGGACCAGACAATCCAGTGATTGATATCACGCGCATCGATCTACGCAATTGAGATACGATGCGATGCATCAACCAAGTCAGCGAGCCTGATCACCCGATCCCGTGGTCTGCTGTGTAAAACATAAATCGATAATGATCCTAAAGAAGCATTTAACATTAGTAGAGGCGTTAATATACATGGAAATATTTATATCATATATTTTACAATATTACCGCATATAGCTGTTGCCAGTCTTGTAACAATGCATTGTTCGTGCTTTCCACACACCTTTTCCTGACAGGGTCCGGAGATGAGCTGTACAAACATACACGCTTTATTAGACGATAGCAACCTCTAAACATATCAGGGAGATATTTGCGGTTACAGTGACAGTAAAGACGGTGTTTTCATGAGAAGAGAATGAAGGTAATATATATCACATCAGTGAATGTATGCTGGTATTTTCACAGCAGTGCAAAATGTATTCCTTTAATGAATTGACCGTGGAGAACTCTTGGTACGTCTTTCAAAACATTAGAAAATGTAATTACACTCTTCAAAAAAAGAAACGAACAGGTAGATTTATAGTAAATTTATTGAACATAATATAGTTGATATGTTCATACAAATATGAAATTTTGGAGCTCGATAGTCACATGCTGTCGTTGAACAAAGGCATTGAAAACTGTTCATTGTCATGTCACATAAAGGCCACAAGGTTGCGCTGAACTCAGTATCTCGTGTGACCGCCCCGGGCAGCATTCATGGCTCTGCAACTCCTCGGCACTGATTGGAAAAGTTTACGAATTCTGTCCTGCGGAATTCTTTGCCATTCTGCTTGTAACGCGTTGGCCAGTTGTGGGCGTGTCTGCGGCGTGTTCTGACGTTGACGTACACGTCGATCGAGTGCATCCCAGAGGTGTTCGATTGGGTTGAGATCTGGAGATCTCGACGGGCAGGGCAAGCCGTTGATGTTGGCATTATGAAGGTAGCTTAGTGTAACACGAGAAATGTGCGGTGGAGCTTTGTCCTGTTGAAAAAGCTATCTCTGGCGGTCAATGATTGGAAGAAGGTGAGGTTGAAGAAGTTGACTCACGTAGCGATTTGCTGTCACATTTCCCTGACCACAACCAAGTCAGATCTCGTGGTGTATGATATAGGTCCAAGAGATCGGAGCGATTTATTTCACCCAAGAGATCCATACAAGATAATGCTTGTTTCGATGACAGAAAAGGCTGAATTTACCAAAAACGTTTGTCTTAAAAAAATCTGATGGTCCATTTTCACACAAGGGAGTGCTGAAGTCATGATTCTACACTTTTTTTTTGTTTTACACCTCTGACAAGTAAATAGGTGTTTTCATCAAAACCAGTAGATTTTTCTTTTAATATTTGGTGTCAAAATAAAGAACATACAACAACCTACACAGTCATACACAAGAATTAAGCGTTCAGATATATTTCTGGTGCAAAAATATTTGATTGACATAGCAAAATGCAAAATTAATCAATATTGACACTTTTCGTTCGTATTCCTTCCTTCACATTAAAAAGCAACATTACATAAATTGTATTTTCTGTAACAGAAATGAGGTGGAAATTAAGATAATCATTTTGTACCAATCCGTTGAAAGCAATCAAAAGGTTATAACGAGTGACCGGGGCCATATATTACATGTTGACACAAGGGAGATAACTCTTTGAATTGGTTTCCATAAATGTTGTCATTTGGATACATTTTAAGGAAATAAAAGCACCTAAGATAAGAATTTTGAGTTAATGGGTTATCAGTTAAAAGTATTGGTTAGAATCTATAAAGGAGAGTACAAAAACATTTCTCACGAAATATCAATCCAAAGAGGTATTTTACAGCAGCTTCAATTACAGAAAGAAACCCATAATGGGACAGTTTTAATATGATATCCGCATCCAGGATGATCCTGAGAATTTGCTATCAAGCTTGTATACTGATGGATGATGGCATGTACATGGAACAATAACACTCCCATGTGGATTATATAGAATTCACAATTTGCAGAAGACAGTTTACCACAGCAACAATTGGAATATATGGTGAATCTGACACATCCCCAACCCAGCTCAATGTTGTTGCTGAGACATTACGGAAATCCCAGAAAGTATACGTAGCACAGGAATTTGGAGAACAAAAGTTACTTGTTCTCAATGATTTGGCAGTTGCAAAGTTAGCTATGCATGATCCTGAGAATTTGCTATCAAGCTTGTATACTGATGGATGATGGCATGTACATGGAACAATAACACTCCCATGTGGATTATATAGAATTCACAATTTGCAGAAGACAGTTTACCACAGCAACAATTGGAATATATGGTGAATCTGACACATCCCCAACCCAGCTCAATGTTGTTGCTGAGACATTACGGAAATCCCAGAAAGTATACGTAGCACAGGAATTTGGAGAACAAAAGTTACTTGTTCTCAATGATTTGGCAGTTGCAAAGTTAGCTATGCAAATATACTCACACGCAAAAGAAACGCAGGTGGTTTTAGCAAATAGGTAACAAACCTAAATTGATACGATGTTTAGCATGTAGTGAAGCCTGATGGTGTTATCAATATTTTTGGTTGCATTTTGGAAGCCCCGAGTAAAAACGCAACATAAAAAACGAATCGCCAAAACGCACCATTTCAATGAATATGTGGGTATCATGCACCCATTTCTCGCGAAATCGAAAATGCACGGACTGTCACGAGCTGTAGTGGGTATAAAACTGTGGCCGATTCCATCTCCTGAAAATCTGATGAATGCCCTCAAAGCAAAGGAGGTAACGGAACTGCTGCAGAAATATGAGATTTTCATGAACGAAACCAGATCAGGCAGCCATGGGAAAACAGCTCAATACTGGGTTATGTACATCGACATGGTGAACCTGTAGCATGCAGGACTAATGATCTCAGTCTATTCATATATTGTCTTGGGAAAATGTGCCCTGTCTTCTTTGCTGCCAGTCGACACAACTATGCACGATGGATGACCAGGTATCACCTGAATCTCTTGAATATAGATGTCACCCACCCAGGTGCAAGAAAGATGCTTGAAAACGGACGGCTGTCAATCAAGAGAACATCAAAAGAGTTTTCCCGTGTTCCAGTTGACATGGCGTTGGAGCAGACTGTCAATGCTGATGCTGCCTCAAGACTCGCCAGACCCGTGAAGATCCGGGGAAGAATAGGTCTACAGCAACCCATGCTTGCCGTAAAATGCGATTATGCTTGTCGTAAGAGGCGATCGGGTGGTCAGGCTCGCTGACTTGGTTGATGCACTGTCAACGATCCCAATTGCGTGGATCGAAGCTCATGATATCAATCACTGGATTGTCTGGTCCAGACTCGATTATTTACAGACCGCCGTCATATAGCTGAAATATTGCTAAGTGCGGCGTTATACAACAAATAAACAAACAAATCTTCCTTCAATTTTACTGCCCAAAAGCGCCAACAGCAGATTTGTGGAAAGTATCATTTGGAAAGATGTAATTTTCTCCTCAGATTTTACCCAAACAATTATATAAATTGACATGCATCAACTAAGTCAGCGAACCTGACCACCTGATCTCTTTAGACGCCTTTCACGACAAGCATAGTCGCCTTTTACGGCAAGTATGGGTTGCTGAACCGCTATAGTCAGCATTACACAAGACACAGGTGCCCTTTTCTTTCCCCGGTCTCCAGCTAGCACACAGCTTCACAACTAGTCTGCAGAGGGACTTCATCAAGGGAAATAGGGGTTGGCAATCTGCTGTGCAAAGTGAGGCTGTATTTCAGGATTTCTCTGGAGTGTTTTGTTATTGTTTTCAAGGAACATGGGGTATTAAGTTGCCGCAATAACAGTGGTATACATCATAGTGATGCATCAACCAAGTCAGCGAGCCTGACCATCCGATCCCGTTGGTCGCCTCTTTCGACAAGCATACCGTATTTCCTCTATTAGACGCCTGGGTTTCTATTTATTTCGGACAAGCCTTTGACCCGGCGTCTATTGGAGGCCCGGCTTCTATTGATACCCCTATTTCACTATGACCACGACCGTGTGCGACATACGCTTGCAGTTGGAAAGCGCACGTTAAATCTCCTATATAAGTAAGTATGTATGACCACTAATGTACCGAATCGTCATAAAACATCCCGAATTCCGAAAATTGTCCTTTTCCGGGGATTCGGGACATTCGCGGTCGTAGTGAAATGGGGGCATTACTTAGACAATTTTACCATATCTTATTTACCAGTAGATTCTTCCATATATACTGAACCACATTAAAAACTTCACAATCCTAAAATTGTAACATATTGACCAGTTATCACTGTGGGCCCTTATTGTGAATTTAAACAGTAATGGCCACGTATTGTCTTCAGATAACACCCGTTTTTGTGCAGGTGAATCGATCAAAATCATGTGCCAAGCACTATAGTGGCAAAAGTGGTTTTTCACGTCCAACTGGTCACGTGGCCATAATACCGCACGTGTTTTCAGCCATACTTGTTAGCAGTCATTAACGAAAAGAGAAAAACACAAGAAAACAAAAGTCTTTACGGCCATTTGTCATGCCACGCCTTTCAAATGTGCAACGTGAACGTGCCATCGGCATGTTGCAGACGGGAACGTCCGTCGCAAGGACGATGGGTTGTTGTCATCGGACTGTGTATGATTTACGGACGCGTCTACAGCAAACGGCCAGGTCGACCACGTGTGACGTCACATGCAGAGGATCGTCAGATTGTCTTACGTCACCCCGTAACCGATTTTTGACGGCTACATCAACCAGAAATGAACTGGTTAGGGGTAGACTGAGTGCGCAAACTGTTCAAAACCGTCTGAGAACTGCTCACCTTCAAGCACGACGGCCATACTGCAGGCCGATTCTGACTCAATTCAAGATGTCAACGTCAATTGTGGGCACAGCGACACTTACGATGGACTCAGAAGAATTGGAATCAAGTCGTCTTCAGTGATGAATCCCGATTTAATCTTCGTTTTGCTGATGGTAGGGCGAGGGTGTGGAGGCGCCGTCATGAACGTTACGCCCAGTGCTGTGTACAGGAAGTTGACAGATTTCGAGGCGGAAGTGTCATGGTGTGGGGTGCTTTCTGTGGCAATACACGTTCCATGCTTCTTGTCATCCGTGGCAACCTCAACGCTACTGCTTACCGCGACAAGGTACTGGCACCAGAACTTCTGCCTTTTATGGCAGCACATGGACCCGGTTTGATCTTACAAAACGACAATGCCAGACCCCACACAGCAACTTTGACAAGGAATTTCCGTCAGAATGCGGGAGTCAACGTCATGGACTGGCCGTCAAGGTCTCCCGACCTCAATCCCATCGAACACGTCTGAGATGCTCTTGGCAGAAGTCTTGGCACCATTTTGCAGCAACAATGGCGTCGTCTTCCCAATCATGAGTTCACAAGCATCACCGTGTCCCTGCGTAGGCGTTGTGTGGCAGTTGTCAACGCACATGGTGGCCATACACGTTACTGAACTTGTGTGCCATCAGATTCTCCTGCTTGGGACTTATTATTTAAACTGTTGATGTTATTACCGAATACCGTAGGTGCTTGGAACAAATTATGGTTACCACCGTTAATTAAAATCCTTCTTTGGACATTAATGATTAAAAATTACCTTCTCTGATACATTTGTCCGTTGTATATCATATATGGGATCATCACCGCTGATTACAAGATTTCGTTTTTCACACACTCAATCAAAAGATCTTCTGTGCAAGAATTATAGCACAAAACCCTTCACGGATGCCCCACCACAAATCCAAGTTCAGTTTTAAAACGATTATAGAAAAGTAAATAATGTGTACACGTTTACAGAGAATAACGAAGTAGTAACAAACGTAATTGTATACTCACCTGACGCCAGTCCTTGATGTTGCTGTATACGTTAAAGAAATCGTCAGTTAGGAGTTGTGGTCGCATTTCATTGTCTTCAAAATTGAGACTACACAGTTTTGTCACATTGTTGAAGTTGAACGATCTACATATAACATAACTGTAGCATTCCGCGGCACATCCTAATAAAGAGATGCGATTAACTTGACCAAATTTCGAACCTTGTAAATATTTCCCATTAATAGTGCGTTCCTCCATTCCACAAACTTGTGACCCAAGTGTCACTTCGTACACAAGGGTAAATAGGATGAAGACGAGCCCCAAAACTGTTCGCATATAGACAAATGAATCCGATGGCATTCTGTATGGGAAAACAGGTGATACAACGCGGATACTTCACTCAGTGCTCCTGGCGTCCTCTGCTGTGGTGGTTCCGCTGATCTGCACAACTGGTATTGAACAGTTCTGCTGGTGATCCAATTGTGCATACATTGCAGTGGTAGTGACGCGTGTTTTCCCCTGACGTTGTCTATTGAATACTTTGATAAATGCGTCTCTGCCATCGAAGTGATAACTTACAGCAATCAATCGGTGTTATGGAGAAATAATGTTGGTTGGTTGGTTTGTTGTTTAACGCCGCACTCAGCAATATTCCAGTTATATTACGACGGTCTGTAAATAATCGAGTCTGGACCAGACAATCCAGTGAATAATATCATGAGCATCGATCCACACAATTGGGATCGATGACATGCATCAACCACGTCAGCGAGCCTGACAACCCGATCCCATTAGTCGCCTTTTACTGCAAGCATGGGTTGCTGAGGACCTATTCTACCCCGGAATCTTCACGGGTAGAGAGAAATTATGAAATTGTATCAAATCATATCCTCATTTGAAATGAACGGTTTATGCTACGGAATTGAAACTCAAAAATCTTTAATATCTTTAATATCCCTCGCAAAGAGTTACCATCGTCTCCAGAAACCAATGCTTGTCTTAAGAGACGACTAATGGGATTAGGTGGTCATGCTCACGGATATGGAATCTCTATTGTTTTCGCATTTCCAAAAATTGGCGTCAGCCACATTGTACGTTGTCGTCAAACAATATATATAGATTGGTCATCTAATCCCTATGGTAAACCGTATTCTCAATTAAATGTTTGAATACATTATATATATTTATCTTTCAACCACTAACTTGCAGAAAATTGACAATGGTGCTTACCAATGTCATAAATAACTTGTGAGTAAAAGGCGACTAACGGGATCGGGTGGTCAGGCTCGCTGGTTAATGCATATCATCGATCCCAATTGCGTGGATCGATGCTCATGATATTAATCACTGGATTGTCTTGTCCAGACAATAGTTGTCAGGCCCGTGTAGATCCGGGGTCTTCAGCAATCCATGCTTGCCGTAAAAGGGCGACTAACGGGATCGGGTGGTCAGGCTCGCTGACTTGGTTGATGCATGCCATCGATCCCAATAAGGTGGTACACGTGAAGATTCCGGGGTAGAATAGGTCTTCAGCAACCCATACTTGCCGTACCCGCCGTCATATAGCTGACTGCGGCGTTAAACAACCAACCAACCAACCAATTACGTGGATCGATGCTCATGAAATTAGTCACTGGATTGTCTGGTCCAGACTATATCATTTACAGACCGCCGTCATACAGCTGAAATATAGCTGAGAACGGCGTTGAACAACAAACCAACCAATCCATTAAGGCCCAAGGGACGCAATCGCGGCGCCTTTGACGACTTGGCCACCCGTGCCCCCTATTTTAAATAGATACAATTGTAGCTCGTAATACAGGTTAACGTACGTGGTACATATTCTCTACAACACGTGCGTTAAGTTTCGAATGTGGGCCACCTCGAACTTTCGATAAGGCAGGCAGAGTTAGCTCCCTTCTCGAATCAACTGTAACGCGATTTCGCCATCCGAAATGTGCAGATCGACCCACGGCCCGTGAAGGTCCGGGGTAGAATAAGTCTTCAGCAAGCCATGCTTGTCGTAAAAGGCGACTAACAGGATCGGGTGGTCAGGCTCGCTGACTTGGTTGATGCATGTCATCGGGCATCAACAAGGTCAGCGAGCCTGAGCACCCGATCCCGTTAGTCGCCTTTTACGACAAGCAGAGTCATCTTTTACGGCAAGCATGGGTTGCTGAAGCCAATTCAACACCGGAATCTCCAGGGTCACACGCATCAAACAAACAAAACAATTTTACAAAAGGAAGTTGAAATCCAGCGTCAATGCTGTCCTCATTGATAGTTCCGAATGCGATTTAATTATATTTACATGAACGATATTAGTGGTGTTGCTGATTGACGTTTCAGAATTCTGAATAATGATTCCCTTCTATGAATACATGCGAGTGAATCAGTGAGAAAGAAACTAAGTTAACAATTGTGTTTGTAAAATAAACATTGAAATCTTATTATTTTCTATACATCAGTGTATGTAAAAAAAACCTTCATTGTCATCCATATTCCGCGTTAATCCTTCAAGAAGACGGTTTGTTTGGTTCCTGTCATGACAGTGGTTTGATTAACAAGACACAATATAGGTTGATAGCAAATACTGAAGTCAATCAGTTCTTGTCAACACGTCAAGACACGAGGGGCTGCGAGCACATGAGTTCATTACATTACTCTGTCATTATTCTTTGCGTCGAACGATGCATGTTTTAAAATGTACATACGAACAATTTTGAGACTGCATTGTATGAAAACAAGGTATGCTATTCGTTGCTAGACAACATACAACCTACAACAATAGGGAGCTGATGAAATGTTAGTGAAGGTATATTGACGATACAAGTCTGAAAGATCAATTCTGGCGTGCAGATCAATATCTGGTGGGTCCTGCGTCCTGTGATACCCGCACAACACCTGGATGTTGATTACTTGCGTATGAGTGCCCTTGGTTGGTTGGTTTGTTGTTTAACGCCGCACTAAGCAATATTCCAGCTTTATGACGGCGGTCTGTAAATAATTGAGTTTGGACCAGACAATCCAGTGATTAATATCATGAGCATCGATCCACGCAATTGGGATCGATGACATGCATCAACCAAGTCAGCGAGCCTGACCACCCGATCCCGTTTGGAGAGAAACAACAAATAGGATAAATTACACTTCCAGGTGCGTGACGTCACTCAAGTGTCTTAACATATGGCACAATAATGTATATAAATGAGACAGTGCAGTTCTTCTTCATTTCTCGTTCAGCTTTCTTCTCCTTTTCTCTCTGTTTCCTCATTATCTCCTTCTCTTTCTTTTTCAATTCCCTTTCTTTCTTTTTCAATTCCCTTTCTTTCTTTTTCAATTCCCTTTCTTTCTTTTTCTTTGCTTCTGATTCTAATCGCTTTTCCCTCTCTTCTTCTGTTTTCCTTCTTCCCTTCTCTAAAATGTTTCTATACTTTTCTCCTGTGACAGCTTTGGGCATTGCCACTCGCTTTTGACCTCGTCCTGTTTTTTTCGCAGCTGAAGGAATTGCCAGATATTTTTCAAAAACTGATGGAACCTTGTCAGAAGAAGTGGTATCTGTAATATTCTGGCCAGCATCAGGGACACAAGAAGTTACTAACCAGATGTTGGATGTTTGTCATCAATCCAAATTGCGTGGTCGGTGCTCATGATATTAATCACTGGATTGTCTGGTCCAGACTCGTTTATTTACAGACCGCCGTCATATAGCTGGAATATTGCTGAGTGCCGCGTTAAAGAGCAAACCAACCAACGAATCATAAATTGTGTCAAAATATATTATTCTCAAATATGTTTCACAACTTATTTTTAAATACAAAATTGCACTAATAACTAAATCGTAAATATATTAACTTGGTCTCGTCGCTGTATGGCTGAAATAATGCCGATGCGACATTAAATTTTAACTCACTCACTCAACTCAATTGCATGGATCGATGTTCATGTCAATCAGTGGATTGTCAGGTCCAGACTCGATTATTTACAGACCGCAGTCATATAGCTGGAATATTGCTGAGTGCGGCGTTAAACAACAAACCAAACCAAACCAAAGAAGTGGTTGATGCATGTCAACGGTCCCAATTGCGTGAATCGATGCATATGATGTCAATCGCTGGATTGGTTCAGACTCGTTTATTTACAGACCGCCGTCATATAGCTAGATTATTGCTGAGTGCGGCGTAAAACAACAAACTAGAAAGTGTTCTTACTCGTAAAAACATATGTCTCCCCCACTCCCCCATTCATTTGTGTACTTCACGTTAAACCCCATCTCTTCATTCCCACCCTCCATTACTAAATAACAGAGACAAAAAATAGAACTCCTAGAAATTTCAAACAACTAATGGGCACCACTTCAGCGTCTAAACAACACCACTAATCCCTCAATCATTTACCCACCTGACAGTGTAGTCATCCAAGTAGCACAGTTTTCTTGTTACTGAAGTATTTGTAGAAAATCCACTTAAAGTACTAATAGAGTTTGGACACAAATATATTAATATCCCCAACATATCAGAAATGATGTAGCAATGTTATATGGCACAAAGGAAAGTCTCTGTGATGTAATTGCCCGTGTGTCTGACTCTGCAGGTCTTCTACACAATGACATATGTGATGTCATGGAAACTGTAATAGCAAGGCACCACACCAGCTCTCTGATGTGAAAGATCCTTGACATAAATATGGTCAATAATAGTTTCTTTCCTGGTAGTGGACACTTCAATCAGCTGCGTGAAGGGTTCTTGCAGAAGAGGTTGCGCTTTGTTTGTATTGAGGTCAATGTTGAAATCTCCCAGAAGAACTGTACTGTTAGTCGGAGATAGGTCCAACATTCTGTTCAACTCTTGTCTGAAGTAGGGAATGGGAAGGGTTGGTGGTCTGTACACAGAGAAAACAGAAATTGATGAACACTGCAACTGGATGCCAAGGCATTCCAGTCCTACACATGAAGTGTCAATGACTTTGTAGGAAAGATCCTGATGGATGAACATAGCTACTCCACCCTTTCCTCTCGTTTTCAATGAGTCTGGTACACTAGAGGCTGAGTTGTACTGATTTCCCCTGCTACATGTCAGAACATTGTGGGTAGGCAGTGGGTTAGTAAATGACTGATTTGGAAGAAGCCATGTTTCTTGAAGGGCTATGATGTCTGCAGCTGGCAGAAATCTATTTGCTGTGAAATCTTTCAAGTGAGGGAGAAATCCTTCAGTGTTGTGGCCCACAAGCACCAGGGAATTTGCATAATCAGGAATGTTTGGTGGTACTAGGTTATTCCATATTGGCAAACTTGTAGCAAGCGGCATTTCTGAAATGGCATTTTCTACCCTTCTGTCTGCATAGATTCCACTTGGTTTATAATCGTCCTTAATGAGGAACAAGCCATTGAGTGATGTCACTCTACTTAGCGCAACATAAGCCATCCCTGCTTTAAATATTCTGTCCAATGAAACAACAGCCTTGTCTGTGGTCATTCCCTGCACTTTGTGCACAGTCACCGCCCATGCTAATTTAATTGGAATTTGGTGACGGGTAACTTTAATTGACTTGTGCTGAATAGGTTCTTTTTCAGGTTTGATGACCGTGGAACATGGGTCAATTCTTGGTGGAGGTGGATGAGATTTCCTTGCGTTGCGTCCAACTTGGTCATCATCAAACTTGACACACACAGCTGTAGGCAAGCCAAGTGGGCTGTTTCCTGCAATGATGGATGTTACTGTTCCAAGAACACCATTTGAAAGGCCATCTGGTACGTCAACATTTAAGCACAAGAGGACACGTGCACCAATGCAGAGAGTTACACGAGGTGGAAGTTTGGCGTTGTCAGTTTCCATTGGATTTGTTCTTTTGTAGGACTTGTTTGAGGTAGCTGAGAAACAAATATCAGCTGCAGTGATTGTTACCAATGGAGTGCTTTCAGCTCGTTCAACAAGCAGTGCTTCATTGTGATCATTCAGCTGACGATTAGTTGAGAAGATGTGAAGGGCCATCTTTGGATAGGTTGGATCAGTTTTGGAAACTAAACGTGATTGGAGTAGTTTTTCATCTTCGGGGTGGAGCAATTCACTTTTAGGCTTCTTTCTGATTCTGTTAAACCGCCAGTTACAGCCTTTCAGCACCCAAATCAGCTTTCCACTTTGTGTTCTAAACATTACATTCCTCTGCCACATACAATTATGGATAAGGGGTCATGTGGCCCTCTGCCTCTCAGCTGGGGACTGCGGACAATTCTCAGGTCCAAGGCAGCATAACATATTAAAACAATTGAAATATAACAAAACAGATCTCACTTCTAAATTATGTCTATGTATTTATATATATATATATATATATATATATATATATGATGGCTATAGTGGCATGATCTCATGTCAGGTCAGTTCAGAGCCAAATATCACAAAGTCATACAAATACATTTAGAAGCTGACTACAAACAACTTGTGTACGATATCACAGTTCATTAGTGGTGAATGTGTGTTATTGATGCTGTGTTGATTGATGATATTGTACATATGGCTGCTACGGAACATCGCAGGACAACAGGTCTGTGGGCTACAAATTTGATAATAATGAAACAGTTACTGCAATATAAGATTATATCCAGTCAAAGTGCATATCCTAATCAAATGACTTATATACATTAATCACGAAATAATGTTCCTTGTAACCATGTCCGTTTATAGAATAGTTACATATACTTTATATACAATAACAAAAAATGTATTTACAACACGTAAGGTATACAAATTCAAGTGGACTCCCGGGGAACAGTACATTGCAAATCAGCCATATCCCGAGGGTGACAATCGAATGGAGGAGGGCACATGCCCCTACTGTTTTATCAAACCCTGTGTAGCCACCCACAACGGAACAGCCAGATGGATGGGACATGCGCTCCCTTCAAGCCCTAATAACTGCACCATCAGAAGGGCTCTCTACTATAAATTCTGGAAAATAATTGACAACAGTAACGGGTGGAAAATACCATAATATGTTCAAAAGAAGATCAGACTGGTTGATGGGGAGCATGTTGTCTTCCATCACAGACAAATAATGCCGGAATGTGTGTTGACACTTGTGCGAACAAAATACCCAAATAGGATAAATGTCATATATGGGACACAAGTGGTGGCGAACTGACTTTGCTATTTTTCTCTTTGTTTATATATTATCATTGATATTCTTTCAAAAAATGCAATTAATTTCCTTGGGGAAAATCAAAATTTTGTAAAGCATAACACCGTAATGAAACTCTTGGCATCATGTAGCTGACTATGGCAATACAGTATCCTTATCAGACAAGTGATTGTGTTTTGTTTACATAAAGAGTGTAATAGCTCCTAAGAGGTCAAATGTGTGACTGGTGCTGTGTCTCAAAGTTGACAGGCCTTCCGTTCCCGCCAGGAGGAAAAAGTGGCGGTTTAAGCATTTTGATGAAAGGCAGATCACCTTGCAGTCTTACGACCTCATCCAATTCCCGTAGGTGAAACAATCTCCACAAATCAGTGACAATCCTCCTCTGCATTCACAAAAGTTTACCTTTAACCGGTGGGACTTGTTGAAAATCACCTACTGCCAAGATACAGATATTTCCAAAATATACGTGTGATGACTTGGATGGCTGCTTGATTTGCTGTAGTCTGCAATGTATTGTTTCAAGCAGCCATGGTGTGACCATGGGCACTTCATCAATAATCAATAACTCAAGGTCTTGGAGTTTGGACCTCAATGAATTACCTTGATCTTCTCCTAAAGTTTTTGCTTTGGCTTTGTTGATAGAGAATGCTGAATGAATTGTCTGTCCCTTTACATTGAAGGCTGCTGTTCCAGTGGGTGCTACAAGTAGTTCAGTTAAGGAGTTGAGATTTCCAGATCGATGTGGAAGAATTTGTTCAACTTCATGAAATATGCATTTGATGAGATGATACTTTCCAGTCCCAGCACCTCCTGTCAAAAATATGTGAAATGGTTTAACATCCAATCCATTTGCCACTCTGAGTGCCCAGTCCCTTATGAAATAAACAACAGTGAAGAGAAGTGTGTGTTGAGTAACTGTTACACTTGACTGCAATTCAGCAGGAGGTGCATAAGACACAGATCGAGATGAAGGTGCTTCTGTCTGCAGGTCTGGAATATCAGCTGGATCAATTTCGTCACATATTAAACGGTTTCTGAGTTATGGTCAGGAAACAAAGCTTACCCCCATTCAGAGCCTATGTTCAACTTATCTCCATGGAAACGAGAAAAAATAAAAATGTCAAAAATCTCTAAGTAGCAAAAGGCACCACTTCAGTGCTGGGTTAATGTGTATACAAAGTTTCGCAAAAAAATATTAAACGGTTTCTGAGTTATGGTCCGGAAACGGTGGGAACGCCGACGCCGACGCCGACGCCGACGGGAACCGTGCCAAAAACAATATGTCTCCCTCCATTCTGGGGGAGACATAATTAAGTAACTGCTTCAAATTGCAAGGATTGTTGCTAGATTGTTAAAAACTGCATACCGCTAATAGAAATAGGGTGGGCTCCGATTTTATTATTTTTTTTATATATATTGTCCCTAATAAATTACATCTAAAACACACTGAAAATTATAACAAATGATTGCTTAAAGAGTATATGTACAACCGCATATTTGGCAGTATTGAAAATTTCAAATGTTGACTTCATTAATGTAATTTAACTTTGAAGAAAATTCTAAAAATAACAGCTTGTGTGATTCGCACGCAACCTTTACCCTAGTTTGTGATGTACGCTGATTTTCCCGCTTTCTGCGTTAATCATTGAGTTCAGAGATGTGATTTTGAACCGACCCTCCGAGGTGTGGTGAACAAGCTTTGAGAATTAGTGCAGGAAGAGTTACCTCATCTTACCATGAGCATTGCTACAAACAGCTAGCTGGAATATTGCTGAGTGCGGCGTTAAACAACAAACAATCAATCAGCCTAAACTTGATTACGGCTGCATCATGCATTAGCTCACCGGGTCCAAGGTTTCACCATACCCTGGCGTCCGTCGTCCGTTCTATCTCCGTACGTCAACAATTTCTTCCAACGACTTCTTCTTCTGAACCACTAATTGGAAATTAACGAAATTTGACTGGAAGCAATCCTAGGTAGCTCAGCAGCCCATGCTTGCCGTAAAAGGTGACTATGCTTGTCGTAAAAGGCGACTAACGGGATCGGGTGGTCATGCTCGCTGACTTGGTTGATGCAGGTCATCGATCCCAATTGCTTGGATCGATGCTCATGATATCAATCACTGGATTTTCCGGTCCAGATTCGATTATTTACAGACCGCCATCATATAGCTGAGTGCGGCGTTAAACATCAAACCAAACCAAAAATCCTAGGCGAATTGAACACTGTACAGATGGTGGGGCAGAGGGGCGGGCCAAATAGGGGTAAGTTGCAAAAATTGCTTTAAACGACTTCTTCCCTGGAACTGAGAGTGGAACTGAGAGATCAATATCAATCATATTTAGTTGGGAAGCATTCTCCGGTGGTGAGGATTCAAAATTGTACAAATGGTGGGGCTGAGGGGCGGGGCCAAATAGGGGTAACTTGTCTATTTTTCTTAAACGACTTCTTCTCTGGAAGTAAGATATCAACCACATTTGGTTGGAAGCATTCTCCGGTGATTAGGATTCTAAATTGTACAAATGGTGGGGCAATATTCCAGCTATATGACAGCGGTCTATATGACAGCGGTCTGGACCCGACAATCCCATGGAAACATTGCATAAATCTTCTCTTCTGTAACAGTAATGTGTTGGAAATGAAGTTAATATTTTCTAACCATTCCATTTAGGTAATTTAGTGAATGGATTAATAGTCTACAAAGGGCAGCACAAAAACATTTCAAGCCAAAGAGGTATTTTACAGCAGCTTCAATTTACAATAAATATCCTTCAGCGTACCTTTATTATACCCCACCAATAGTGTTGGCGGGGCATATCGATAACGGGCTCTGTCCGTCCGTCATGTTTCGTTTCCGGAGCATAACTCAGAGCCGTCATATATAGCTGTAATATTGCTGAGTGCGGCGTTAAACAACAAACCAACCACAAATTGTTATTTGAGCTATTTACTTTAGTTTCTCTGGAAGCTAAGTGAAGTAAATAAATCAATCTTATTAACTATCCGAACTATGACTCATGCTTACCAACAATGACTGAAAAAAAAGAACAATTATGTAAATTTTCTACCATGACAGTGAAAAATGCTCGATTCTCGGTTAAAAATGAGGTTTACTTTTTGCAAGAGAAACCTCGTTCATATGTATAAACCTTTTCTCACAAAAAATGTGCGAACGAATAAATCGATAGCATCAATATCGATCCATAACAAATGGCTGCCGATCACCGATGAGAACTGTATACCATATCGATATTGCCTCTAATAGACGCTTGGTCTTTAATACATGCAACGGCTCTCGCAAAATTAACAGACGTCCCATCGTGTAAGAAATACGGTACTTAGGTTTCGGTTTTTGGCGACGATTTTGACGTTCTAGGCCGAACCCCGACTTCTTCGATGATGAGACTACAATAATTGCAAGACTTGTTTATACATTTGAAACCTCGCGCTAAAGCTCTCTTCCAAATTAAGAGGTATCTACTCCTCAGTGGGGCTACATCAAATTTCAAAATACAGTTTGGTATTTTGTTGGTTGGTTGTATTTTTAACGCCGCACTCAGCAGTATTCCAGCTATATGACGACGGTCTAAATAATCGAGTCTGAACCAGACAGTCCAGTGATTAATATCACGAGCATCGATCCACGTAAGTTTGTCTCCTAGTTAGCTTCCGCGGTGATGCGGCGTCAAATCGGCTGTTTCAATCAGAGCGGGTTTATTGTGATTTGATTGATAACCTCTGATTGACCAATCAAAATCAGTTAATTTCCATATTCATGGTGTAATACATTTCAACTAACCGATGAGCTGCAACGTCGTGCATGCGTATCACTGAAAATACTGACACAGTTCACAGCTCTTAATATTGTACAATTTCAATAGAAATACTGCAGTCGGGCAATAATATACATGTAGGTGCTTTTACACGAAGCGTTAGTGAGTGAGTGAATGAGTATGCTTTTACGCCGCTTTTAGCAACATTCCAGCAATATCACGGCTTCACACATTGTACCCATGTCGGTAATCGAACCCGGGTCTTTGGCGTGACGAGCGAACGCTTTAACCACTAGGCTACCCCTGAAGCGTTAGTAATAGCGTTAGTAATAGTCTCTCCTCAATGAATTATACCCATGAAGACCCGGGGGTAGAATAGCTCTTCAGGAACCCATGCGACTATGCTTCTCGTAAAAGGCGACTAACGGGATTGGGTGGTCAGGTTCGCTGATTTGGTTGAAGTATGTCACCGTATCCCAATTGCGTAAGTAAACAAATCAATGGATTAACTACCAATGCGTGTGACTTGTCTCTGTGATGTTTTTAATGTTGATTTGCTTCTAAACCTTCAACAAATGACAACTTAATGTTGACTATTCCAAGACAATACAGACGCATCACACTACTAACAGGGTTCACAACATACCACATCTCTTATTAATTTTTGTATTGTATGTTACTAACACTATAATAAACATTCGAATGCATCGTGACCCATGAAGATCCGGGGTAGAATAGCTCTTCAGCAACCCATGCTTGCCGTAAAAGGCAACTTTGCTTGTCGTAAAAGGCGACTAACGGAATGGCATCGTATCCCAATTGCGTGGGACCCGTGAAGATCCGGGGTAGAATAGGTCTTCGGCAACCCATGCTTGCCGTCTAAGGAGACTATGCTCGATTATTTACAGACCGCCGTGATAAAGCTGGAATATTGCTGAGTGCGGCGTAAAGCAAGCAACCAACCAACCAACTGCGTGGATCGATGTTCATGATATCAATCACTTGATTGTCTGGTCCATACTCGATTACTGACAGGCCGCCGTCATATAGCTGGAATGTTGCTGAGAGCGGCGTTTAACAACAAACCAACCCAACAAGTCTAAGACATGCTCTATGAGCAAGTATTAAATGGAATTTGTGCATACAGTTAAAAAAGGATGAAATATACCCTCACAGTTAATACCTACCAGAAATTATACCTTTTTTCAAAATATTACCCGCTGCATTTCCGTTTATTTCCAAGGTGTGAAATCCCGTTTGTAATCCGGTGTAACTCACATTCCGTAACTCTTACATGGGCGGATACAGAGGGGGTGCGCACCCCCCCCCCCCTTTTTTTTTATTTCGAAAAAAATCGTTATTTCTGTGTAAATTACCACCAAAGACAATAAATACATCTTAATTGTGCACCCCCCTTTTCAAATAAGCTGTATCCGCCCATGTCTTATTTCACGCTTCGTTGACAGGTCGGGCATTAGCCTCGCATAACTATGAGCAGTTATCTTCTTAAAATCAAAGCTGCGTGCACAACTGCAGCGATACGAGGTTGTATGTTAACAGTATATTCATTGTGTTTGACGTTGACGACCTGGGACGCAGCTACAGCCATAGCAGGAGAGCACCTCCATATGACGGCAAGAGTAGGTCAGAATTTATATTATTTAAACATTCATATTCAATATTTGCTGCTTGATAAATGTCGTTATCCTTTGCAAGGCTTGCTTAGTTTTTTAGGGGTTTCCACCTCATGTTAGCTTACCAAGTTGCCGTGTTAAACATGCTTTCAATGCCTGTCATATATAGTGAAGTATCAGAGTGTAGAAAAACCTCTTAAGCATATACAGCGCCAGAAATTGTCTTTATTATTTGCTGGTTTATGGCCTTTGGTTGCAAGCTCATTCCCAGCGCGTGACACCTTCGTTACACTCTAGGTAACATCGCTGCCACCAGTGTGGGCGCGGCCTTTACAAGAATCTTGAAATTTGCCCTCTATCCCCAAACGTAGTAACGTTGATATTTTTGTTTATGTCTTTGGGAATGCCATCATATTTCATTTTGAAAAGGTTTACGACTGACCCACAGGCACTGGAGGCAGGTGAGTGATAGGGTTAAAATACGACCTATATACATAAAGAAACAAGGTACGTCACCCGCCATATTGGCCAATTTATAAAATTACGATGTTGAGCAAAAACAATAAAATGCGAGGGAAGTAACGTTTGCAATATCTTAAGGACGATCTAATCATACCATCTACGTGCATCAAACCTGTTTGTTGTCCTATTTATTTGCGTAATCTCATTATTTTATCGTCTAACCGGCGAAACGCGACTGTCGAGAACGGAAGTAAACAAACGACCACTTCCGTGATCCGCACTGAATGCCGTCCTGCTCACTGATTGGTCAGTCGACATATTTGTGCAATATTGGTGGGAAATTTGAAACCCATAACAAACCCACATGTGCGAGTTTTTTCACTGTTGCCATCCACGAAAATGACAGAATCAAAATTATTTTCTTGGTAAGTATAATAACGTTATATTTTTTGGCTTACTCTATTTGATATGTGTATACAGTCATCTCTGGTCTATTTCTATTAAAGTATCAGTTTTTGATACTAAAGTTCAACAAAATACTTAATGTGAACATTATCAAAAACACTGATAAAGAAAACATTTTTAGTATTTGTTTTATGAATTATTCTGTCATTTATTACAAGTAAACCATGTGAAAAGTATATTTTAAATGATTAAAATACTAAAAGGAACTTGTTTCACCATAATCATTTTCAATTGGAAATAATTAAATGTTTGAAATGTAAGTTTGCATTCATTCATATTTGTGAATTCTATGATAAAATTTAATGATCAAGGATATTGGTTTGTAAATAAACCTGAAATAGCTACAGGACCAACAGTGAGATACTTAAATACCTAAATTATATGACTGGTATTTTTTAGCTATAAAGGGTGTTATATGTACTCTTATAAATTTGGAAACACCATTTAAGATATAATATCATAATGTATTAATCAGTCAAAATTCCTTACCTGCTCAAAAACTTTAGCACTGGTCATACTCATTTCGTCAGCTATGAGGACATCTGTCTCTTTAATCACATTGACAGTATGTGATGTCAGCTTTTGAAGGCATTCATCATTGCTGAGATGTCCATCTTGCAAACCCCCCCATGAGTGGAGAGTTTTGGCATTGGTAAATTGTGTGGAAGCAATACCTGTGCTTGCCACTACAGATACACTTTTCCCCATACTTTTGAGATGAGACTGCATTTCCCTTATTAAGGATGACTTGCCAGTACCAGCTTGGCCAAGCACTACCACATTGTGACCATCACACACTAACTTAAAAGCTAAATTTTGCCTAGTATTCAAAACAACCATGATTTCATCAAAATGTGACATTCAACACGTGTGTTTGTTGTGATCATATCGATCTGACCAATCAGTGAGCAGGACGGCATTCAGTGCGGATCCCGGAAGTGGTCGTTTGTTTACTTCCGTTCTCGACAGTCGCGTTTCGCCGGTTAGACGATAAAATAATGAGATTACGCAAATAAATAGGACAACAAACAGGTTTGATGCACGTAGATGGTATGATTAGATCGTCCTTAAGATATTGCAAACGTTACTTCCCTCGCATTTTATTGTTTTTGCTCAACATCGTAATTTTATAAATTGGCCAATATGGCGGGTGACGTACCTTGTTTCTTTATGTATATAGGTCGTATTTTAACCCTATCACTCACCTGCCTCCAGTGCCTGTGGACTGACCATGTTTTCCAGATGAATTTACTTTGTTGTTTTAATAATCAGATTGGTTCGAGATTGCAGACTAACGGAAAATAAACCAATTTCTCCCTTATAATTCTTACTATATCAATAACACGATAGTTTAAATGAAACAGAAATTCAAATTGACAAACGAAGAATTTAATTTAGCAGCGATAAGTGTATCGGCGTCACGACAGTCGTCACTTGTTTGTAGACATAACGGTCATTCGCTTGCGAGTTCAACTCCAAGCATGGTTGTGGCCGCCTATTGCTCCGCGAACGGGCTATCGGTGTGAGGAGCTTGCTTTGGTTGGTGTTGTAAATCCTGCTGAAAAAAACCAGGGCCACGGATTGCCATACTATACTGACTGTACTGATTACATTAAAAAATGATTTTTTTAATGTAATCAGTACAGTCAGTATAGTATGGCTATCCGTGGCCCTGTGCTGGGAACCATGCAGGAAGCAGAGGTACCATAAGTCCCCTGGGTCCCTAGTATGGTGACCTTACCTTCATTGCAGGTGATCTATTGCCCCATTGTTCCAGTGTGACGTTGCCTACTCACTAGATATCTTTAATGTTCTGCAACTAGTTTTATTTGTTTGTTTGTTGTTTAACGCCGCACTCAGCAATAGTCCAGCTATATGACAGCGGTCTGTAAATATTTGAGTCTGCATACTGGTTGGTTGTTGGTTGGTTTGTTGTTTAACGCAGCACTCAGCAATATTCCAGCTATATGACGGCGGTCTGTAAATAATCGAGTCTGGACCCGACAATCCAGTAGTAGTAGTGGTTTATTTCAGTAAATCAGGCCACAGGCCCATTTTACAATATATATTCAAGCATTCACACATGTTGCGCCACAAGTGCATGTAGTAATATCAATACTAATCAGTACAAGGGTATCTGAGACCATATACATATGGTGGTAGAATTAGTAGTTTATATAATGGACAACTGCTTGCTCCTCATTTTAAGAGCAAAGAATGTAAACTTGGCAAGATTATTGATTGTGAAAGCATTACTGGTGGTAAATAAAACTTTACATTTATGCTCTGATGGAGATGTATAATAATAACTTGGCAGAAAGTTTCTTCTAAGATCGCCATAAAACGGACAAACTAAACAAACATGGTATTCTGTTTCTACATTCGGAATGATACAAAATGGACAAAGTCTTTCACAATTTGAAATACCTAACTTTCTTCCCTGTGATACCATAAGATCACTGCTCAAAGAGGGGAAACTGTGAGAGAGTAATCCTATATGCAGCAATATTCACAACACTTAAATAATTTTCATATTCATTTGATAGCTTAATTGTTTTATACAAATATAATGAATATAATGAATGAGTACAAGAAACTGATTGTCTATTCCAAATTTCACCATAACCAAAGGAAAAATAACAGATTTTTAACTCTCAGTGCCCAGCAATCTAGACCCTTTTCTGCCCGGTCATACTGGTACACATACGTTTGATATAATGTACTGTTTTTGTTCTGAGTTAATAAACGCAGCCAGTACTTAATAATTTTCAGATGTTGGTTTACTTTTAACGAGTATCTCCCAAGTTCAGCTCTTGCTACAATATTAGGAACAGTTCTTCTCAGTTTCAAAATAAGCTTGCAGAATTTATCATGAACATTTACAATATCTTTAGAGGGATGAAATCCACTTATCTCTGAGCCATATATTAATATGGGCAGTACTTTAACATAAAAAATACGAAGTAACATTTTCAGGGGAAGTTGGTGAAAATTGTACATATGTGATTGTAACAATATTATTACCTTCCAAGTTTGTTGGAATAATATCTTTTGAGTTTTATACCAGGAACCCGAGCTAGAAAAATGTACTCCAAGATATTTATAACTGGGGACTATCTCAAGAGGGCTGCCATTAAGTAAACACTTTTCATAGCTTTTAAGCCTACCTGCCTTACGAAAAATAATGATTTTACTCTTGGTAGAATTAACTCTTAATTGCCACTTATTGCAATAATCAACCAACTTATGTAAACGTTTTAGTAACCCGAGAACAGTGCTATCAAATAGGATAATGTCATCTGCAAATAAGAGTATGAAGAGATCCAGCAAGTCTAAATTATCACAGTATTGCTTATCCACACTCAAAAACTGTACTATATCATGTACAAAAAATGAAAATAGGAAAGGTGACAACTGGCAACCTTGTCGTACACCAAAAGGACAGTCAAAGAAGGGAGTACATCTATTGTTAACCAAAACACATGACTTCACATTTTGATACATATTATTCAAAAGTCTAAACATTTTCCCCTTTACATTACCAATCCACAATTTATAAAATAGAGATGGTGTATGAACAGAGTTGAAGGCTGCTTTCAAATCTATGAAAGCACAATAAAGTCTACCTTTATATAATGATAAGTATTTCTGTATAATAGTATCAATTACAAAAACATTATCTACCGTTTGAAAACCTTTTCTAAACCCTGACTGTTCAGGAATATTAAAATATTGATTTTCAGCCCATTTAGAAAGTCTAGTGCACAGAATTTTAGAAAAGATTTTACCCGAGACTTCGATTAAAGTGATTGGTCTGATGTTTCCTGGATTATTACACGGTCCTTTTTTATGGATAGGAATAATGACACCACCTGTCCACTGAGTAGGATGAACACCAGTTGACAAAATCATATTATACAGTTCTTTCGGCATATCTAGACACTGCATGGGGGCATTCTTAAAGAATTCTGTTGGGAAGCCACTGTACCCCGGGGCTTTTCCACAGTGCATACTGGAGATTGCATCCTGTATATCAGACATAGTAATGTCATAGTCAAGTTCATTATCAATATCAGTAGTTGCATCAATGAGATTGTCAGTTATACCTGATATGAAATCATTTACATGAACATAAAAATCAAGTGAGTTTGGATCATGGTTTGTTCCACTAAACAGTCCTTTATAATGTTCAATCCACGCAAGTGGTGTAATGTTTATTAATTGTGATTTTGTTTTTGGTCTGAATAACGACCAAAAAAGTTTCACATTATTAGATTGGAGTGATTGTTCCAGTTTGTTTACAAATACATGTGTTGAGACAGCTGACTTGAGCGAGCAGAGTTCCTTGTAGTGTTTACGTGCAGAAATGTAGGTCAGCCGGTCGCATGCCTCGTTGCTTGCATGAAATGCACGCAGCAATTGACGAGCTGTCAATCTTGCCAGCAAACATTCCTAATCGAACCAGTCACAATGTTTTTATCCAGTTCTAGCGCCGTTACACGGTTTTCTAAATTTAACAGAGCAATTTTCAAGAGTGTTCTGAAAACAGTTAAAAGCATTATCTACATCATTGTTAATCCCGTTAGTCGCCTTTTACGACAAGCATAGTCGCCTTTTACGGAGGTGTAGTTAGAATAGACATGGAGTTAGTCACGTTCAGTGTTTGATCGACCCTGACTAGTGCAGCTGTTTTATTAATATATGTAACCCAATAGAATGTTGTAATTGTTTAGCAGATGCAGTGGTCATGTACAGCATGTCTATTTATCCCCCTTTTGTGTATTAATCATAGGCAGATGCGTATCCCTCTCCTACTCCTTCTAAAAACCAGATGTATGTTGTAGGCAGTAACATTATCTGAGAGAGGATTTTGATATTTGGAACCTCCCTTGTATAAATGATGGATCCGCCCTTTGGTATGTAACCCCTCTGGGTAGTGCAAATCAGTAATCAGCAAAACGGTATCTTGATACACTTTTGTAACACTATTTTCCTTTAGGTATATTTTCAAACTGTGACAGGAGTGTTAACAGTGTTGCTGCATTTTCTTGGAATGTCGCCGTGCCCTGTTCATCCCAATTGCGTGGATCGATGCTCATGATGTCAATCACTGGATTGTCTGGTCCAGACTCGATTATTTGTAGACTGCCGTCATAGAGCTGGAATATTGCTGAGTGCGGCGTTAAACAACAAACAAGCAGAGTACAACGCTGTGTGGAGCAATCAATAGTGGGTCATAGTAGTATGTACGACTTGTCTCCGTTCGGCTGGGATACAAGATGATATGAAACCAAGAAAACGCATTGGGAAGTGAAGGGGGCGCAACGAAGCGTAGCGGAGTTGGAAGGAGAAATCGTATAAACGTTCACGCTTTAGTCGGAAGGCAGTTATACATTATCAAGTCCCCGAGGTACAAATCGTCGCATTTTTTAAACTAAATATACGTCAGAGTCTGACATACATTGAAATATAATTTACTACGTATACCGACATGAAATAAGGGTAATAAGCTATGGCTGGGGTGTGCATTTACAATACCGTGGCGTTGTATCTGAGGGCAACTTATACTCACGATGAGGAGGGATCGTTACCCCTACTGTTTGTCAAATTAAAAAGTGTAATTTCCCGACTGTGTACCGTCACACTGGTGGGGTTGTAATGAGACCTGGTAGAGGCAGGCATCAGGTGACATTTTCTTGACAAGATCGTATCATAACATTATTTGCACTACGTGTACGGTAAAATAACAGGACTACTGCAGGTTGAGCAGAATAATACTGCGGTCACAATCCAGTTAACCCGGACCATGCCCTTGAGAGGGAGAAGAGACAACATCTTGTCAACCAGAGCGAGTGAGTAGGTTTTACGTCGCATTTAGCAATATTCCGGCAATATCACAGAAATTGCCCATTATTGTGTCGCATATGGTTATCGATGTGTATTTGTAAAGCAGGAAACGTATGGCAAATTGATGGCTGTCTGTTTATGAATGGTCCCTCATGTTGTGTTTTTCCAAAAGATTTTGGATACAGGTGTTATTATCCCATTACATGAAAAACAAAGGTTCAAAATTAATCAAATATAACTATAGATCTATTAGTGTATTGATTAATTTGTCTAAAGAGTTCACAATTATATTAAGTACTAGGTTATTTTCTTTCAGATATGTATGACAATATATCAGGATATCAATCTGGCTTTAGACGAGGACACTCGACAATTGACGATCTATTTATTTTAAATGCTATTATTCAACGATATTTAGGTATGTCTGGTGGTCGTAAGTTGTAGCCTTTATAGGCATTTCAAAGGCGTTCTAATTTGTGGAAAGTATTTGAAAAGCGCGGTGTCAGCTCTAAGATGTCAAAAATTTTCAAGTCAGTTTGATGGTAATGTTACGTCATGTGTCGGAAGTAATAACCTGTTGTCAAACCAATTTCAATGTAATTTAGATGTTAGACAAGGTAGCGATTTAAGCCTCTTCTTATTTCAATTATTCATAAATGAAATTATGCACACAATGAAACAGGAACAGTTATCTTGAACACAGTTGCATCCTGAGATTATACAAGTTTTATTATTGCTCTTTGCAGATGATTTGATTTTAATTTCAGACACTGTTAGCATGATTAGGGGATTACAAAAGGAATTATCTATCTTAAATAAATAAGGAGGACTGTGGGACTGTAGAATATGTTAGTTAATATTGATAAAACTAAAATTGTAGTTTTTCAGAGAAGTGGGCGGCTGAATAAAAGTGAATAATGTTATCTGAATGGACAACTTGTGGAAGTCACACAAGGATATGAATATTTAGGTTTGTTTTTAGCAGCAGGCTGTTATGGACACAAGCTTTAAGCAACATAGCAGTTAAAGCTAAAATGGTACTTATCAACCAATTAAAAATCATGAATTGTTCACAGCCTTATTTTCTAAAATTTCTTTTCCGATTGTTTGACTCTAAGATATCACCTATGTTACTGTATGGGCCAGAAATATGGGCATTCCATAAAATGGAAAACGTTGAGAAAGTTCATTTATATGCGTGTTAATGGTTATTGAATGTTAAACAATGTACATCAAGTAGCGCTGTATTGGGTGAATTTTGCAGAGTCCCTTTACATATCAATGGACCCGAGAAGATCCGGGGTTGAATAGGTCTTCAGCAACTCATGCTTGCCGTAACAGGCGACTATGCTTGTCGTAAGAGGCGACTATGCTTGTCGTAAGAGGCGACTAACGGTATCGGGTGGTCAAACTCGCTGACTTGGTTGGTGCATGTCAAAAACCCAATTGAGTGGATCGATGCTCATGATGTCAATCACTGGTTTGTCTGGTCCAGACTCGATTATTTACAGTCCGCCGTCATATAGCTGGAATATTGCTGAATATGGCGTTAAACAAAAAGCAAACAAACAAAAGAAGCAAATAATATATCAATGCAATAATAAGAGATTCTAAATATTGGCTAATGTGTATGCTGAGTAACCACTTACCTACAAAGTGTTATGATATGTTGTATTTATACAATAGTCAAGGAAAGAAGAATTGGGTTTCTTATATTAGAACAACGTTATTTTCTCTCGGATTCGGTCATGTTTGGTTATCACCTGGTAATGTAAGGTATTTACTTCGATGTTATTGCAACGTTTGAAAGACAATTTTCAACAAATATGGCACAGAAGTTTGTGTAATAGCTTTAAACTGTCCTATTCTCATTTTAGATTTACTTGAACTGGGTCGATGTTTCTGCTGATGGACTTTCATCGTAAGCCCAGTAGCATTCAGTCTGTGTTGAGTCAACTGCAAAAGACATATTAGCGTCGATACATGAAATCTGTGGCGCAAAACGAATATATTTCTTAAACGTATAGTCAGTTTATGCCCTATTGAGGATTGGTTGGTATCTTGTTTTACGCCGCACTCAGCATTATACCAGGTACATGGTGGGTTTCTGTTGTAAATAATCGCGTCTGGACCAGACAATCCAGTGATTAATATCATGAGCATCGATCCACGCAATTGGAATCGATGACATGCGTAAACCAAGTCATCCCGTTAGTCGACTTTTACGACAAGCATAGTCGCCTTTTACGGCAAGCATGAGTTGCTGAAGACCTATTTTATCTTCACGGGTCTACGATCGTGTGGTTATTTTGCGATTCACCTAAGAATCTCAAACTATTAGGAATATGAAAACCACCCGATCCCGTTAGTCACCTTTTACGGCAAGCATGGGTTGCTGAAGACCTATTCTACCCCGGAATCTTCACGGGTCGCCCTGTGGAGGAACTGAATATCTGACGCATCGCTTCATTATATACTTTGTTACTTGCCGCCGTTGCACTGTAGGAATACTGCAGTGCGGTGTCAGGTAACAACACATATATTCTCATGTAAGTGAGTGAGTATGGTTTTACGCCGCTTTTAGCAATATTCCAGCCATATCACGGCGGGGGACACCAGAAATGGGCTTCACACATTGTACCCATGTCGGGAATCGAACCCGGGTCTTCGGCGTGACGAGCGAATGCTTTAACCACTAGGCTACCCGACCGCCCCTTATTCTCAAGTCTGGTGGGTGGCTGATTTTTCAGTGATCCACTCATTTATTTTCACCACTTTGCATTTTAATCCGAATGGAATCTGTTCCGTTGGAAACTCGAGACCTGCTATTCTCTAGCATTGATGTTATATATTTCCATGTAATTGTTCATTCGCTATTAAACACCCTCTGCTGGATTGTATAGACACAACACTCATTGTAGACTAATATTTAAATGTTTCTTTTTTTGCATTTGGTGTTTAACAAGGTTCACCATCACGCCATGTTAGCTATTTGAAAGATATGAATTTGTTTGACAAAATGTAGTTTTATAATAACAGTTTATAGTCTGGTTTGTGTTTACGGCTGATATTTTGGTGACCAGCGTCAACAATTATTTTACTATATTGTTTATGAATATAGTGTATTTCCATTGTGTTCTCGCCACGAATAGCTGTAAAGTTGCTAATGCGGCGTTTAGCAACATTCACTCTATCAAAATAAAGAGTTATTCACATTACGTAAGTCTACCAAGTGGATGGAATTATATATTTTGAATCCAGTCGGTATTCATTAACAGATTAAGTGTCCTATTTACATGGGTTTCAAGAACATTGTGGCTTCCGGGGTTGTTAACCAACGTTAAGGAATGCGACATTCTGCAAACATGTTCTAATCAATTCAATTCAATTCGGTTTATTTCGTAAGTGTAGGCCATCGGCCCATTTGTATTACAATGGACGTGATGTACACAGCTGTTATTGTTGTGACAATAATGTACTACGACGTGACATCGCTTGATAGATATAGATAGCTAGACGTTCAATTAATTTACAATCAGTTGTAGACATAATGATATTAAATTTTTGTATGGTCGGATATTCATAAAAAGTTTGTAGTAAGTGATCCACGCGTAGCTTGTTATAACCGGAACAAACTAACACAAAATGATACTCGTTCTCCACATAGCCAGCATTACAAACACAACATAGTTTTCTGTTACGTGGGATATCAGCATATCTCCCAGTTTCAACACACAGCTGATGCGAAAAACATCTAAACCGAGCTAGCGCCATGTTCTATCATTGACATGTTCTAAGAATAAGAGCTGTACTGCTGAGACTAGGGTGCTAATAAAAAGTAAACAAACGAATGATAGTCAAAGTGGTAAAAGTTCACTGTTTAAGTATTATCAACTGGAGAGGCAATCTAAAATGTTAGGCATAAATTATCGAGTACAGTGATAACTGACGAATCAACAATAAACGAATATACAAGCTCGTTAACTAAGCAACTGTATATCAGTCTTGCTTGACAACGGTATAAGGATCTGTACCGAAATGTCATCTTTACAGTAATGTCACCTTTACAGTAATAAAGACTAACGGGATCGGGTGGTCAGGCTCGCTGACTTGGTTGATACAGGTCATCGATCCAAATTGCGTGGATCGATGCTCATGATGTCAATCACTGGATTGTCTGGTCCAGATTCGATTAATTTACAGACCGCCGTCATATAATTGGAATATTGCTGAGTGTGGCGTTAAACAACAGACAAACAAACAAAAGTAGTAAAGAAGTTGTTATCCATAAATTGTGTCTACTTCGTCAGACCCCTCACAATATCACCGACTGTCGTGCATTTCCCTGTACGTCTTAATTACTCATCTCCAGAGAACACATAATTTCCTAATCTTGTTCTTGCTGTAGAATTGATGTTGACCTATAACTTGGGGCGTACCTCTCTGCGATGTTACAAAGTCAGCTTTCTGCAAACCTACCATGTGTGTGACAATTGTGTTTCCGTTAATTTTTTTGTCAGCCGGTCATTTACTGTGTTAAAACATACCTTTCGATCAGAGTTTTCTCTTTTTATTTCTGAACTGTAGATTTGCTGCAGGAAGGTGTTTTTCACCAGAATGCATGTTCAAGATTATAAGATTGTTTAATCTTCGCTGGCAAAGTCGGTTACGACTTGCCGAATGTATGCGGTTTTGCAGACTGAAGCCGCGTTTGGCTGGTACGCTGCTGACAGGTATCGTCATGGCTACAGCTGCGAAAACAGCAAAATCTAGATAAATATCCTCATAATCAGCCATGATAACTCGACAATTCTGTTGTAGTGTGTGTGTACCAAGTCCCACAACTGTAGTTTTGTAGCTGGCGAAATCACGGTTGGCCCGGTTGCCATCTATGATATATGTGACGTCATTATTTATTGGACCAATCACAGGATTGAAATGGGTAATCAGCTGATTTAGGGAATCCCTTCCATAGTTCAATTCTTCGCGTGAATCTGGGAAGTGAGATGGGTTCAGGACTTTGGCAAGACAAGTAAGGGGAGACACACTGTCTTCAGGAAATCTGGCATGTAATTCATCGATGAAGCCTGCAGGTGAATTTTGAAAAGCGTGCACCGAACGTGCATCTGCATATGTAACTTTCACACCACGCAACACGCCGTTTGTGATGTTGTCAATAAACGATTGCTCATTTTCTCCTGGTGTTTTTAGCAATCTTTGGAATAAGTCGCAGGTTGAGTTCCAAATTGGCATTATCATGCCGAGATTCAGATTGTCTTTCTGAAATATTGTGACAAGTTTGTCCATATGATACAACACATCTGATAGCATGTAGGTTGTTGAGTAGGTTTTGATTTTTTTCTGGATGTTGACTGCTGCACCATTATTTCGCTCTGCTGCTTCTTCTTCTGTTTCCATGACAACTGCTGACCAGTTATCTTTCGTCCCCTTAACAGCCCTCCCTACGGACAGCCAACGCACACTGCACGGCTGTTTAACACTTGATAAATCGGAATCAGAAAGAACCTCTGACAGTTCACGTAATCTGGCATATCTCGTCGGTTAATATTCGTACAGTTTGTAAATGCTATTCAATGTTTCTCTATAATCAGTGATAGTCTTAGATACTTTGGCTGAATCAGCGGATGCTAAAGCCACCCTGTGGGCAATACAGTACACATTAATCATGAAAGGGCTGCCACCTTGTTGCAGTCGAACACCGACCCCACTTCGCCGTCCAGTCATCACACTTGCGCCATCAGACCCCAGACCGATAACTTTTTCGATAGGAATGTTCCACTGTACTAACACCTCTTTAACCTTCTCTGTGACACACTCGGCCGTCCCACTGTGTACCGTAAAATTACCAAGAAATATTGTCTCAGGTTTTCCGTTAAGCACTACTCTGATGAACATAATCAGGTTTTTTTTCCACAGTAACGTTTACTGCCTCATCGATGATTAAACCAACGACCCTGCTTTCCTATATTTTTTTCCTTTAGATCCTTAATAGTGCTTTCTAAATTGATGGCACATTTAATCTCTTATCATAACATTCAGGGTGCCGGCAAAACGAGGTTAAATCCCATTACCACAACAGTTAAATGTCACATGTTTTGACAAGCCATCTCTACTCCACTGTCTAACAACTGGGGAGTCTGACAAATGGGATATGAGCTCTGGCAAATGGGGTATCGGACAATTGGGATATAAGCTCTGGCAAACGGGGTATCTGATAATTGGGATATAAGCTCTGGCAAATGGGGTATCGGACAATTGGGATATAAGCTCTGGCAAACGGGGTGTCTGACAATTGGGATATAAGCTCTGCCAAATGGGGTGTCTGACAAATGGGATATGAGCTCTGGCAAATGGGGTGTCTCACAATTGGGATATAAGCTCTGGCAAATGGGGTGTCTCACAATTGGGATATAAGCTCTGGCAAATGGGGTGTCTGACAATTCGGATATAAGCTCTGGCAAACGGGGTATCGGACAATTGGGATATAAGCTCTGCCAAATGGGGTGTCTCACAATTGGGATATAAGCTCTGGCAAACGGGGTGTCTGACAATTGGGATATAAGCTCTGGCAAACGGGGTGTCTGACAATTGGGATATAAGCTCTGGCAAACGGGGTGTCTGACAATTGGGATATAAGCTCTGGCAAACGGGGTGTCTGACAATTGGGATATAAGCTCTGGCAAACGAGGTGTCTGACAATTGGGATATAAGCTCTGTCAAACGGGGTGTCTGACAATTGGGAGAGATCCAATTTAGCCGAAGGTGACCAATAATCACGCGGGAGTTAATTAACTCCGAACTCCCTAATGAGTGAAAATCCTGGATGGGGAGCAATGGGCACTGGGGGCATTTCGCTAAAATATGTCACTTGAATACTAAGGACAGGAATACGTGTAAATAGAAACTTAGCCTTAAAGACTGCAGTCGATTGGACTAAAACAAGAAAATACTTAACTTCCAGGTTATACAGGTACTTGACCATCAGATATATTTGATTTACAACAATAAAATAGGTCCTTGATCTAAGCTAGAAAACCAGAGAAAGTTAGTTATTCAAGGATTACTAGAAAAACTGGGGTATAAAATATAATACTTCAGTCAATATATTCTAACTTATATCAGACTCATAAACCATGAAACATTTATCTGTTGCAGACAATGTTCAGTAATAAGCAATCGTCTGGATTGGTTGATGACTGGCAGTCGGGGAAGACTGTCACTGAGTGTAATCTGCGCATGCTCGACACAGAAGACTTCAGTGACGTCATCTTCCGGGTGGGGTCAGAGAAGCAGGTGGTCCGAGCTCACCGCTACGTTCTTGTCAGTCGCAGCTGTGTCTTCCATGCCATGTTCTGTGGTAACCTGGCAGAGGAGAAGGAGGTGACCATCCCTGACATAGAGCCGGACATATTTAGAGAGTTCTTAAGGTAATCCCCACCTTGTTACGTCAGATCATAAAGTTAGTGAGTTTAATTGGACATTATTACTCCCTGGCAGCTTGGTACGGAAACCGGAAGTTATGCAGGTCTTAAACCTGCTTCCACTTTTGTGAAACCCGTGACAAACCTGGGACCATAGTCGTGGCAATTCTAGGATTCGAACCAGTGATCACTGGTTTGTGGCATGCCTAGGGGACGCAACAGCGAATTGTGTCACCTTACATGACTGTGCCACACGTGTCCCATTAGATACTTTAAGGATAACATGAGGAACATAAAATATCAGTTCACTATTCAAAGCCATAAATGCGTAAACCAATGTGTTGTATGTGGTTTTGATGCAAATTCTAAGGAAACAGATTGACCAGGTTAAATATGTTATCATTTGCTGAGCAGTTCTATTGGTGTGATGGTCTAAATATTAACTATTTTATATGTAGGTTTGTATACACAGAAAAGGCAGATGTCAGCGCTGGAACAGTTGTGGGATTAATGTACACATCCAGGAAATATTCTGTAGATGCATTGTACAACGAATGTGTAATATTTGTGGAGACATGTCTGTCAGAGAACAATGTCTGTCTGATCCTTGAAGACAGCCATCGTTACGGGGAGTTGGACTTGGAACAGAAAGCCCTGATGATCCTGACTGAAGGAGGGGAGAGAGTCATCAGATCACCAGGATTTGCAGAGCTGTGCAGTACTTGTCTGGAGAAGTTCCTTAAGTCGGAGAATTTGAAATCAAAAGAAGAAGACATTTTTGAGGCGATAATGTCATGGACAAAACACAGATGTCTGCAAGATGGTATGCCCGACACACCTGAGAACCTACGGAGACTTCTTGGTGATATGCGGTATGAGATCCGGTTTAACAGCATGCCCCTGGACTATCTCCTGACAGTTGTCGGTCCTACGGAAGTGCTGACTGACATTGAGAAATGTCAAATGATAGACAAAAGGGTAAACTCTCATATCGACATCTCTCCTTTCAAGGATATACAGAGGAAAGAATGTAACCATTTTTGGGAGGAGCCTGTGTCGTATAGGTATGTTTGCAGGTTTAGAGATTATGGGCTTACAGCTCTCCACAAGGGAACACATGCGATATCGTTTTCCGCAAATCAGGATCTTCACTTGAAAGGTTGTCAGTTATATGGCGCAGAGCGTGATGAAACGTTTACCCTGAGTATAAAAGTGTTTGACAGCAGTCATTTGAAGATTGCTGAACCATTGCAGAAAGTAAAGCGTGTCCTTGAAGGCCAGAATCAGCCAAACGAGGTTCTGTTCCCCACGTCTCTCTTACTGATCTCGGGTGCAACATATACTCTGTGTGTGGACATGGAGGGAACCGACACATACATTGGATGGGAGGGTAGCAAGAAAGTAATAGCTGATGGAATAGAGTTCACCTTCGAAAACTCCCCCATGGCAACGTCGGGAACAACAACTTACGCAGGACAGATACCTGGATTGATATTTAGCCACACGTCACATGCGTTAACGCTATGTTGCTGATTACTGTGTGGGAAATACTCGTTTGTACTTGCTTTACTTTGTCCATACTCGTCACTGCTTAGAAGAAAAAGGCTTCGGAGGCTATATCGGTATTTTATGATCCTGTGATAATGAATTCCTGTTTGACAACGCAGCGTCTTCTTTGGAATATTAAGGACAACAGAAAGAGGAAATGTATGTAACAACCTGAACGAGACTAGGACACTGGCATCATCACTGAAAACAACACTGACGTGTACAGGACGTAATGAAATCATTGAAATACTCGATCTGTGATATCAGTATTCCCTGCACTCTCGCACTCACAGACACTCTCTCCTCCGAAAGCATACAACGTGAATGGTATGGCGTTACCACCACGAAAGTGTCCCTTCGTACGCATTCAACTTGAGCTATATGTTGAATGGAATAAGTGCAACTGACAATAGCGCCCTTTCCTTACGTGTTTAACATGACCCGTATGTTACACATCCCTAGGTACAATACTCAATAGCGCCTCTCTTTACTTATTCAACACGAACTGTATGGTGCATGCTCTGTAGGTAAATTTACTCAATAGCGCCTCTCCTTAAGCATTCATCTTAAACTGTATATTGCTGTGCTATAAGTAAATTTACTCAATAGCGCCCATCCTTAAGCATTCAACTTAAACTGTATGTTGCTGTACTACAGGTAAATATACTCAATAGCGCCCCTCCTTAAGCATTCAACTTAAACTTATGTTGCTGTACTATAGGTAAATTTACTCAATAGCGCCCCTCCTTAAGCATTCAACTTGAACTGTATGTTGCTGTACTATAGGTAAATTTACTCAATAGCGCCCCTCCTTAAGCATTCAGCTTGAACTGTATGTTGCCGTGCTATAGGTATATTTACTCAATAGCGCCCCTCCTTAAGCATTCACATTAAACTTATGTTGCTGTACTATAGGTAAATTTACTCAATAGCGCCCCTCCTTATGCATTCAACGTAATCTGTATGTTGCAGCTCTTTTGGTACCATAGCCTTTCTCCTTAGCCAGCATTAATCGTATGCGGCAAAGTAAAATATGTTTTCTTTATTTGTTTGTTGTTTAATGCCGCAATCAGCAATATTCAAGCTATATGACGGCGGTCTGTAAATAATCGAGTCTGGACCAGACAATCCAGTGATTGACATCCTGAGCATCGATCCACGCAATTGGGATACGATGACATGCATCAACCAAGTCTGCGAGTTTGACCACCCGATCCCGTTAGTCGCCACTTACGACAAGCATGGATTACTGAAGACCAATTCTAACACGGAATCTTCGCGGGACACAATGTAATAGAGCAGATCCTATGACTGAACAGTCCTAGTTAAGAGCTCCCTCTTTTTGCATTTTGCAGATGGCTACATACTCATGTGCCCCTATCAGCCAACCAGAATCTAATTTACAACGAAATATAAGACGTCAACGCCAGCGCATAACCAGTCTCAATTATCCACCGAAACACACAAAATAATGCTGACAAGCAATTTCAAAGGTTTAATGAGATTTAATGAGCTATTTAATGTGCACGCAATCTTCACCAATACAAGATAAGTGCGTCTTCACTCTTCAGCGAGACTACGTTTTACAAGAAACTTCAAGATAACTAGAATGATAACTGGATATTTCATTTGGTTATGAATGAGCCAGAAAACTATAGCTTCGGTCCAGCTAAAAATGCTGATAACTAAATTCCTTTCACTACATATTCTAGATATACTGTATCCCTTCGCAGAGTGTATTTGCACATGTGACCAAAAGGCCCATTGCACAGCATGTATACAATGTCCTTCTGCATCGTTGAAGCGCAACCTTGACATTGTAGTTCCATAATATATAGGACGGGTTTACAAAAAAGTATTTCACAATAGATTCATATTGGCTTCTTAGCCATCATGAGGAAATGGGCGGTCGGGTAGCCTAGTGGTTAAAGCGTTCGCTCGTCACGCCGAAGACCCGGGTTCGATTCCCGACATGGGTACTATGTGTGAAGCCCATTTGTGGTGTCCCCCGCCGTGATATGGATGGAATATTGCTAAAAGCGGCGTAAAACCTCACTCACTCACTCATGAGGAATATGCAGTACAATAACACGGAAAACTTTAATGACACGTTCGCATTTTCGGTTTGGAATATATCATACAACATAACTAAATTCAATTAACTACATATTCAAGATATACTCAGTCTGTATACATAGACAATTATTGAAACTGACAAAATATAAAATCAATATGCTGAGTTTGGCAAACGGAATTATAGAAAAGTTGTGACATTGGTGTGGACCCATTAACTGCCAGTAATCGGCAGCTGACTCTTATAGGTTAAACAATAGCAGGCTACGCGATCATTGTACATGTAGGTTGCAAAATCAGATTTGTTTTGAATGATTAAATGTATCGAGCTTTTACTTTTCAAAGCTTATGTATATTAAACGACGTTTTAGTTTACATAAAATAATCTTTGTTTTGTCTATTGATAGAAGAACAATCAAACACAGTATGTTTGATTTTAATAGAGGTTAATAGAAATCTACGCATTTTGACTGTAATTGTGAAAGTGGCTGAAATTAAATTCACGCTGCTGTAAAACAGTGATTGAGTATTGTTTTACGCCGCGTTTAGCAATATTCCAGCAATTTCACAGCGGGGGACACCAGAAATGGGCTTCACACATTGTACTCATGTGGGCAATCGAACCCGGGTTTTCAGCGTAACGAGCGAACGCTTTAACCACTAGGCTACACAAAAAAACCTGCTGTAAAAAGTATTTCGATTATTTAATGGCGTGTCATCTCGATATGAATGGGTGTGGTTAGCAATACTCCAGTTATATCAGTGCGGTAGACACCAGAAATGGGCTTCACACATTGTACCCATGTGGGGCTTTGAAACTGCAGCTATGAGGAAAAGCCAAATTGATACAGATCACACACGAATCCCAACCATTAGACTAGAAAGTGAATACAGCTGACAAATCCAAGGTAAGTGATGAGGAGGTTAATGGCTAATTTTGTGGGAATACGTTCAGCTTAAACACGCCGGAATAGTTGACAGGTTTATGACGATGTTGTTCCCCTTCTGACGAGCGCTGCATTCTCCGCACGCTTGATTGCATCCACTTCAAATACACACATGGACGATGAGGGTAACATTTTCAGTCCATCATGAAGGTATGTAACAGCTGAGCGAGGCAACGGTTGGTTGGTTGTTTAACACCGCACTCAGCAATATTCCAGCTATATGACGGCGATCGGGTGGTCAGGCTCGCAGACTTGGTTGATGCATGTCATCGATCCCAATTGCGTGGATCGATGCTCATGATATTAATAACAGGATTGTATGGTCCAGACACTATTATTCACAGACCGCCGTCATATAGCTGGAATGTTGCTGAGTGCGGCGTTAAACAACAAACCAACAACAACAACTATAATGTGTGAAGCCCATTTTCCGGTGTTTCCCGCCGTGATATTGCTGAAATATTGCTAAGAGCGGCGTAAAAGCATACTCACTCACTCACTCAATCAATCAATCACTAGCTAGAAACGGCCCCTTATGGATTTATAACAAAAGACGGATCTGTCAAAACTGGAAACATTAAACTTCTTTTTGATGGCACAGCTCGCTGTTCTTATGCATTCAAGGCATGTCCTAAAGCTACGAATGGCCTCCAAAGGACGGAACTGTCAAAACTGAACAAATAACTTGTTTTTGATGGCACAGCTCGCTGTTCTTATGCATACAAAGCATGTCCTCAAGCGACAAACGGCCTCCAAAGGACGGATCTGTCAAAACTGTACAAATACTCATAAACTTTACATTTCCTATGTGGCACAGCACGCTGTTACTATGCACCAAAAGGATATCCAACAAACAAAAAAACAAAACAAATGACAATATGGCAGGTAGGGTTATTAGGCAGTATGTTTTCTGACTAGCTACTCCACAATCTATTCATATATGCAGCCACGTCTTCTTCTTCCTCTTCTTCTTATTTATAGATTATGTAAAGGACATAATTTAATCGCATTAAATGTTATTCATTATTATATCATTATTATAATCGTTCTCTCAATCACTGCTTTGCCTCTCCCAGACAATGGCCATTGAAGGCTACAGATGAATAAGTAAAAGATTAATACACTGATATGTACCATCCTGCCATAGTTGATATTTGATTGTTTGTTTCAAGTTTAACGCTGCACTCAGTATTACTACAGCTTCGTGACGGCGGTCTGTAAATAATCGAGTCTGGACCAGACAAACCAGTGATTGATATAATGCCGTCGGAGTACGATGGTTAAAGCGTTCGCTCGTCAAGAAGAAGACCGGGGTTCAATGCCCGACATGGGTACAATGTGTGAAGCCCATTTCTGGTGTCCCCCGCCGTGATATTGCTGGAATATTGCTAAAAGCGGCGTTAAACCAACCTCACTCACTCACTCCTATCCATTGAGGGTCCGGTCATTTAAGATTTTGTAGGGGGGGAGTTGTATTTCATGTTTTAGGGAGATAGCCTGGGATCTGGTCCCGAAAAGGCTTGAAACAAATGATCTGATAAAAATAAATGACTAAAGCAAACTCTGTTGCACATAAAAATTATTTATGTTTTACAAATATCAGTGAGACTTCAACATTTATTCTCTTGATGCACTTCACGTCCATGTCTACAACTTTATTGCAGGGCGCTAAGCTTTGCTTTGTGAAAAGTCCAGCTTATGTTATGGGAGAGTGAGCAGGACATACATATACTTCAACGAGCATTGTTATAGGCGTCGTGAATTCCAACGTTTGAAATAAGGCTCGCTAGACCTACCACAATAATGGGAGCGGAGGACATATCAAATGGCTGCATTTGATTAAAATTTTGACAGGCCCTAAGATCGGCATTCCCTCCATTACCCAGAACATCGAAAGAATTTCACCTTATGCATAGGCGGACGCAACCACCCTCGGAATACCAAATGTAGTATGATGTAGATATCTCCCCCCCCCCCCCCCCCCCCCCTACACACACACAGAGACACACTCATATCCTCGGACATTTTTACTTGATTTTATGTAGCTTCACGAGGTACATAAACTTGTTATGAAATGGATAAAATGTGTTTTGTATCCAATTTTTTACAGACTATTATTTTGAATCAATAATCAGCAAAATTAAAACATGTTAACCTGTCCTAAAAAAGTGAGGAAAGTGCGTATGAATACAACATGCACAAAATGTAAACTGTGAAACCCATCACCGCATCGGACGTGTCATAGCATCCCTGCAGGCTAAATGAGAGAGAGAAACGAATTTTGAGGGCAACATAATCGACATTACTTTTAGTACCTGTTTTGTGACTTGCATAACTGACCCGTGACGAGATCGCCCGTTGAGGAACAAAGCATCTTCTGTTTAACATGCTTTTTAATAACATCAGGTGCGGATGGGACTACTATTTGCACCCACTGGTTATTCGAATGGGGGACCTGAATCGATAGCGCTGTGGAACTGTACTCTGCAACGTCTAATCACCTCCTAACGCCGCGATTCGCTGTGCAGAGTTGCGTCCCTTGGGCACGCCAGAAACCAATGATTCTGGGTTCGAATCCCGGTTTGCCCCCGATTATATTTCTAGGTTTGTCAGCACCATACCCGTGCTCGTGGGTTTCACCGAATGGTAAACGTCTGAGACCTGCATCACTTCGGGCTTTCCTCCAACACTAAGCTGACACGCCGTGATATAACTAGAATACTGTTAAAAGTGGCGTTAACCCCAACTAAATCACACACTCAGTAATGACTCCCTGAAGGATAATGCACTCTCGATAGACACTAGTATTTTTCTCAAACCTCCAGTGATGGATATACAAATTTTAAATGCATCTCAAAACTAGCCATAGCCAAGCAGGGTGACGTGTTGCCATATGATGACATGGGTCAGTCAAACATCTCTCTGTTTGTTTGTTTGTTTGTTTGTTGTTGTTTAACGCCTCACCCAGCAATATTCCAGCTATATGGCGGCGGTCGGTAAATAATCGAGTCTGGACCAGACAATCCAGTGATTGACATCATGAGCATCGATCCACGCAATTGGGATACGATGACATGTATCAACCAAGTCAGCGAGCCTGACCACCCGAACCCGTTTGTCTCTCCTAACGACAAACATGGGTTGCAGAAGACTTATTCTAACCCGGATCTTCACGGGTCCGAAAATCTATGTGGCTCCCCTACATTGACCGAGTTTGACGCAAGGTTTTTGCGTTGAACACAGGTGTTTCTAACTTGTGATGTTTGTGCATACTTATATTAATGTGGACGTGTTTTAAGAATCAGCATACTATCGAATCTTTCTTTCAACATTTTACAAATATTTAAGTTTTTCAAGTGAAACGATGAGCGTAATCATTATTTATCTAGTAACTGTTTCAATTTGTATACATCGATTTTTTGTTTGGCCCATTGTATTCCAGTTGATCAGCAAGCAGGCTGTTACAAATGAATTTCTATTTACATCTATCTAGACTAAGAACATTAAATATGATATGGAATATGTGTGTACTTTATAATACATATTTTAGTTTATGCTAAATCAAATAAGTCAATCAGCCAATCAAATTCTATGCAAGTATTATTAAACACGCTTTCAAATGTCATCTGAGAAAACAATTTGTGAAATGCTGAACTTCCTCATTGATAAGATCTATGTGAATGAGTGAGTATGGTTTTACGCCCTATTTAACAATATTCCAGGAATATCACGGCGGGGGACACCAGAAATGGGCTTCACACATTGTACCCTTGTCGGGATTCGAACCCGGGGCTTTAACCATTAGGCAACAGAGTTTGTTTCAGTCATTTATTTCTCTCCGATCATTTGTTTCAAGCCTTTTCGGGATCAGATCCCAGGCTGTCTCCCTAAAACGTGAAATACAACCCCCACCCCCACTACAAAATATTAAATGATCGGACCCTCAATGGATAGGAGTGAGTGAGTGAGTTTGGTTTAACGCCTCTTTTAGCAATATTCCAACAATATCACGGCGGGGGACACCAGAAATGGGCTTCACACATTGTACCCATGTCGGGAATCGAACCCGTGTCTTCGACTTGACGAGCGAATGCTTTAACCACTAGGCTACACAAAAAACCCTGCTGTAAAAGGTATTTCGATTATTTAATGGCGTGTCATCTCGATATGAATGGGTGTGGTTAGCAATGCTCCAGTTACATCAGTGCGGGAGACACCAGAAATGGGCTTCACACATTGTGCATAAGATCTATCTAAAATAGGGGCCAAGATATTTAGGTACAAGAAGTAAGCATCCCCATGGGCTCACGTATTGGCGGATCTGTTTCCTATTTGCAGTATATCAATCCGAACCTCCTGATTGGCAAAGTCAAAACGATGGTGTCAATCCTGCTGGGGCACCATGCACGTAGCAGAAGTAGCACTCGGAAACCGGAAGTGCATATAACGTCTTTGTAAAATTATCTGAAGGCATGTTACTTCCGGTTTCAGAGTTATTCGGGATTGGTTGTGTGAGTTCCAAAACAGGACGCGATATCATTACACAAGAATTGCTTATAACGTTATTGTTAACTTTGTTGTTAAGGTTTCTAGAAACAGGCTTTTCTGTTTCAAAGTTGTATAGCATTGCGATGACAACTGTCACCAGATTTGGTAAAGTTTGAATGGTTCATAATACGTTTCAGATGGTTAGGGTTTTGGGACATTCGGGAAACCATGGTGACGGTGCGGCTTCTGTTATCCATGTAATTCAAATACCTTTCAGGGGGGTGGGGTAGCCTAGTGGTCAAAGCGCTCGCTCGTCCCGTCAAAGACCCGGGTTCGATTCCCGACATGGATGTGAAGCCCATTTCAGCTGTCCCCCGCCGTGATATTGCTCGAATATTGTTAAAAGCGGTGTAAAGCCATACTTAGTCACTCACTCAATCATCCAAGCACCTTTCTAGTTTGTTTAGTCAATAACAAACTAAATAAACCTAAAACTAAACTAAATTCATTTTGTCAATAACTAGCTCTTAGTAAACACCATTTTTGGTCAATAATTCTTCGCAATAAAACTCCTAAATATTTTGTCTTTATTAAGACCCAAGTCATTTCTAATTTGTTTTGTTAATAAATCATCTTCAATTAAACCCTATTTATTATTTCAATGACTTACTTCAAATAAATCATTACATAAAAAAAATAACAATGTAAAACATTCCTCCAATTTTTGTACGGCCAATATAATCTGGTTAATTCTCTGATTGTGCTTTGTGGTTAAATATGGCACACCTTGGAATGGTTTCAGTATTATTTCAAGACTCAAGACACAACAGTTATCTATTATTTAACCTAGTTCTCTATCTGTAACTATAAAAAAGGCACCAGGTGTCAGAATGGCATGGAATAACAGGATGTTTTCAGGTAAATGTGATTGTTTTTTTCAAACGTAATCAGACAGACACATTGTGACTTATTTCCTGGTAAGAAAATTCCACAATTAGTGATGGTTGAACGACAACATTCACGAACAAGCGCTAATCATGACCTCTGCGACTGTTAGACATATGTTACAATGTTATCTGTGCCATGTTGCAAATCTCAGTGGACGGACGGTGTGATAAAAACCTAAAAGCATAGACAAGCAACCTTACAATGCTAGTTTCGCCTCCTTCTATAAGGCATCGCTATTTGCTGTGCAGAAATCACAGGTTCGCCCTGATGGTACTTCATTGACCATACCATACCCGTTCTCGTGGGTGAATCAAAGTGCTAAAACAAGATCGGCATGCCTTCAAAGCGGTATTAAACCTATCAATCTCCCTGTTTTACACGTGTTCCATATCTACACAATTATAATTCCACTATTTTTAGGTACTCTCCTTCTCCTTGTCCCAGCGTTGGTGTCAACAAGTCTGCAAGGTATGGACGCTGAGTCATATCTACACCATGTACGGTCCGCCCAGATTATATACCTTTCAACCCCTGTTGGGATTCCTAGTTGGAATTGGTTCCCAGCAACGCATGATGGTCGTGAGAGGCCACTTAATAGATCGGATGGCCAGGCTCAGTTACGTGGAAGTCATTGTGCCCATCATACATGAGCATGTTTACAGGGTTCAATCTTCTGTTACAGTGTACAATCTTAGGTTACAGTGTTCTGTTTTTTGTAGTAATTTTCAAGACTTATGTTATAGTCTCATGTAACAGTGTTCAGATTTCTGTTACAGTGTTCAGTCTCATATAATAGTGTTCAGACTTTGGTTCAGTGTTCAGACTTCTGTTACAGTGTTCAGACTTTAGTTACAGTGTTCAGACTTCTGTTACAGTGTTCAGACTTCTGTTATTGTGTTCAGGCTCATGTAATAGTATTCAGATTTCTGTTACAGTGTTCAATCCGATATTGCAGTGTTCAGACTATAGTTACAGTGTTCAGACTTCTGTTACAGCGTACAGACTTCTGTTTCAGTGTTTGGACTTCTTTTGGCGTGTTCTAGTATTTTGTCATTTGTTAAAGTGTTCAGACGTCTGTTACAGTATTTAGACTTCTGTTACAGTGTTTAGACTTCTGATACAGTGTTTAGACTTGTTATAGTGTTATATCTTTTGTAACAATGTTCCGATTTTTGTTACAGTGTTCGAACTTCTGTTGGTGTATTCTGCTAGTGTGTTCTGTTAGTGTGTTCTGTCGTTTCTTACAGAATAATTTGTTCTGTTACAGTGCCACAAATGCCGAGTCATGAGTGTTACCACTGTAGAGGGGCTCTGACAATGGACGAGTGTTCGAAGAAGGACTGCCATCCCCCTGGGGTACAATAACATTTGAGCCTCTCTGATGACGAATTTGATGTATTTTCATCATATGTTTCTCTTGTAGCCTTTGAGCCTCTCTGATGAAGAATTTCCATTCAAGTGGATATTTAAATTATGACTTGTAATACGAATGGTTTGCGAATGGTAATACACGTATATGAACTTAATACTTGTGTGAACTGTCACGTCATTTGAAATTAAAATAATTTATATCTCTGATGTTGATTACGTTGGCGCTATTTCAAGTCTAAAACGCAAGAATTGCCATATTCAGAAATGTCCAATCCTTGTAATGATATCCTGAATATAGTCCCTCGGTTTGTCAGCATCATACCGGCGATCGTGGGTGTCACCAAAGTCCCCCATTACGTCGAGCTTTCGTCTCATGATGTACAATATACCTGAAATAATGTTCAAATGAAAGTCACGAGTATGAGGAATTAGTTTCTATTTTTGTCTCTGTAGGCGTGCTATATGGAGGTATATCACATAGGTGACAGTGAGAGAATACAAGCCGAGTGCCTCCCCAGCCTGGTGAGTGTACCCCATAATATTCACTGTAGGAAATCGTTACACAATTTATCCCTAGAAAATATAAACATAAACATCGAATGACGAATATGAAAAAAAAAAAAAATGCATCGGCTGTTCTTCCATTCATAATCAGTACTAAGATTGTAATATATCAACGTCATATCATTAAATCGATGAGAGTGTTTTTGCCATGATTGTTTTATTCAAAGGTGTAGACAAATAAACTAAGTGTGTTGCAGTGAATGTTGCAGGAACATAAGAATATATCCTGTTATTGCTTTCATCATGTGATATATTTTTGTTGTGATGAGTTTGAGTACTTGTATTTAGAAATGCTTCTTGAAGAAAACGGGGACCCCATTTGTTATGTGGAAAGTACGTGGGTCAAGGACATGTCATGATTGTTGCTTTGGAAACCTCTGCAATTACCATCTTTGTAAATCCTGTGAGTAATGTGTATTTCTTAATTCTATTTCACTTGTTATGACACATAATTGTTTTTATAGCTAAAAGGAACAGAATTATCATTAAACCGCCCGCATGTTATCAGAAATCAGTGGGCAACTGTAACTTGCTAACTCATAGTCCTTGACGACGGGCCATTATCACGCCCGTTGTTAGGTGACGTCGTAAGGTAAGGATAGGTGACGTCACGTTCAATAGTGACGTCATCTGGTTTGTTCTATGACGTTTCCATAATAGTAAAAGTGGTTCAGTGACATTCGTGTTGATTGCAGTAAATGTTTCAAAACTGACAGTGTTGTCTGTATTTATTTGATAACTAATTCCATTCATTTTAGCTATAATAACGGTAACGCTATTTTTCAGGGCATTATCATTTGCAGAAGCCCTCGGTCTTTTCAACTGCCCTCCTTCGTCGGGCCATAAATGGAAGACCTCGGACTTCTGCAAATGATAATGCCCTGAAAAATAGCGTTACCCTTATATTTATATGTAAAGTGCATCACTATGGCAGTTTGGTGATAATTTAATTATCATTTCAAAAGTATGTTTCACTTTTAGCACATGCGTGGTCAACGGTCCCAACACCAAGGAAGACAACTTCGGCACGCCACATCGTAACCCATGCACCACACAAAACCTTAGTACCCAACATCCTACCCCAGATCCATGTACCACATTTACATGCAGCATCAAGTTCGATACCCCTCACACATGCAGATACAAGCTCGACACACAATTCACATTTACATGCAGCATCAACTTCGACGCACAAACCCCATGTACATGCAGCATCAAGTTCGATACCCATTACACATGCAGATACAAGCTCGACACACAATTCACATATACATGCAGCATCAACTTCGACGCACAAACCCCATGTACATGCAGCATCAAGTTCGACACACAAACCCCATGTACATGCAGCATCAAGTTCGACACACAAATCCCATATATATCCAGCATCAAGTTCGATACCCCATACACATGCAGATACAAGCTCGACACACAATTCACATGTACATGCATCATTAGGTTCGACACACAAACCCCATGTTTATGCAGCAACAAGTTCGACACACAACGCCCATATACATGAAGTAACAATCTCATCATACAAACCACACACTAATGTATTAACAAGTTCGACACAGAAGCTTCGTAAATATACAGAAACAAGCTCGACACATGCATCCCATATGCATGCCTTAACACGTTCGACATACAAACCTTATGCATCTCATGCTGTAACACATCAGACATACGAACCTACTACACCCTTATACAAAACATTTATAAGCACACATGCAACAGACCCATCTGAATCCCATACGGCCTCACTGTCACAACCAAGACCAGTTACAAGCTTTCATACAAGTAAGTTATTTTAAAATATTTTTATGTTGAGAATAAGGTTGACAAATTGAAAATTGGTTGTATTAAAATGTTTGTTTCGGAACAATGTATTCCTATAATTCAGTTTACACAAAATTTAGAAAAAATAAAATCAACAAGATATTATCTCTTTACGATATATTCTTCTTTGATCAAAACGGACGATAGTGTGCTTGATGTGCAGATATCCAGCAAAAGAAATATAACTGGAAGGTACTGTTTTCTAAATTGGTCTTTCGGGATTGGTCTTTCAGAAGTAATTTTAATATTGTATCTCACATACTACATAAATTAAGGAAGTGAAACATTTCCTTTCAAGAAACATGTGCTGTGTGCAATGGGACGTTATGTGGAGTTTTTCCTGATAAGGAGGAGTCTAACGTCATATGTCCACGACATTCTCCTTTTTGCATGAACACTGTGGACAACGCAATATCGGGTACAAGGCGTATAACCAAAAGGTACTGTCATATGATGTTCAACAATAATGAAATGGTTCTGGGTGCGCGGGCGGCCCAGTCGTCTGAAGCGCCGCGATTCGCTGTGCAGAGTTGCGTCCCTTGGGCATGCCAGAAACCGATGATTGTGGGTTCAACTTCGGGTTAAACCCGATTATGTTTCTAGGTTTGTCAGCACCATACCCGTACACGTGGTTTCACCAAAGTGGTAAACGACCTGCATCACTTCGGGCTTGCCTCCCGCGTAAAGCTGACACGCCATGATATGACTGGAATACTGTTAAAAGCGGCGTTAAGCCTAACTCACACACTCACTCACTCTATAAGAATAATATTCAAAATTGTACTGCACATACTGTACGCGTTCCGTTAGGATAAGCACCACTCGTTCTTTATTTTCAAATAAGAATCAGTTTAAGAATTTGGTCTTCAGCAACCGATGCATGTAAGAGGCAACTAACGGAATTGGACAGTCAAGCGTTAAGCCTAACTCACAAACTCACTCACTCTTTAAGAACAGAATTCAAAATTGTACTGCACATACTGTACACGTTCTGTTTCGATAAGAACCATTGATTCTTTATTTTAAAAAAAGAAACAGTCTAAGAATTTGGTCTTCAGCAACCAATGCATGTAAGAGGCAACTAACGGAATCGAGTGGTCAGGCAACGGCCAGGAAAAGCGTTAAACGACTTCAATATCATTGTTATCATGAGTATTTATCGGATAAAGTTATATGCGGTCTGTATATATGAGGAGGACGTGGATGTTCCTGCAGGTGTGCCTCGCAACACGCTTGCGAGATGAAGTGGTGGATCAGCTCCTCAGATGTTGCAGAGTGCATTAACTTCAGCCCTGGGCGGCGATACGACTTCGCCTTCATCTGTAACTACTGCTGCACGACAGATCTGTGCAACAAGGACCTCTACCCAGCCAAACACACGCTCTATGTTGGCAAAGATTAGAACGGCGTGGGCTTATATGTTGTATGTAGAAGTATATGGTTCTTTGATGGAATAAATGGAAGCATTTGTGAAACCAGTTACTAATTCATGTAACATTGATTGTATGTTTTGTTTAATATCACAGGCATGTATTGTGAAAAGTATGGGCCAGACAATCCAATATTTGTATCGTAAACAAACTTAAATAATGCTGGAATGAGGGCGTATCCTCAGGTAATGTCCATCAAATTAACCATCTGTGTTGCAAAACGACCACATTTCTTCTACGTATATGCATTACTCGTAACCCAAAAGACGTAATTCAAAATAATTAACATATAGTTTTAGGATTTATTGCATGTTTTGTATGACCAAGTGATCGAAATGAAATCAAGCTGCTGGCTTGAGAAAAACTTAAAGACAATAAACAAGTGTGAATAACAGACGACGTTAGTGCCCAGACCTGCGCCAAGCGGAAGAAATTAGCTCCATTTTTGGAATCAGCGAGAGATGAAGGGAATAAGCTTAAGTATACACATATTTGTATTTTGCTAAACTTGTTATAGAAAATAAGCTCAAACTATAACTGCTGTGACCAAGACCCGCCTTAATCAACATTAACCAAGATTGGATGTCGGTCCCGACCTGAATACATCAACAATGAAATCATCAACCCCAACACTACAAATATACATGCCACAAACAAATATCAACGCTCACCTACGCCATTGACACTTTTAGTGTGGAATGTGACCGGCTTATACTTTAAACTTGGGTTCACAGACTTTAAACATTCTGTAACTAAGTATGATATGCTTTGTTTGATTGAAACAGGGGCTTAACCAACAATGCGTTTAGCGAGTTTGACTGTTTTCAGAATATTCATAACAAGACTTGGAAACTTGGGCGATACAGTGGGGGAATTGCGTTATATGTCGACGAAACATTTCACTCATGTTGACAAGTTTTTATCAGAATGGACGCCGGGGTAGAATTGGTCTTTAGCAACCCATACTTGCCGTAAAAGGTGACTATGCTTGTCGTAAAAGGCGACTAATGGAATTGGGTGGTCAGGCTCGCTGACTTGGTTAAGTTAAAAACACAAATGAATGCAGAATATATCACAAATGACAGTGTAAACAGACCAATTAGTGTCACTGTTACCTCACAGTAATCCTGCCTTCTTCCAACCTCGCTTGATTGCGTCAGTGTCCTTTGCAATTGTGTCCACACAGGAAACAAGCCATCTTGCGTGAATCGGTTTCATGAAACTGATCTTCAAATCCACATTGTCACTTCTCTTATCTTTCAAATTTTCACCAACCTTCTTTGAATACCAGTCAATGAATTTGCTCTTCAAAGCCTTTTTGAATTCTGCGTTGACTGACAAATCCAATGACTGTAACTCGCCAGTACAGCCAGCTGGGACGAATTTCACAACAAAGTTCCTTCTTTTCAATAGTCCAAGGAACGATTCACACCTGTGAGCGGCAAAGACGTCAAAGATAAGCAAATATTGTTGCTTGACTGGAAGCGTCTTTTTTTTCTTTATTTTCTTCACGTACGGGACTAACACACTGTCCACATACTCGAGCATGGTTTCCTCTGTGCTCCAGTGATTGGCTGAGTGTGTCACGTGCCAATCAGCTGGGAAGCCGAACTTCGGGTGACACTTCTCGGTTATCCCTTTGTAGATGACTTGGGGGGGGGGGGGGGGGGGGGGAGCATGTATCCACTTTGGGTGCATCCAAGAAGCGCTGTTATGTTATAATTGATGATTCCTCCCCCATCTCTGATGGCTGTCACGTCATCTTTGACGAGGCAATCCAATTCTCCCAACAGTAGCGGTCTTCCTCTAAGTTTGTGATTTAATTTGGTGACTTCGGCAGCAGTGTCTTATTTTCTCTACTTTAAGTACGCCTTTTTCATATACCTAAAAGAACTCTCGCCAATTTTGACCCCTAATGTGTCACTAAAATGTCTTGCTGCTCTTGTGTTACCGTTTTCCGCTGCATATCTGGCTATCTTGGCTCTTATCTGAGGTGAGAGGATGTTGTTTTCTCGCTTGCGTTTCACTCTGCGTTTTGTTGTCTTTTTCTCTTTCTCCTGACATTCTTCAATGATAGTCTTGTTTGTCACTGCCATTCTAGCTGATTTCTCTTGAGTTTCAGCTTTGGCTGGTCGTCAGCAAATGAGCGTTTTGCCCTTCATTGTATACGTGAATTCGACATTTTCGGTGGCGGTAGTGTCATGGTGTTGAGGGCTATATCCTACACCACAAGATCTCACTTGGTTGTGGTTCAGGGAAATTTGACAGCACATCGCTACATGAATCAAATTCTTCAACCTTACCTTCTTCCAATTATTGACCGCCAGGGGGAGCTGTTTAAACAGAACAACGATCCACCCGCACACAGCTCATGTCACAGTTGACTACATTCATAATGCCAACATCATCGATTTGCCCTGGCCGTCGAGATGTCCAGATCAAAACCCAACTGGACACCTCTGGGATGAACTCGACTGACGTGTACATCAACATCAGAACACGCCACAGGCACTCACACAACTGGCCAACGGGTTACAAGCAGAATGGTGCAGAATTCTTCTTCACGAGATACTTAGTTCAGCGCAACCTTGTGGCCTAATGTGACATGACAATGGACAGTTTGCAATGCCTTTGTACAATGACAACATGTGACTATCGAGGTCCAAAACGACAGATTTGCATCTATGATAATAAATTTAATATATCAACTTTATCAGGTACAATACATTTATTAAAAATCTACCTGTGCGTTTCTTTTTTTGAAGAGTGTATATTTATTTTGCATTTGCAATATGTGAGTTAGATAACATGATATGTAAGGAAAACCTTAGATACACCTCGATACATAAGGTAACCGAAAAGACACACAAAAATGAACAGAAAGAACATAAATACGATAGGGTTTATAAACTGTTTCTTTCTTCTCAGCCGCACATTGTTGTGGATGTGCTCATTTGCTATCAGGTAGCAGAATTGGTTCTAAAATTCAATTGGTTAATTGCTTGTCACGTAACGCTCGATGTCATGTGGGCCATGACAAATCACATGATGCCTGGCATCCGACAATGTACATTTGTATATTGACAATGTGCCCGCTTCATTCATCCATTTAAAAAAAGGTATCCAAAGTAAAGTCATAAAGATACTCGGAAAGTGTGAACAGAAGATTTGATGTTTGTGTTGTCGAGGAACAGATATGTGATGATTTAAATGAAATGGCCTCTGTTTGATTATAAATGTTATGTTGCTTAATTCCAAAAATTGCAATATATTCATTAGATGGGGAATTGGAAATTAGGAAATTGAATGACGCAGTGGTAAAATCTATTGATATATAAGCTTGGATAACTTCTTTGATAGGCATTTAGAAGTTGGAGTACTAAGTAAGGATAAGAATTTATGGATGAACAAATTCTTTTTTACAATTAAGAGCGACGTTTCGGTGTAGGTTCTAACACCGAAACGTCGCTCTTAATTGTAATAAAGAAGTTGTTCATCCATAAATTCTTATCCTTACTTATAAGCTTGGATGTCCTTTGGATATACACAATATAACAAATGGTATATTTTGGATAAATTGATATACAAAATTGTATAGGCTAATTCATTTCGATGAAATGGTACTTGCCAGGATCCACTTGCACAATTGAAAACGATAAATAGTTTACCTGGGCTTGGCCAATTGTATCAATAACATTATCAAATCTTGGGAGGGGATAATGTAACTATTAGTTCAAAGAAAGATTATCACATTTCAATAATAACATTGACTATACTTGCTGCTTTGCCATCCTTTACATGATAGATTGCATTAAGTATTTTGTCCTGTGTAATATGTGACTCAAGTATTATTCGACCATGTCACAATCACAAGCATCTACATCAAACACATTATCATCGTTTCCTAAGATCGGTAAAGTGAAGGTTGTGCGAGAATTGCGCTCACGTGGCACTAGATCAACCTCTCGCTATGAAATTACGCAGAGGTGGAGCATATTAAATTTTCTGTTTGATGGTGTAAATTTAACTGCAAATATTAAACAGGCTTTAAAAAAAGAGAATTTATTCAGTGTTGAAAAACAGTAAATTTCTCCGCTTTTTATCGTATACTGACAAAAGTTTTTTTTATTTAGAAGCTTTACGTAAACTGTGAGCAAACAAAATACTGCCTAATATCTGAACGATATAGCTATATATCTATTATATGCGTATGTATAACGACTTACATTCAATGCCAAAAATAGCATGCTGTAAATGACGAAAACTGATTTTTCTCTATGACGTCAAAAGGCGATAGAGAGATAACACACGTACAATGAAAAGGGGGCATAACTCCGCTATGCTTAGCACTAGTTTATTGTAACTCAGATCACTTGGTGAGAATTATCTGTGGGTAAGGACAATATATTTTCGTGGTGTTTTGTTCACGAGGAAGTAAACTATTCCAACACAAATATCGATATTGAAACTGTATACGTTTAGTTATGAAAAAACAACAATAAGAAATGATCAAATCGTACTTCATAAAAAAGAGGTAATAGAGAAATGGATGGCCCTATCTAACCCATAACTTAGTCCTTAGATTCCAATCTCCTGAATGTTTAAGCGTAATCTGGCTAATGTTGAAGAAAGACGACACTGGTATTTTGATTAATATATATCTCCCCTAGTTTTCGTTCATGGTATGGAAAATCTCGATGTGTGTAACGGAATTTGATGCTTTTTCGACACAACATAAAATGACTGCTTTCACCAAGTAAATAATGTCTTGATATATAAACAATTAGATATCGTCTTTTTGGATTGCAGGTCTGTGGTTCGAATCCCATCACAGGACTTGTAGATGATATGGCTGCTATTTCACAGTAATACGGTTTGTGTCCATTGATAAAAATAAGTTTTCTTAAAATTGACAAACGCTACATAAATACTTCCTTTAGGTTTCGATGGATTTAATGCAAAAATGTTGTGTGATGTAGAATATCTGATCGAAAACCAGTATGTTCCTCTGCAATCTTCCATATCACCAACCCATGACAAATGTCACTTTTTTTAAAACAGATGTATTTTAACCTACTCATAATGCTCACCAATGTTACACCTCTATGATTATGTGACTTGGTGCAATTTCCGCTTTTATCTAAGTTGGAGGGATTGGCCCTAGAGAAGTGAACATTATTCTTTGTATACTTTCAATCTCAGCTGGGGCTCAAATGGTTCGGAAAAGGAACTGTCTATCTGGAAGCGGAACGAGGGTTGTATACAGTTACCTGTAGCGACATGACTGCCAACATCTGCAAGTCGAATGTGTGTGTTGCATATATAAACAAGTGATTTTTTCAGGTGTGTAAGTGTTAAGTATACAAAAAACAAAGATCACACTTTGTTTGCATAAAGGAGTTTTGACAAGCACAAATATGACGCGTCGAACAGGACATTTGCTCGTAGACGCTTTCGTACGGTCTGGTCGGAGATTCTGCACAGTCTGGGGATTTGGGATGCGGTTGAGGTGGCTGTGGTCGTCCTTTCACGTAGGTGGCGCACTCGGATGTAGCGATCTTGGGCGGGGATGATTACTCTTGGTCGTCCCGACATTGGCCGATCACGTGTTGACCTATGCTGTTGAAACCCATCCTATAGCCTTGTGATGGTGCTGGGCGCTATATTGAAATCCCTGGCAACAGCTGCAAGCGACCTATGACGTTGTTTCTTTGCACCTCTGTTTATCTGGGCATGTTGTTGAACTGTGACTGTTCGATTGACGCAGAAGCCAGGCAATAAAAAAACCCTGCACTTTAATACCGTCCATAGTTCTGCTGCACATGCAGTACGTGCAGCTCCATCGCTCTTTAGTTAATGCACTGGGTGCGTTTTTTTCGAATCCTACTAATGGTTTGCATGTCCTTGTTGTGATCATTATGATCCAGGAAATTTGTCACTGACACTATATCACATTAAATCTCTTCATTTTGCACTTCTTGCTCCACTAATTTTGCTTTTATGGCCAAGGATATCCGTATTGCGTTTATTATTTTTGAAGAGTGTAGATACAGATGAGTGAAGCCAGTTGTAGCTAGATTGCCGTTACACAATTAAGAAGTAATTGGTGGATATGACAAGTGGAGAGTGGAATCAAGGTATTGTGTTTACACAATAGATCAAACGAGTTGATAAGTGGATTATAATTGAATGCCACATGCATTGGGGAGGAAACCGATCCCGATTGATTGACGAGCCATAGCACTAGAAAGACAATGGTCCAAACTTTATCTGACAATGGTGTCCCAGCGTATCAAATTATGGGGTCGGGTTTCGGGTCAGAGGAACCTCCTGTCTATCAATACACAAGTGAAAATGTCTATTTTGTCCACACAGTGTCCATTCCCGTTTCTTCAGTTTTACCATTTCTTCTAACGCCTCCACTGCCGACAGTCATCAACCGGTGCCAAAGAGACGAATGCTCATTGATTCTGAGTCTGAGTTGTCTCTAAACTTGTTGTCCGAAATATACTTTCAGGACGCTTCTGTTTTTAGTTCCTGGTTTCAATAGATCGAGTGAGTGAGTTTGGTTTTACGCTGCCTTTAGTAATTCAATAGATCGAGAAACGTTATACATTTATTTAGGGATAAAGAACAAACTGTTAGAAAGAAACTTTAGGAATTATTTTTCTAGTACAACTACATGGACTACAGAATACACATTACATGTCTGTTATCATCATGGTATTACGCACAAGACTGGTCAAACTTGCGCTGGTAACACCCGGACAATGGTATACGCACACTCGACAAGCGTTGCCAGAGACACTTCTGCATAATGAATAGATATGTATGCAGAAAACGATATGTGTATATATCAAACATACAACCCTCATACACCTGCACTTACCCAGATACATCAATCACTCATATCAAACATACAACGTTGATACAACTGCAATTACGCAGATACATCAATCGCTCATATCAAACATACAACGCTCATACACCTGCACTTACCCAGATACATCAATCACTCATATCAAACATACAACGCTCATACACCTGCACTTACCAACATACACCAATCACTCATATCAAACATAGAGACATACACACATTTACTTGCCATTGCTGTGCAGATAACTTATGAATCCCCGCTAACACGAAAATGTTATAAAAACGCCCTTAAATTATTTTACGAAACGTTCCCGAAATGTTATAAAAAATGTTTATGTATTGTTCAAGAAACGTTTTAGAAACATTTTCCGCACATTTGGTTATAACGTTTCAAAAATGTTTTTTTAAATATTGCAGAAATACTTTTGAAAACGTTTTTTTTCATGTGATTTTGTATGGCTCCAGAAACGTTTTAGGAACATTTTCTGTAAAACATTTGATTATAACGTTTCAAAAATGTTTCTGTTAAATATTCCAGAAATGCTTTGGGAAACGTTTTATTCACGTGAATTTGTATGGTTCCGGAAACGTTTAAGGAACATTTTCTGTGAACATTTGGTTATAACATTTCAAAATGTTTTGAAAACGAACATGAGTGTTGGAAAAGCTCACCATTTGTTGCTAATGTTCAAAACGTACAACACCCACTCACTGTTAACAAGATACAAATGATGAGGACAAATATTCAGGGACAGTACATCCTCCAGGCATGTACTGCAGAAAACACAATACCAATGACCGACATGGTAATCCATTCCATGTCTTCAACATTCAGTCAACAAAGAATTTCAAGACTCAGTTCTGTGGAAATTTTAATATTTTTAGAAAACTTTTACACCTTTCTAAATTATTGATTGTCAGAATCTTCTTTCTCTGGTTTTGCCTGGAACCACTTTTGTGAAAAATAACATATTTGTAGGTGGTTGAGGGGAACATATTTCAGTATTATCATGCATCACATTGAATACAAAAAGTGGTACACCAGGAACACCCCAACCCACCTAACGGTCAGTGGCTGAGTGAAGATACAAATCCAATTCTTAGCATTGATTCAAAGCCCCAAACCATCAAAAGATATTTGATCTCGTAGCTCATGGTATTTAACAACAGGTTCTGCACTTATGTTTGCACCATTTACAGCCCCTGGTGCATTGGTGTATTCTCAATATACCTAACATTTCCGTGTGTATCTCCTGGAATGCTGTTGTCTCCTTTTGCCCCTGGCACATTATAACATAGTTATAACGACCTCCTTATAACGAAGAGGTGGAGCCTCCGATACCATGAATAAGTAGCGGATTTACCACAATACACGTGCACTTCATGTGTATGCGCACAATACGGTCTCTCGATATAGCAACACCTTTATATAAAGTTTCTGTTTGTGTTGTTTCGCACGCTCACGTCACGTAGCTCACCTGGATATCTCATCTTAGTTATTTTTTTAAATATAACACTGCAACAGCACTGTAGCTCACCTGGATATCTCATCTTTGTTATTTGCTAAACAAAACACTGCAACGGCACTGTAGCTCACCTGGATATAAAACACTGCAACAGCACTGTAGCTCACCTGGATAGCTCATCTTTGTTATTTGCTAAACAAAACACTGCAACGGCACTGTAGCTCACCTGGATATAAAACACTGCATAAACACTAGCTCACCTTGATATGTTGACAACAGTTTAAAAAATCAACAAAGACATTAACGTAACAATTGTTGCTGTCAGCATTGCTATTCAGTGTTTCAATATTTCCTCTACAGACAAATGTATTAACAAAAAGTACACAAGTCATTGTGTTTCCACAATCATTCCAAATTTGTAGAATCATTTTACTATCTAAAACGGTGCTACAATACTTTCAATACTTACAATACTTTCCTTAAAATTCGGATCCTTTGATATATTTTCTAATGCCGGAATCTAATTGTTTAACTTGAAAATCACATTAACATCCCCATGATTTGAACAAAATATGATGACATCATAAAAAGAGCCTCCTCAGTCTGGAGAAGATATTTACAGAGCTAAAAATGGGTGAACACTCGTCATGTTTTTCAGTATTTCTCCAGAAGACCATTGAGTGCTGAGATTCTGTTTAAAAATCGTATCGTTTCCAAATATGCTGGAAAGAACTCATTTGTCGTTAGGTTTTAACACACACAAAAAAGCAATTGTTGGTTGGACATGATGGATGATCTGAAATATTTGTGTGCGATTCCCAAAACGTAGGTAGGAGTCTTTCAGGGAAAAATAGATATGTATAAAAGAGCTCCCTAGCCAAGCATCTCTGCTCTGCTCACATATCGCCATCAGAATCATGACAGTTTTCCACCACACAAGTATGGCTGTTCCCTGTGGGGTCTTCCCTCCTTGATATTAATGCAGAAAAAGAATCATATTGACTCCTACAATTTGCGTATCATGTGTTGAGAGCATCCGAGAGATCTGAACAACAGATAAAAAATAAACTAAGTATATTCCCAATGCACCAGTTGTCTTGTAATCCGATGTAAGTTGATAAGAAGTATGTGACTATTTCAGGAGATCCAAATGTGAAAGATATTTCAATCAAGAACATCGAAAAAAGATACTTTCCTCGGGACTATTTGTTTCTCTCTTGGTACTCCCTTGTGTACATTGCAGATCATGTATCGGAGATAAATGGTTTCAAATTCAGTTGTACAAGATGAACGCGAAGAATGCTCCACAAGCACCAGGACCCACTTGCACATCTTAGCGATAAGACTTTTGTAAGCCTATAATAAAGTATGGGAGTTACGATCATCTTAGCGCTAAGATCGCTTTGTGCAAGTGGGTCCTGGTCTGGTGTTCTGCCCACTAAGGAGGGGCTGACATTCCACCACCAAAAGGATATAGGTGGACGTCTACAGGCGATGTCATAGAACCCATCCCAATGACCCAGAAATGAATGCCAGCACTGTGTATTCAATTGCTCACATGTAAATGCACAACAGGTAAATGCTCCCCATTCAGGTGTAGCTGCGCCGAGAACATCATGCGATGTTCCTTTGGATGCAGTTGTGCTATGTCATGCCTAAACAGAAACAACTTACCTACCTCTCCAGATGACTCGGTGACTAGAGATGACATTATTTCACATTTTATTTTTAATACTTCATAATACTACAAGTATTCTCATGTTTGTTTCTCCACTGAAATTATATACTAGTGAAATGCTCAGACAAAAGTGCAGTATATCTACAATTTTGAGTGAAAATATATCCATTTTAATTTAAATCTAAATTTGGGTATGGGTTGAAGTCGCGAGAGAAATTAGCTTTTAATATTTCCTTTTTTCATTGTTGGGGATCAATTTACCACAGGAGTCAGTGAATAATGTACATCATTGAAAAGACAATGTGAAAAGCTTTCATATGATATGTTACATGACCATGTTGAAGAACTATATAAGATCTTGATTTTGAAAACAGGTCAAAATGGCGGCCATCTTGAAATTCAAGATGGCCACCATAAATGCTCACAGAAAAACTTGAAACATCATTTTTGTTTATGAGTTTACTATTTTGGTGTTTTTAAGCATTGTTGAAATTATCCCACTCATCCACTACAGCAACATCATCTACCATCATATCTCAATATGCAAATTTTCGTCAAAATTGGTCTTTGGGGGGTGGGGTAACATTGTATACAATATCTCAACCCCTATGTAATATATTTTCATTTTGTTTTTTGTATAGGATAGTACAATGGTTAAGGCAGATTTTAATACCCAGTTATAGTGGTTTTATTGTCACAATCTAATGGAATTAGTGTTTTACCTACTCACAAGATTTGAAAATGAAGTAAAAAAACATGATTTTTACCAATGTTTCCACTGAGATTTAGAATAACAGTTAAATGAAACAAAATGTTTGCCAAATTCAGATAACCGAACATATTACCTGTAATCAAAGACATAATTTGGATAGTTTAATGACTTAATAAAAATGTTGCAGCCAATTTTGTCAAATTATGCATTTTCCCTTCAATTTATGCAATTTTGACCCCCTGAAAATTCCTGCACACACTTGCAAGCTTACTACCCAATGGAAATTGTGTACAGATACCTCCTTTATGCAATAGAAAAGGTTTAAGGTATACAGGAAAATGTGGGAACGAAAATCTTGTTTTTCACCCCAGGCCAACTGACTATTATTAACAACTTGGCATCAACACAGTCATTGTACTCCAATATCAGAGACATTTGTCAGTTTTGAACAATGTACTATACAAAATATATTATAAATGTGCTCAAACATTTTATTTCAGACATCACAGCTAGAAAGGCACAAGGTGAACAAGGTAACGATTTATGCAACATTAAGTCACACATTTTTATCAGTTTATCAATATGTGAACAGAACAAAGTTAAAATTACCACTTATTAAATTATAAGAGCAATCAGCGACTTCTGCAACATGTCAGAAGCTCGAATCTGGTAACATTGTGTTCAGTATAGAAAGATCAGGTAATACTTATCCATATAACACAATACATTTCTGATAATGATGCTCTGGGTCAAGTTGGGGCTTGTAGATTCAAAGGTGTTAGGCACTTGGCACTGTTAGTCACATTGAAATTGATTAATAATTTTCTTTATAATGAATGTAGGAATTTATCCAGGGGCGGTATTCATAAACATTCTTAGAATTTTCTTAAGAATACTCTTAACTCGCTAAGGAAATTCTTAGCTAAATGTTACACTTAGGAGTGTAATCATAATGACTCTGAGCGTAACTTTTAGCTAAGAATTAAGCCGCCATATTGGATACTTAAGAAAATTCTTAGGTACCTAAAAGCCCTCTTGAGTACTCTTAACTTTAGGAGTACTCTTAGTGCTAAAAGTTTTTATGAATATGACTTAAGAAAATTCTTAGATTTAAGAGTAACTTTTGGTATTTCTAAGAATTTTCTCAGACTTAAGACCTCTTTAGCACTCTAAGAATGTTTATGAATACCGCCCCTGGTCTGTACGAGTAGGACATGGTGAAGCTTACTCTCAGGGCTTTTGTTTTCTCATTTGTTGTGGTGGAGACGGTCTCTGTAATACCCCATCAGTGTGTGGTGGTAATTAGAAGAGGTGGTCAAGACTTCATCCTTCCATGGAACAGCTCCATGATCAAGTCATGTGTTTCGGGGTGCAGACAGAACCACACCTGCAAGAATATCTTCAGAGAGAGTTGTAATACTGGCAAAGGAGAACACGTGGAGGACACCTTTAATATCAGTAACTGGCCAACGGTAAGGAATACTGGTCCTCTTGACGTAAATGTTCTACTTTATTTTACTGTCCTTGTTGAGATACACGTTTGGTTTGTTTGTTTGTTTGTTGCTTAGCGCAGCACTCAGCAATATTCCAGCTAAATGACGGCGGTCTGTAAATAATCGAGTCTGAACCAAACAACTCAGTGATTGACATCATGAGCATCGATCCACGCAATTGGGATACGATGACATGCATCAACCAAGTCAGGGAGCCTGACCACCCGATCCCGTTAGTCCCTTAGTCGCTTCTCACGGTTGCTGAAGACCTATTCTCTCCCCAGATCTTCAGAGGTCTAAAAGTTCGGAAGTATCAACTCAGCGCTAAGAAATGCATGTATAATTACCAATGTGTAGAAGATTGTGAGGGCTGAATGGACTTGTTCAGCTCGAAACGGAAGACACATTAAGTCTTCATGGACAAGGTGGGATAAAAGCCTAAATTCCCGTACTATTGTTTTGTCATTTTTATCCGCCTTTTCCAAATTAAACTTTGGTCGAAGATTTGTTCTTGTTCAAAGTTTACGGAAAGCTTCTTGTTAAACATTAAAATCAGACTTTTTGACGCATAGTGATCTGATTTTCATGGTGATCCATTCTTGACCTTTTTACCGATATTTTGGCGGCTAAACCCCATGGAATCTGTTTCGGTGGAAAATCTAGACTGGTTATTCTCTGGCGTTGACGTCCTACATTTTCTTTAGTTTGCATTTAAGTTTTGTCATAATCCCAAACATGAAATCGTAGAACGCATCACAGTTTTAATCTCATACCTGGGAACACATCCGATTTCATAATTATTTGTAACTTCCCATATTATTTTGTTCCATGGCCCACAGCTGAAATATATAGACCCAAAAGGTCCTTCATTATACCTTGAACAAAGACCTGTTTTCGATTGTATATTTTAGGGACCATTAGATCTATCTTGTGATTATGGATGTACTCCTTGTTCAGTATGACAACAAAAGGCCAATGGTCAGTTGAGACAAACACGTCATGAGTTCACTGGATGAAAACAGGTTTTCAACTTCTTTAATCAATCAATTTATTTCATATTCCTAAGGATTTCAACTTCTTTATTCCTCCAGTGCTGCTTTTTTCGTTAAAACAAGTAAAGAAGCTGAAATCTATAAGTCAGCTCTGTCTTAATACGACGGTTTGAGTGAGTGAGTGAGTGAGTATGGCTTTACGCCGCTTTTAGCAATATCACGACAGGGGACACCATAAATGGGCTTCACACATTGTACCCATGTCGGAATTCGAACCCGGGTCTTCGGTGTGACGAGCAAACGCTTTAACCACAAGGCTACCCGACCGCCCCCCCCCCCCCCCCCCCCAAGTGCACGAGTGTAAAGTATTTTGTTCTGTAAGCAGAACACAAATGTGACCATGTGCCCTTGGACTTGGCGTTGAATGTGTAGATGTGATCACAGTGCTTTAACTGAATGTTCAAGTGACCGCCTCCGTGGTCTAGTGGTAGAGCGTCCGCCCGGAGAGCGGAAGGTCCGGGGTTCGATCCCCAGTTAAAAGATGGTACTTGTTGTTACCCTGTCTGGCGCTCGGCATTAAGGGGTTAAAGCAAGGACTGGTCGGCTCGGAGTCAGTATACTGTGTCTGAGTGGGGTATTCATGTTAAACTGCGGCATGGTATCTCAGTGAGCTAGCACTATAAATCGGCATTAGTCCGATCTAGTACAAGCAGACACACACACGTATAAGTGCAATAATCTTGGACGCGACGTTAAACCCGACGTTTCACCTCACCTCACCTTACCTCACCTCAGTATCAAGTAATATTCAGTACGAAATAATCATGATTAGTGTTTTGTAAGTAAATGATACTCATCCGCGCGACCTATGTTTTCATAGTTAAGCAGCTTAGTCCCGAGAGTCAGTTGGTTTAAGAACTTCAATCCACGCGTTTTGTTATTCTCGGTCTCAGACCTCATATTCTCGGTCTCATATCTACGTTAAGGGACTTGCCTCATTTGGGGTAAATTTGCATAGGGATACATATTGGAAATTGATTATCACAATTTCGACCTAGACCTTTTAAATTATGGGAGTTGGCACTAAAAAAAATGACCTCGAAAATGTTTGAAAAAAGGATTTATGTTCCTTGCTGTTGAAAAAATGAGAAATACAATCTGTCTAGGGGCTTTTTGAAAATAATATTTAGGCTCATAGATTATATTGGAAAAATCTAGCTTTTCAACTATAGCTGAAAGAATATCTCCAAACAAAAAATTTTTTTTTTCAAGAATTTTTTGGGACAATTTATTTTTTTCGATCAAATAAGATTCTATGTTTCCTTGCACAAGCCCTTAGTTTGTTATACCGGGCTTCCACAACAAAATGTGTACACTTCCGGTATACAGTTGGCGGTAAAACATTCATAAGGACTTCGTTACAACCTGGCTGTCAGCGTCAAGATGTAGCATAAATCTTAACTCGTCGGTAAACCAAACATTTCTCATTACTGGTTTGGCCGTACTTGACGCGACTGGAGTCGCAACCGGCGAAGTTGCTGAATCAAAACAACAACTGCTGTTGTAGAGGACACCTTTGCCACAAAGAGGTAGCCATTGTGGCAACACGGGTCCGTCGCGTGAAGTACTTTGCTGTTGGTATCGATACTGAAATCTAGAGATGGTGCTCTGGGACACATTGCATACTCTGGCTACATTCAACTGCGATCGTGACACGACTCGGCCACTTTAATCGGACTATTCATAATGTTTCTCCTGCATCGAGATATTGGAGGTTTGATATTGGAGGATAGTCCAAATTGATGTTAAATGGCGGCTATGTTTGTCGTAAGAGGCGACTAACGGGATTGGGTGTCAGGCCCGCTGACTTGGTTGATGCAATTGCGTGGATTGATGCTCATGGTATTAAACACTTGATTGTCTGGTCCAGACTCCATTATTTACAGACCGCCGTCATATAGCTGGAATATCGCTGACTGAGGTGTTAAACAACAAACCAACCAACCAACCAAAGTGATGCCGAATGAACACCTTTACCTCTTTGTTGTAAGGTACAAGCACAAAGTCGAGGAGAATCTGGGATTCGAACCTTCAATCAGAGGTTTCTGCCATGACCAAGGCGCCGCAAGTCTGCAAAGCTAATCGCATCATGTGAGACGATGTTAAATCCTATTAACCACCTCACCTCACCTGAAAGGTGTGTCACTCAGTGAAGTGTTTGTGTACGATAAAATCAGAGTAGAACCAGATATTTCCTATGAGTTATTATGCCATTTAGTACTTCCCAGGCGAGTGTGCTTGCCATGGTTTCTTGTGTAAAAAGCATAGGTTTATTACCATAGAACCATCTCCTTTTCACATTTAGATGAAAGGTTCACATTGATAATAATAATAATGATAATAATCATAGACTTATGATGAAAACAAGGCATTCCACAGTCTAAAACGAGCCCAGGATGTGGACCATAATCTCAATGTCGGTGTTGATTTTGTTGATGGTTCTGTACTGCTGGGCGGTACAGAAATGAGTGTCAACAAAGCGAAGTGCCATATCAAGTCGGCCCAGAGGCTATCTGAACGACCACTGCATCGAGTTTATGTGCAGTGTGTTGAGAAGATCAACAATCCTGCAGAGTCCTTTGCTTGGATGAAGTCGTCTGGCCTGTAAAGTGATACAGAAGGCTTTCTGTTTGCTGCTCAGAGCCAGTCACTTCCCACTCAAAACCGTCAATGTGTGATTTTGCATCAAAATGTAAATATGAAAAGTAGATTATGTAATTTAATATGAATTTAATGAGACTGTCCAACACATTGTTAGTGGATGCCCAGCTTTGGCACAAACACAGTATCTTAAACGACATGATGGTGTAGCTCGATCATTTTATTACCGTCTTCGCCATGCTTGTGGTTTTGATTCAGAGGTCCATCCATGGTAGGACCCGGAATATGTAGAGGGCGTCACGGAAAATGATAAATACAAAATTATTTGGAACAGGCCCATTTACAGCCTCAGACGTATCCAGGCCAACAAACCAGATCTTGTCCTTTTTGATAAATCCAATGAAATCATGTATATCATTGAATTTTCTGTCCCCTTTGACACTAATGTGATTGACAAGATTGAGGAAAAACATGGATACTTTTCCTTGGCGTCAAAATACCAACAATTTCGTTGATGGTCAATATGCCATAATACCAAACTAGAAGCAGTAGAATAACCGTCTTTTTCTGAATGCCCCCAAACACTCCTACCAAAAACTTGGATGGTGAACAATTTTGACTTTACTAAATGAGGTGACCTGACTAATATCCATCCATACTCATCTTTGATCCATAATGCCGTCTACTGCAGTCTCAAGCTACTCTGAACATAAGATACAAGCACTTCCGGTCTCATGACATCATTTCCGGATTGGAAAATAATGACCAATAAAACATGCAAGTACAACGTTGAATCAGAGTTGCGTCCCTTGTGTACTCCAGAGACCTAAGTGTGTGGGTTCGAATCCCGGATCGCGACGATTATGATTCTAGGTTTTTCAGCTCCATATCCGTGCTTGTTGGTTTCACCAAACTTGAAAACGTCTCCGTCAGGAGCACAAAAAGACTTTCCTTCACACATTGGTGTTTTCTCTGTGGGGTTTTGCCTTAAAGAAAGCATTGATTCCGGCTATAGCATGTACATGCAGAAAAACTGTTCATATTTCTTCTTCTCGTTGAAGAGCAGTGATAGGAGTCATTGGTATGTTAATACAGGCTATTTGGAGCGCTCAGTACCTTTACACAGGGGCATATATTCAACACACAAGTTCTTATTTTATGTTGATACGGAACGCCGGTTGCTTGCGCTGACCTTGCGACACGCCTACGTGTACTTTTCTGAAATAGCAATCGATGCAGGTGAGTCTATTTGGCCAGTAGTTGAACTGTGTTCATCAAATACCATTAACGTGAAGATTGAACAGACAACATTAAATACTCTAGGGTTGGCACGCTTGCAACATCTAAAGAGATACGTATCTACAATAAACAACTTTAAGAATGGTTAGCATTACCTCTCTGAAAGGTAATACGTCAAATTGTGTGCATCTGTTGAAATAGCCATGGACTATATTGTGTGAATACATGTTTAATGAACAAACGTCCGTTGTCATGAGCCACGCAATGACAAGAAACAACATGTGACCTATCAAAATGATTGCATGTGACCAAAATTGAAACGTCAAAAAACACGAAATCAAATTCATTGACTAAAACAAAACATCGCTCAGCAACGCGTATGTGATCTAAGTGATGCGATCACAACCTGGCGCCGTCGTCTCATGATTTCAGTGAGTCTCTGGGAAGATTATTCCACTCTTCAGTAAGAGCATTGCCGAGCTCCTGTAGAGTTGGGTACAAGGACAGGTCATCGTGAGAGGGCGAGCTGCATGATTTTTTTCAAGAATGTTCAGGGACAATTTATATTTTTCTATAAAATACCCCACCCCCACATGAATATGAAATGGGTGGTCCTTTATGAAAGTTGTGTTTTGACTGACAGTTGTCAGGAAGCTATACCATCTATGAGTTTTGGTACCCTTTATACAGTATGGCTTTGTTGTTATCATCTTGACAGTGTAAAACTGCATCGTCAGCACGTTTTGTTATTGTCCGTTGGTGTCATGAGTTTCTGGTAAAAGTACTGTCGGAAATGCTAGAAAAATGCTTTACTGGCATTAATCAAAGTAACGCTAATTGACCTAATCTAGCCTCACCTAACTGACACAGTGATTACCCTTAAAACGAACTTTTACAGGTAAAATGTTGATGAATATTCGTGTTGTCATGCGTGTATGAAACGGCCCATTACCTGAGTTAAAACACATCTGTGACGTCATTCTATTGTTTGAACGCTCCACTATTTTTCAGGAATGGAGAGTTGTTTGTCAACTGTATATTATCTTGAATCAACATTTCCACTTGGAATAGATGGAACTATTTTTTTACATTAATTGACAAGTGAATAATTTCAGGAAAACATGTGTCGCCAGCAGGGTTCGAACCCACATCGATTAATTGGTATACGTATAATTGTCAACTTCAGCTACGGCGGCACATGCATTGCCGCCAGCCCATATAGCTTGTACTTTACTGGTTCCTTATTCAGCCGAATTTCCTCCATGGACTTGCAGATGGTCTGAAGTCGACAATGTCATTTATTCCTGTATGGTCGCCATCAGACTACTCATGGTTGACGCGACAGTATCTGGTTCCCGGACGTTGTTTTGACTGGAGTTATCCATGAATATGACAGTGAGGTTTGTTTAAAATGGGCAATAGCTGAAGTTCCAGTGTGCTGAAGACCTGTTCTACCCCGGATCTTCACCAGGTCCAAGGTACAGGGGATCGTCTAATTCCCCGTCCGTAAATACGATAGTGGTTTTCAATCTTAGATTCCTCCTGATTATCTTTCTTGATTTGTCAGCACCATACACATGCTCGTAGAGTTCACAAAGTTGGAAAGACCTGCATCACCTCGGGCATTCCACCCGCATCAAGATGCTATGGCGTCATATTACCGCAAAGCGGGGTTAAACCAACTCATTCAACAGAGTAACGCAACAGGCAATCTGACTATCAATCTCTTTATTGCAAGCAGTTTCACTTTAGGGAGATGTGTCCTCCTTTGTTAGCTGTGCAATCATAACTATGTACCGCTCCGAGTTTGCTAAATGACTGCGTGCAGGGCCACCTTCCACAAAGCGATCGTAGCACAAAGACAATCGTAACTCACAAACTTTAACATGGAACTTCGACAACTGTAGCGCAACGATAGCTTTGTGAAGAGAGGCCAGGGTCGCTAAATAATACATAGCTATGACTCACTCCTTTACAACCTTCTAACCTTCTAACAGAGTCCGGATATGACGTCGCATTGGCCTTCAGAAGCCCAGAGTGCAGTTAATGCTTATGTAGCGGCCATAAAATTTCCGAGTCCCGTGATGGGATTCGAACCACGGACCTTCTGATCGGAGGTCGGACGCCTTGTCCACATGACCAAAGAGGTTAATCCCGTCAGCAAGCTGACAAGGTAAGGATGTCATCCGTGGGATGACTTCGGTAAATATTAAGAAATGATTGATAAAAAAATCGTTAAGCAATATCGTGGAACTGTTTATACTGCATGGTTCGAAATTCTAACAATGGTTTTATATATGGGATTCCCATATCATTTACCAAAGTGCAAACTCAGCATTGGACTCGTTGAACAAGGAGTAAATCCCAGGATATTCTAGCGACATGTTGATGCGGGATAGTAAAAACGGAGCAGTTCATCACCACGACTTCACAGCTAACCTAGTCGTACACATTGCTCCAGTATCACACCCACAACAAAAACACATCCTCGATTATCCAGGGTTCTCCTATACTATATACCTGTTCACTTGTTTTCAGTTCAATTCAACTGACACAAAGCTGCAAATAGCCGTTCATTTACATTACAGTGAGTGAATAATTTGATTATATGGCTATTGTTAACGTTGTGTAACTTGAATTGGTGTAGCCAATGGCTCCAGGGTATTAATCGCAATAGAAGGGAGATATAATACCCTGCATTATCAAGGATGTTTGCATGCCTGTCTGAAACAGATTTCTCTACCACACAACTAAGCAGACACAAACTGATGCCCATCAATGTGTACAATATAGTATTTTCACAATCTGAGTCTCACTGTACTACAAATTAGCATCACAACATACTACAAATCACTAACAATGAAACAAGAATGACTGAAACAAGCCAATGTAAAATTGGGAAATGTATTCCATTGGACTCTCAAACTGAGTTTTAAGGTGGGTTATTTTGTGATCAACGATTAAGGGCAATCACAATGGTTCCATCCTCGATTATCCAGTGTATCACATCTCCATTCTATTGGGACATAAACCCTCGACCAATTGGCCGCTAATTTTTTGTTTTGGTGGGTGAGTGAGTTGGGTTTAACACCGCTTTTAACAGTATTCCAGTTATATCACGGTGTCCTGGCGCAACATCACCACCTCAATCTCTCTTATCACTAATTTCCTTCAGACTATCTCTCCCTCATTATCTTAAAATCCATTCAATTGTATCTCCATTCTTTTTGGAAAACTAGCCTGGACCCATAGCAAGGAGTGAGGGGGTGAATTTGGTTTTGTGCTGCTTTTAGCAATATTGCATCAATATCACAGGGCACAAGATTAATTGATTGATTGATTGAGTATGGTTTTATCCCGCTTTTAGCAATATTCCAGAAATATCACGACGGGGGAGACCAGAAATGGGCTTCACACATTGTACCCATGTCGGTAATATAAACCTCACTCACTTGGAGTGAGTGAGTGAGTTAGGTTTAACACCGCTTTTAACAGTATTCCAGTTATATCACGGCGTGTCAGCTTACTGCTGGAGGAAAGCCTGAAGTGATGCAGGTCTTAGATGTTTACCACTTTGGTGAAACCTACGAGCACGGGTATGGTGCTGACAAACCTAGAAACATAATGGGGAAACGAGGATTCGAGCCCAAAATCATAGACTTCTGGCATGCTCAAGGGACGCAACTCTGCACAGCGAATCGCGGCGCCTAAGATGACTTGGCCACCTCTTGTAAACAGAGACATAGTGATGGAGTTATAATAATAATGGACATAGAAGGAACACAGGGATAATCGAGGAGGATGGGAAAGGGAAATATATTCTAAAATGTTGCCTGACAGATTCCTTTTGTGTTCTGCTGGGTGGAGACAAGACATAATGCATGGTGATGTCGTCTGTTAGTGTTCACTATAGGAATGTTTTATAGTACATAATGGTATAATAAACTGTACCATCACAAGATACGAAAATGTAACTTTCAAAAGAAAGTTAACTTAAAAACGACACGGTTACACATAGGAAAGACTGATGTAAATGCATGTGTTCTTTAGCCAATGTATAGTATGGAACCAGAAGCTCAGCACGTGGAATGTAAACATAGACAATATCACAAGACAGCCACTCTGGGACATGAAAATGTAAAATGGCTGCACATTTCAGATACATATACTGCTCAAAAGAAGTTAAAGAACACCCGTTTCTTTCACATTACTATAGTTAATATGTGAGTGAGTGAGTGAGTGAGTTGGGTTTAACGGGCCTTTTAACAGAATTCCAGTTATATTGCGGCGTGTCGGCTTAATGTGGGAGGAAAACCCGAAGTGATGCAGGTCTCAGACGTTTACCACTTCGGTGAAACCCACGAGCACGAGTATGGTGCTGACAAACCTAGAAACATAATCGGGGCAAACCGGGATCGAACCCACAATCATAGGTTACTGGCGGGCCCAAGATACGCAACTCTGCACAGCGAATCGCGACGCCTTAGACAACTGGGCCACCCGTCATATGTCATGCCTTGATAGATTAACTAGTGTAATATAAAAGAATTGGGTGTTCTTTAACTTCTTCTTAGTATATATTTCAGACATAAAACATACAGATCAAAATGACCAAAAGAAATATTCAGATCATATTCACGAACACCATTTCTGCTGAAACTGCCCCAATTCTGCCCATGGTCATATATGTGAATCCAGAAAAGCTGCAATGCTGTGTGTCAGCTGAGACATATGACTTGTTTATCTGGGTTATAAATACAATCCTATTTATCAGCTTTTCATTTGCCTTCTAAAGCCTACAGGACAACAGTAATAGCAGAACATGTGTCTGAAAGCACCTGGTTCTCGTGGCAGGAATGTTAAAACAGTACTAACGGGGCTGAAGCTGGTTACTATAGTCCTCACCATTTGAAATAGAATCAACAAGTATTTTTTCACCTTATAAGTGTTCACGCACATGTAGCTATCTTCATTCATTAATCATTGTGATATTTTGCGATTCTGTTTCAAGTGCGAGGACTAAAGTTATACATTCAACCATGACAATTGTACTCGCATCAAATGGTGGATTTGGTGTGAGGTGTGCATCTATGTGTGTGAGTGTTTGTGTAAGTATGTGTGTGCACGTGCATGTCTCTGTGTGTGTCTGTCTGTGTATGTGTCTGTGTATATGTGTGTGTGTCTCTGTGAATTTGTGTGTATGTGTCTCTCTGTGAATCTGTGTGTGTGTGTGTGTGTCTGCGTACGTGTCTCTGTCTGTGAATCTGTGTGTGTGCATGTCTCTCCGTCTGTGTAGGTGTGCATGTTTCCGAATCTGCATGTGCATGTCTCTGTGTCTGTGTGTCTGTGTGTGTGTGTGTGTGTGTTTATTTCTCTGTGATACAAAGGCTTCACACATCATATATGGAAAGTAATGATACACTTCATCTCAGATCACCACCTTCAAAAACAATGTATTACAAAAACTGGTTAATGCATACGTAGCTTTTGATACTGCTAAACCAAGCCAAGTTAGTCCTCACAGATTAGTCCCAGAGGTGTCTCCAGATGTGTAACTCATAATGAGGGCAAGATTGGGTTACCACTGAAAGGAAGATCATATTTGACATTACTATCCCCATGTTGCAGGTTTTTGGATGCATATGAAACAGTCGTACTTTTCTTGCTAATCACATGAACAACTGTAAAACATCTCATTCAATTGTAAAAGACAACATTAACTTAAAAACAAGCCATCATCATTGTGTTTACACTGCCTTTGTGATGCCACACCTCTCATTATACTGCAAGTAATCGTTAAAACTACGATGTCCGAAAACCTATGATCCGGATAATAACCACTCTCAATAAAATTACATCTTATCCTCACATAGTAACGCTATTAATTAATGACCATGGCCTACTTGTACAAAGCCATTTTAAGTACATGTGTTCTAAGGTGGTCATTATTCCCATATTGACATAAGTCCCAACACTAAGATCAGTTTGTGCAACTGGGCCCTGGTTTGGATGGCTAGTACATAGGGAGACATATTTGGGAACTCAAATGTATCATGATATATATCAAAATAACGATCAATAATGTAATTAATTATTCAGTATATATACCAGTAGATAAGACTTTCCTTTACAGACCTGCAGTAAATAAACTTAATGCTGAATATGAACAAGGTTGATCCAATAATGATCCATTTTAATGTGTAAAAGTTGAACCTCGGTTGTAGTTCACCTAAAGAAGTTCAGTAAACTAGCATTATTATTAAGAAAATCGCTTGTTCAACAACGCCATTTCAACATTATAATTATTTGTACCTCTATTGCCTTTTGCAATTGTAAAATTACATACCTTTGTATATGGGCCAATAGCCTTGAATACAATAAGCAGAATTGAATTGAATTAAATGTTTAAAATTTGATTTTCGGCAGTTCCACTGTTAATCATGGTAGTTATTAATATACATAAAAGCTTCTGTGGCAGTGAATTATTAATTGAGTATCAATTATTAAATTTTGTATCGATACAGCATTGACATGACGAATTCGTTGATACATTGACATCTCAAGGTATTATGACATCCCTACTTGCAGTTATGGAACCATCTACGTATATGCTAAGCTGTTGGAGATTCATCTCATCAGCATTTAACAGATTGGATTTAAGTTTGCAATAAATTTCATATCAGTGATGTAAAAATATACCACATGTATAGTATGAAGTTTTTGAAAGGCATTTAGGAGTAATATACATACAGAAGAGAATGTATGGATGTTAACTGCTATGAGGCAATGAGTATTGGTAATTGTCAGTGGACAATGGTCAAACGGGAGGCTGGGGGGATGTTCTTACATGTACATATACATCCTCTCTGCCTCATAGCATTCAATCACCTGATGAAGGAGTAAGCATATACTCTGAAACACTGTGTTCCTCATTATTAAGAAGTTGACATCCATACATTTTCTTCCTTATGCATAGTATGGTGTAAAACTCAGAACTGTTTCTTAAGATCCTATATGAAAAATAGCATGTAAATGAATGTTATTTTATGCCCCCAAAATGCATCCTTCACGTTCCTGTATATACTCCACTCCTCATAGACCTTTGTATACAGACAGTGAACTGCTTATGACAATATTCCAGCTATGGAAAGTTGGCCTGTAAATAGTTTAGTCAAGTCCGGCAAACCTGTGGTTGATAGCTAGAGCAACAATCAATAGGGAATGCTGACACACAATCAGCGAGGTGACCACCCAATCTTCAAATTAGTCTCTCATTTTGACATGCATGGTGTTGTTATTTGCTTCATGTAAGGTTGGGAAATCCACCACTAAATCAGTGGGTTAATACCCCTTGATTGCTCTAACATGTAATAATGATATCAGTGCAGTGAGTTAGGGTTACTAGAAATGGACCTCACTCTGTACCCATGTGGGGTATCGAAAACGTGCCTTCGGTGTCGAGCGACGCTTTAACCAAATGGCTACACCACTGCCCCCAAATGAGTTTAGAAAACACACATGGTCAAACCAACAAGTTGTAGTGTGATTTTTGCCATCCATTGACAAGGTACAGACAATTTTATGGACAACAACTTCTTTTATACTGTAAAAAGCGACGTTTTCAGAATAGATCCTTATACCGTTGTCAAGCAAGAGTTGTACTTGACAACGGTATAAGGATCTATACCGAAACGTCGCTTTTTACAGTATTAAAGAAGTTGTTGTCCATAAAATTGTGTCTGCCTTGTCATCCGTCAACTTCGAAGTTGCCTATCAAACAATTTGTCATCCATTGCTAGATGTTGCCAGGCAACACAAGAACACATGGGATATTTGGGACATACATCCTGGAATATTGCAGCATGTTGATGTCAAGATGAACTAGTGGGAAATCTGGGTAAGAATAGGTCCCAAGCAACCTATGCTGGTCGTATGAGGCGACCTAATGGATTGGGTAGTCCGGCTTGGTGACTTGGTTGATTGATTGAATAATATTGGATTGATTGATGCTAAAGATATCAGTCACGAGATTGTCTGGTCCAGACTTGATTATTTACAAACTCAATGCACTGAGTGCGATATTAAACAAGAAACAAACAAATGATATGAAAATACAATATCTTGATTCCCATGCTTCATAATGCTACAATAAAGGTCATTCAGTAATGCCCGTTCAGCTACACTTAGAGGGACCACAATCAGTTATAAAAGAAGACTAGTGTTCAACACCATGTCAACATGTTGGTTCATACATCTTACATGTTTGTTCAGACATCTTGGCAACATAATCTGTCGGTTCATACATCTTGGCAACGTAACCTGTCGGTTCATACATCTTGGCAACATAACCTGTCGGTTCATACATCTTGGCAACGTAACCTGTCGGTTCATACATCTTGGCAACGTAACCTGTCGGTTCATACATCTTGGCAACGTAACCTGTCGGTTCATACTTCTTGGCAACGTAACCTGTCGGTTCATACATCTTGGCAACGTAACCTGTCGGTTCATACTTCTTGGCAACGTAACCTGTCGGTTCATACATCTTGGCAACGTTACCTGTCGGTTCATACGTATTGGCAACTTAACCTGTCGGTTCATACATCTTGGCAACGTTACCTGTCGGTTCATACGTCTTGGCAACTTAACCTGTCAGTTCATACATCTTGCCATCTTCATGTCGGTTCATACACCTTGGCATCGTAATATCTCGAGGGTTCATACATCTTGGCAACGTAACCTGTCGGTTCATACATCTTGGCAACTTAACCTGTCGGTTCATACATCTTGGCAACGTAACCTGTCGGTTCATACATCTTGGCAACGTAACCTGTCGGTTCATACATCTTGCCATCTTCATGTCGGTTCATACACCTTGGCATCGTAATATGTCGGGGGTTCATACATCTTGCCATCTTACATGTCAGTTCATACACCTTGCCATCGTAACCTGTCGGTTCATACATTTTGTCATCTTAATAAGTTGGTTCATACATCTTGTCAGCTTAATATGTCGGTTTATACATCTTGTCAACTGAATAAGTTGGTTCATACATCTTGTCAGCTTAATATGTCGGTTCACACATCTTGCCATCGTAACCTGTCGGTTCATACATCTTGCCATCTTACATGTCAGTTCATACATCTTGCCATCTAAATATGTTGGTTTATACATCTTGTAATCTTAATATGTTGGTTCATACATCTTGCCATCTTAATGTCAGTTCATACATCTTGTCATTGTAACCTGTCAGTTCATACATATTGACATCTCAACATATCATACCCTTGCAAAAACACAATCAGTTGTGAAGTTTCTAAGTATAAAAGATATTGGGATTAATGGTAGAAAGACTTTAAACAGAAACAATGACATGGGTTTAAATGTTTTGGGTGTCACAATACTCCAACCTCATCATACAATACCTCTAAGTACTCATACCAAAATCCAGCTATCTGATTGGTAAGCTGGCTAGCCTGTACGGACATCATGACATCACATGATGTCATCTGTGTGTTACATCATAATTGACCCTGTTGACTTGGGAGGTCACAATACAATTATCTCCCAATATACAATACATGTACATTACATGGTAATTTGTTCATGATATGATACGTATCGTGATGCTTAACATGCTTAATTTGCAGAAATTTTGTGAAACAATTTATATTTCATACGGCATAAACACTATTCAAAAGGCTTGAAACTTCCTGATTATCTGGTCTCATATTTGAAAACAAAAATGTCTCATTCAATCATTAATTAATTTCATGTGTCAACGACTTTCTGTTATTGAGTAAAATAGCAAATTTCCTGTTTGCAAAATACCTTAGATGAACCCCGAAATTAAATAAATTAAATATTAATGAATGGATCCATGTGTGAAACAATACTGCATTAAAATATTAATAGACACAGTAAGTGTGTATCGCGTATCGTATCGACTGATAAATACTATCAATCCCTATCGTTCACATGCCGAGTTACCATGACACTGCCACCAGTCGTAAGTCAGATATTTTCGAACAATACATTTCACCATCTCTGTACTTGTGAAAACGTAATGATAAATTCTTTATATGTGTCACTAGCAGGGTGTAAAGGAGTTCACGAGCTGATCTTTCTTCGGTCTCATGGTGTACAAACCCATTCAGCTCACAAAATCCTGTGCATCCCGCAAGTGAGTGAGTTGGGTTTAATACCGCTTTTAACAGTATTCCAGTTATATCATGGCCTGTCAGCTTAATGTGGGAGGAAAGCCCGAAGTGATGCAGGTCTCAGACATTTACCACTTTGGTGAAACACATGAGCACGGTGAAACTCATGAGCATGGAGAAACCCACGAGCACAGTGAAATCCATGAGCACAGTGAAACCCACGAGCACAGTGAAACCCATGAGCATGGTGAAACCCTCGAGCACAGTGAAACCCATGAGCACGGTGAAATCCATGAGCATGGTGAAACCCACGAGCACAGTGAAACCCATGAGCATGGTGAAACCCTCGAGCAAAGTGAAACCCACGAGCACAGTGAAACCCACGAGCACAGTGAAACCCATGAGCATGGTGAAACCCTCGAGCACAGTGAAACCCATGAGCACGGTGAAACCCACGAGCACAGTGAAACCCATGAGCATGGTGAAACCCTCGAGCACAGTGACACCCATGAGCACGGTGAAACCCTCGAGCACAGTGACACCCATGAGCATGGTGAAACCCACGAGCACAGTGAAACCCATGAGCACGGTGAAACCCACGAGCACAGTGAAACCCATGAGCATGGTGAAACCCTCGAGCACAGTGACACCCATGAGCACGGTGAAATCCATGAGCACAGTGAAACCCATGAGCACGGTGAAACCCATGAGCACGGTGAAACCCATGAGCATGGTGAAACCCTCGAGCACAGTGACACCCATGAGCACAGTGAATCCCATGAGTGCTGATATAAATAGAAACATAATCGGGTAAAACTGGGACTCAAACCTACAACCACTCGTTCACATTTAACTGACAGTATCATGACACTCGAGTCCCTGTACATACATCGATGTGCTCTGTCATCAAGACATCTTTAACCTTCCCAGAGGTTGTGACCAGAAACCAATTTGAGTTTAACTCACATGATTCTTTAATTTTGGCTCATTCTAGTCTCATGGTATTTTACACTGATTTAGCATGATGATTTGTGATGGACAGCAGAGATCCAGATAAGCTGCGTATCTGCGTAAAATACGCATCAAAATGCAGAAATATGCAGTAAAATAAAATCCAAGCGTATCAAATACGCAACGAATATTACAGCTACGCTACAAAAATAAAACTTGTGCGTATATTCAAAATATTGTGAAGTAACCCTGCGTATTCGATTGGCAAATCAGCAACTTATTTTCAAATTATAAATGGGCATTCCGTCAACCTTGCCCAACTCAACGATGACAGTTACATCATGAACATTTGCCATCACACTTTCTTGTGGAAGTATTGTGGTATTTTTGAGTCCTATAAAGCTCTTGAACCCATACAACACCAGTTTGCAGGGACTAGATGAATAGTGTTTTCAAATATTTAACTTAATACCCACATGTGTAAAAACTAGTGGATAACAAAAATTTGAATACCCAGATAGAATAGCTGATATGCAGTGATTTTAAAATGCATGGGTAAAATACCCACAACACCAAAAGCTTATCTGGAGCTCTGGACAGCAATGAATAGCTAGCCTGAGAAGTTATAATGATAGGTTATTGCAAAACTTGATAAATATGACTTTTCGTATATTGATACAGAATTTGTTTTAAAGTCATCGATACATGGGCAGGCGTAAATTCTTGATAAATTGGTGAATCGAGACAATGTTTCTTAATAAATAATTTGAAATAAGTAATTGCTGACCAATTTCCACTAACTTTGCGACACAAATCTAAGATAAATGTGTTGCTAAGTGACAAGAGTCTGGAATGTTTGTATGATCACAATGTTGAACTACAGTGCAAACACCAGTCATTGTAGCAATAACATTAGATGTCAACCTAACACCTCTTTTCTTAAGCACCCTGCCTTGAAGACATGACACTGTCACGTATAACAATTCGGAGGGTGGCAATCCTCCTTCTCGAGGCACTGTCATACCAATTTGTCTTGGTATCCACTTTAGGCTAAAAAAAAGTCTTGGTTCTCAGGCATCGCCCGCATCATTATAAAGTTTGACCCCATTTCGTTGTTATTTCCATTTTAATTTTTTTTTTTAAATCCTGAAATATTCCAAGGCCAACGGTAGTCAAATACTGTATTCCAGTATTTTACTCATCAAGGAATACATTTATGTAGGGAGGCCCTTTCCCAGGTTGATTGTACACAATTGTTTATTAATTACAAAACTGTTTATTGGTTACATACTAGTTTGAACAACCCCCCAAAAATGTATAAATACATCGCCCGCCCGCTCTTTATTTTCAAAATACATTGCCTGAGAACCAATTCTTTTATTTTTTAAAGCCTTAAGAAGTCTTGAGTTACATCAGTTGACACACTGGTACAAGTAAATTAGACTGGGTTTTTCACATACCGGTACATTGTGTGACCATGCTACTCACAAGCTTAGGGCGAAATATTTGATTGATGTATCACTCTTAGCAAGAAAAAGAGACGAACAATTTCAACACTGAAATATTGGCATCTGTGTACCAGATAAACATTTCAGGACATCCAGCGTACTGCACTGTGGCACCCGGAATACCACTAATTCTTCACTGTGACATTTCCGGGCCTGCTCCCGAGTGAGTGAGTGAGTGAGTGAGTGAGTGAGTGAGTGAGTGAGTGAGTGAGTGAGTGAGTGAGTGAGTGAGTGAGTGAGTGAGTGAGTGAGTGAGTGAGTGAGTGAGTGAGTGAGTGAGTGAGTGAGTGAGTGAGTGAGTGAGTGAGTGAGTGAGTGAGTGAGTGAGTGAGTGAGTGAGTGAGTGAGTGAGTGAGTGAGTGAGTGAGTGAGTGAGTGAGTGAGTGAGTGAGTGAGTGAGTGAGTGAGTGAGTGAGTGAGTGAGTGAGTGAGTGAGTGAGTGAGTGAGTGAGTGAGTGAGTGAGTGAGTGAGTGAGTGAGTGAGTGAGTGAGTGAGTGAGTGAGTGAGTGAGTGAGTGAGTGAGTGAGTGAGTGAGTGAGTGAGTGAGTGAGTGAGTGAGTGAGTGAGTGAGTGAGTGAGTGAGTGAGTGAGTGAGTGAGTGAGTGAGTGAGTGAGTGAGTGAGTGAGTGAGTGAGTGAGTGAGTGAGTGAGTGAGTGAGTGAGTGAGTGAGTGAGTGAGTGAGTGAGTGAGTGAGTGAGTGAGTGAGTGAGTGAGTGAGTGAGTGAGTGAGTGAGTGAGTGAGTGAGTGAGTGGGTGGGTGGGTGAATGAGTATGCTTTTATACTGCTTTTCAAAATATTACAGCAATATCATGACAGGGGGACACCAGAAATGGGCTTCACACATTGTACCAATGTGAAGAATCGAACCCAGTACTTTTGAGTGAGAAGAGAACGCTTTAACTACTCACCTATCTACCGCCCCCGCCTCTACCCCTGCCCCTTTATAAGGTGCAAGGACAAGAAGTAGCCCGTAAACATTGTCACTGTGTCATCTCAAAGATGTTCTGTGTTAGAAATTCTGATGATAAACGGACAATTTGTTCAAAATATCTTTTTCTTATAGACACTGATGTCAAAAATATCACATAATATAAGTTCTCAATAAAATAGTCTGGACGTATTTCACATTTAGTAACGGATGCTGATCTGCTTGATTTGAATCAGTTAAACATTCTTACATACATTTAACTAAATGTACCATACTTGCTGTAATAAGTGATCAGGAACTCAGAAAATTGACAAAGGGGACCGCTTATCAAAATCATACACAAGTTAAACCTGTTGTCAGAGACTGAGCAATAGTGAATAAACTTACAAACATCAATAAAAATACACTAACTTGGCAATTGTTTTCTCTAAATAATCTTTAGGGAGCGTTAACATGCTTACAAAAATTACTTACAGCTTGGTCACGCGGTGCTTATTGGAGCAGGGCGTTCACTACAGTGATCATGGGAAATGCTCTTCTGTGCAATTCCCTTACCCATTTGAAAACTATTACCGTCATAGCATATAACACAACTACAACGATGCACTAACATGCCGATATCTGGGACACAAATAAATACTACTGGAAGCATTCAACTTGGTTTGATTATAGGTTAGTACAAAGACAATCTCATTAGAATCAGATTTTTAATCCCAAGTGATACCTGTGTCTAAATCTGGCAACAACAGCTCCACGGAAAGTAACGCCATGTGAACTCCGAGAGACTTTTGATCCCCAAGCTAAATGAGTTCTTGAGCTAATCAGATGTCAGCTTTCTAAAACATAAGGAACACCTGGTCATTTGGTTGAACGACTGAATGTATAAAATATCCCCCATGAAAGCATGTTGCAGCTTTCGTTATTTACATTCAGAACTGGCCATTTTATTTGTTCTAGAGATACAGAAATCAGATAAACTTGTCTGAATTATTACTACCGAGAATTTAGAAGACTCAGTGCTGATTAACTGATGAGGCTGCTCACCTAACAAGACATACTCTGGACAAAATAATGTCCTCAAATTATCCAAGCAGTGTTGTATCTACTAAAACACCTGATTTTGATGAGATTGTGTCAAAAACATTTACAATGTTCTCACTAATGACTTTCCATCATCAACACATCATCCTCCGAAACCTCACAGGTTCTCAAACAGAGAAAGTTCTTGACCGCCTGAGGTAAGGGGAGGCTAGTGATGGGAGATACTATTTCTGCGTCATCCACTGCCAATGATACTGTTTCCCTCACCACTGCTCGACACAGGATCTTCAGGGAGTGCACGGACTTGTTCAGGATCTGGAACAGGCGATGCAAGTGGGTCTGCTCCGGAGTTTTCCCCGAAAATCGGATCCAGGATTCGGACCGTAGTTCCCATCCACACTGGACGAGGTATCTAGCGATGTTCAGATCTCCCTTGGAACATAACCAGTACAATGGCGAGGTTCTGGAACAAAAACGTATATTTTAGAGTAAAAGTATCATATTTTCTTATCCTGACTCATATTCATTAGCGACCCGTGAAGATTCGGGGTAGAATAGGTCTTCAGCAACTTGCTGTAAAAGGTGCGTATGGTTGTTGTAAGAGGCGACTAACGGAATTGGGTGGTCAGGCTCGCTGACTTGATTGATGCATGTCATCAATCCCAATTGCGTAGATCGATGCTCATGATATCAATCACTGGATTGTCTGGTCCAGACTCGATTGTTTACAGACAGCCATCACATAGCGGGAACATTGCTGAGTGCTGTGTAAAACAACAAACAACCAACCATCATATGCATTAGCCGGTATGTTGATGACAAATGTGCATGAATGTATATGCACATAAGGGAGATAACTGAGAATTAACCTCTATCTTTGTGAATATGGAATTACAGAAACAAACTTGCAATAAGGAAACATTTCGAGGTTATAAGGGTATTGTAAAACATAAAAAACGTGATAAAAATCACTATTTGAAATCACCTAATATACCACTCATTAAAAAATAGTATTGTGATACGTATCATGGAAAAAATGAACCTCAATTTACCGATATACTTGTAATAAACCGCTTACACAGAGCAATAATGCTTACTGCCTACACAGAGCAATAATACATGCTTACCTTGTATGAGCGAAGGGTATCTGCTTACACAGAGCAATAATGCCTACCTTGTATGAGCGAAAGTGTCTTGCTTCAGCTTGGAGCCCGCCTCCACCAGGAGCCGGATGCAGGGCGTACACTGCCTGCCACGGATGGAGCCCGTGAAGATGCTACGGTGAAGTGGAATGTGTCCCTGGTGATCTCTGGCGTTCAGCTTCCCTCCGGCCTGCAACAGTAGCTCCGTCAACTCCTCCTTCACAGCATCGGGGTCTTCAACACAAGCAATGCAACATGCACATTGTATTTCAGGGTATATCACACAGTCATGCGACAACATCATCCACGTGTATTGAGAAACATAAATTAGTAAGAGCATGTTTACAAGAGAATGTTTAAAAGTTGTTGTAGAGAAAGCAGAGGGCGTGAGTGAAGTTGGTTCAATGCAGTTTTGAACAGGATTTCAGTTACATCACGTCACTTCAGCTTGATGTGGAAGAAACGTCTGAAATGATGCTGGCCTTAGGCATTTTCCTCTTTGGTGAAACCACAAGCATGTGTAAGGTGCTGACAAACCTAGAAATATAGTCAGTGCAAACCAGGGTTCAAACCCATGATTGTAGGTATCTGGCAAAACTGCCTTAGACACAAAAGTGCAAAGCCAATTCTGGCACCTTAACTGACTAGGCGACATCTACCTTCTTCAGTAAGAAGAGGTGAGGTGAAATAGGGTTTAACGTCGCTTCCAAGATTATTTCACTTATATAGCGACGTGCATGCACATAAGTGTGGCTGCTTGTACTAGTCCGGACTGATGCCAATTTATAGTGCTAGCTCACCGAGATACCATGTCGCAGTTTAACAGGAATACCCCACTCAGATACAGTATACTGACTCCGAGTCGACCAGTCCTTGTTTTAGCCCCTTAATGCCGTGCGCCAGACAGAGTAACAACAAGTACCATCTTTTAACGTCTTTTGGTATGATGCGGCCGGGGATCAAACCCTGGACCTTCCGCTCTCCGGGCGGACGCTCTACCACTAGATAACAGAGGCAGTCCTTTGGAATAGGCCCTTTTACAGCCTCAGACCTTTTAGGGTCTTTTGGTATGACGCGGCCGGGCATCGAACCCCAGACCTTCCGCTCTCCGGGTGGACGCTCTACCAATTAGACCACGGAGGCGGTCCTCAGTAAGAAGAAAACTTATTAGAGGTTAGAAACCCAGAGTTGTTATCCATAAAGTTGTACATTTTGTTACTTACTCACCAACTTCTAGAATACAAATCAAACAGTTAATTAGAAGTTATACAAAAGTCCATATAACATAGGCTAGGATCAGTTGCAATCCCTGATGAACTTGAACTGGAGGTTATTATATTTTTCACTCATTTAGCGTTCTTAGTTCCACAAGTCCTCATCAAATACAGTGTTGGGAATATTTTTATGCTTGTCTTAGGAGGTGACTAAAGTTTGTTTGTTGTTTAACGCCGCACTCAGCAATATTCCAGCTATATGATCCACGCAATTGGGATACGATGACATGCATCAACCAAGTCAGAGAGTCTTACCACTTGATCCTGTTAGTTGCCTTTTACGGCATGCATGGATTGCTGAAGACCTATTCTACCCCTGATCTTCACGAGTCAGGTGACTAAAGGGATCAAGTTGTCAGACTTGAAAACTTGGTTGATGCATGTCATTGAATCTTAATTGCGTAGATCAATTCTCATGATGTCAATCACAGGATTGTCTGTCCGGACTTGATTATTTACAGATCACCGTCATACAGCTGGAATATTGCTGAGTGTGACGTTAAACAACAAACAAACAAAAAAAACCAAAATATTAAGGTATTCAGTCTTACATCCAATTGTCTGAGACCGGTGTAGAGGAGAGTAGCACTTGAAGTCACAGAGATTCACGTCGGCCCCGTTATTCAGCATGAGTTGCACCAGGTCAGGCCGACCCATGCTGAGGGCCACCATCAGCGGCGACTCCTGTGTGTCATTGGTCTGACAGTTGATGACGGCGCCGGCTTGTAGCAGAGACTCGGCAATCTCGTAATTCAGTACCGCTATTGCTGAATGCAAAGGTGACAGGCTTCTTGTATCACTCATATTAATATCTGAGCCACACCGTATGAGGTGTTTGACAACCTCTGGGTAGCCTTCTCGAACAGCTAGGGCCAGTGGCGTCTTACCCCGCTCGTCCTGAAGATTGATCGGTGCTCCACATTTGTGGAAAATCTCCACACTGAGAATGTCTCCCTTCTCAGCTGAAACATGCAATGGAGTTTTACCCATGGAGTCTTTCAGATCCAATATGGCACCCCTCATACACAGAATTTCAATAACTCGCGTGTGTCCGCCGTTTGCCGCTTTGTGTAGAGCCGTATATCCCCCATTACCATCAACATTCCTGGTTGTGGCATTTATGTCTGCACGGCCTTCAAGCAGGATGGCCACAGTCTCCGCATGGCCATGTTTAGCTGCTATATGCAGAGCAGTCTCCCCAAATTTATATGACCGAGAGGAATTAATGTGAGCCCCTTCTTTGACAAGGTACTGCACAATATCGGCCCTGCCTCCCTGACAGGCACACAATAGGGGTGTGTAGCCCTCACTGTCACAGCAGTTGACTGTCGAGCCTGCGCGGACAAGTCGCACCACGCACTCCAGGGGTCCGTGCATGGCTGCGTGGTGCAGAGCGCGCTTGTTGCACTCGTCGGTGTAACTGATACATTGATGGATTCGATTGTGGAGGTTGAGGATGAAGTCGAGGGCAATCAGGTTGCCATATTTGGCACATTCAACGAGACATTCTCCCAGGGATACGTTCAGTCTGAACACTGGGTCTGACAAATAGGATATTGCCTGTGCTGAATCATTGTTTTTCAAGGCTTCAGTGAACAGATCTATAGGAATAACTACTGATGGCTGGTCCTCTGGCTGGCTCTCCATTGTCAACACCTGTTTGTTTAAAACCTGAAAGTAGAAAAAATAATAATGTTATGTGAGATGTTATCTTGTCAACCCGATAGGGAGTGAGTGGATCGGGTTTAATGCTGCTTTGAACATGTTGAACAGTATGTCATGTAATATCATGGCGTGTCAGCTTAATGTGGGAGGAAAGCCTGAAGTGATACATCTCAGACTTTTATCACTCATGAAACCCACGAGCGTGGGTATGGTGCTGACAAACCTAGAAACATAATCAGGATGAACTGGGATTCAAACCCCCAATCATAGCTTTCTGTTGGGCCCAAAGTACACAACTCTGCAGTGTGTCAACTCCAGAAGTCAAAACTCCTGGTTCCTTGAAGATCCAGGTTAGAATAGGTCTTCAGCAACCGATACTTGCCGTAACAGGCGACTATGCTTGTCGTAAGAGACGAGTAACGGGATTGTGTTGTCAGACTCATTGACCTGGTAAGTGCATGTTATCATATCCCAATTGTGTGGATCGATGCTTATCATGTGAATCACTGGATTGTCTGGTCCAGACTTGATTATTTACAGACTGCCGTCATATACCGTATTTGATGTGATAAGCACCCCGCTTTAATAAGCACCCACGGCGATATTTGCTAATTCATTGGCTAGTGAACAATCCCAGTTAGCACCCCTTCCGATTGATCAATGTAAACAAGATTGATTTATTTGTGTACAATACACACTCGTATGTTATATGTTAATTATGGGCAAAATATATCTGGAAAAATATATCTGTCGTACATAAACATTTCAGGCTGTCAGCATAAACCAAAAAATTATCTTTCAACTCGGTTTTCTTCACCAAAATAATATTCTAATAAGAGCCCCCTATTTCAAATTTTGAGAGCACCCTGGGTGCTTATTACGTTAAATGTGGTAGCTGGAATATTGCTGAGTGCGGCGTTAAACAACAAACAATCACTACATGCACAAAGCAACCAGTCTTATTAAATTCATGTTTCACTCCAATACGATACCTTCCTGCGTCAATATCTGACGACACCTCCACAGAAGGTCGTGTCAGGTGAAGCCTGAGCATATACTGACCGCCCAATCTTAGAAAAGGATGCATGGATTTTTAAGCCAGTAATATGTCAGCTTTCTTCAATGATGCTTTACCACCTCAATTAGTCAGTCTAAGCAAATACACCATGACAATACTTTTATGTGAAGAGATGCCATGGTGTTTAGAAACAACAGGAAAATATATCAAGTTTTTTCATTCAGAACGTGTGAGTGAGTGAGTGAGTGAGTGAGTGAGTGAGTGAGTGAGTTATGTAGTTGGGCATAACGCCGCTTTTAACAGTATTCCAATTATATCACGGCATGTCAGCTTGATGTGGGAGGAAAGCCCAAAGTCATGCAGGTCTCAGACGTTTACCACTTCAGTGAAACCCACGAGCACGGGTACGGTGCTGACAAACCTAGAAACATAATAGGGACGAACCGGGATTTGAACCCACAATCATTGGTTTCTGGCATGCCCAAGGGACGCAACTCTGCACAGCGAATCGCGGTGCCTTAGGGCTTAGACGACTGGGCCACCCATGCCATGGTGCGTGTTTTATATGGCAGGGGTATGGTTCTCTGTGCGATGTGACAGCTTTGAGTCAGAGGCTTCTACCCTGCAATACTACAGTACGGATTTATTGACATGGTGTTACGTGCTCATAGTAATGTCTTTGCGCTGGAAAACAAATCATCAAAACTCACTATAGGCGTGCAAAATGCACATCCCCTATCTACACAGGTGTGTTGTTTTTTAAAAAGTGCCCACTATATTCAAGAAAATAGTGTAGACCTATATTATGTGCCGGGTCACCACATAGTGGTAGTCATGGTGGTGTTTGTGCCCTGGAGCACCCTAGCTAAGCTAAGTGTGTGACCTGCCCTTTTCATCTCTGAACCAAGGCTTCTATAGCCAAAGTCATCAGACATGCATTAAGTCATAAATATAAACAACAGTAATGTTGAGAAATGACAAAGATGTACAGCTCGTTCAGGGTTGCGGACAGAAAATGTACAACAGGAATGAAGATTAACAAAAGGGATTAGAGTTTTATAATTAATGGGAATTAAGTGATACACAATAAATATATATTTCAGTTAAAAGCAGAGGTTTTATCAATTATCACATTATATTTTATTAATTGCTATTGTTAATTGCCACTGCTTAGTGAACACGGAAAAGGAAATGTAATAATTAAAGTATTGCCTTTTGACTACTACAATTCCTTTCTTTGTGTATAATTATTTGGCAACAATGCAGTTTACCGGGCGCAACCCGAGCTCTACCATCCGCTCAATTACCGCGCTATAGTGCCACCGCTGTCTCGTTATACCGTTACCGTACCTCACGCTCTGGTGACTCTCGCTTCACGATCCAACACCCGTTTTCGATCTTAGGGAAACTTACACATCTTTACAATCAAACACCCCTTTTCGGTCTTAGGGAAACTTACACGTCTTTACGATCCAACACCCGTTTATCGGTCTTAGGGAAACTTACACGTCTTTACGATCCAACACCCTTTTTCGGTCATTAGCGTTAGCCTGCTTTGGGCAAGGGTGAGCCATAAATTCTTACCTTTACAAGCGTTAATCCTTTTAATCCCATTGGTCGGTCATGCTGACAAAAACAATTGCGGTTGTGGTTTCAAGAAAAGATGAACGGGAGCGCGGACCGTGATGTCATACGCATGCGCAATTCATTGTTTACTGATTACGCGTGCATGTCAATGGGGATTCTAATGACCCGTTGAACGAGCACTGACTACATGTGATAGCGCCTGTGGTCCAGTGGTAGAGCGTCGGCTAATTAACGCATTAATTAGCAGAACCGGTGAGCCGGCGAAGCGCGTTCGAGCCCCCACAGCGCTAATTGGATCTGAAAAAGTGCGCCCGGTAAAGTGCACTACTCCCGATTATTTGATTATCATGATTATTGCATTAACCATTAATGTTGTTTACGAATCATGACCCTTGGTAAACTGAAGCTCAAAATAAACAAATCTGTGTCTATACAAAATAAGGTTAATTTGTTTCAGCGATTACCTGAATCAGAACAAAACCTTCAAAATCTACCATTGTCATAATACAGATGTGCGCCACTCAGGGCAAACCAAAGAAATCGATATTGCATTTGTAAACACACGACCAACCTGTCTTGCTCTTGCAGGTAATGTCTGAAATATTAGCTTGTTGTCCAACTGCTTGTATCCATCTGTCGATAAGCCATCATTCAATTACGCATCAGAGATGACATGCAGTGAGTAAACTGTAAGATATGCCTTTGTTTACATCTTCCCATGCACTGAAAATTATCCTATGTCATGAATGAAAATAGAAAATTACAGGTGCTCTTCAACAAAGAAGGTACGAGGGACCGTTCATTGCACGGAGCCGGAAGGGAGAATAAGTGGTATTTTACCCATGCTTCTATCAAATATTCTCTTGATGATTGTTGGTCCACGAGGCCTGAAAAACGCGGTGTGGAAAGATCACATGTAATGTGTCTTATTGACATGATAAATCTATTCCATTTGAACTAACAAAATTGCTTATTCAGTCAGAAAAGGACACAATAGCTTACGTGATGAAACTTCAATAAAACAGTACAGTACCAAACTGCATCTAGGCTTTTTGTCAAAACGGACAGGTTGTATACAAACCAGCATGTATACATAGTAACAAAAGTGTCACGTGGGAAATAGATAAATATGTTATTGGATCTGTTCAGTTTGTAATAGTGTTTCTTTATGTTTTTTTACAACCACACATGAAATTCTTTGCTACACAATCTCTCTTCATTTAAAAATCGCCAATACGACAGTTGTGGTGTGTCTCAGTGTTATAACACGGATCTATATAACCTATACTGAACAACAAAAGTTATGTTTCTTACCAAATCTGAAACAGTTTCGGTTTGCAACAGATAAAAGACTCCTATAAGTGTTAAAATGGTTTAATTTGCCATACTGACTTCAGAAAATGCGTGATTTCATATAAAAAACAACAACACGTGAACATACCGAAATGTCAATTTAAAAATCAATAGCGTGTTTGTCCACCTCTGGTTGCGATGCAAGAACACATCTTCGTCTCATAGAATGGACCAGGCGTCGCACAAAGTCCTGTGGGATATCTGTCCATATCTGCTGGAGCATGTTGCGAAGTTCCTGGAGTGTCTGTGGAACACGTGGTTGACGTCGAAGGCGCCGATCCATCTCATCCCACATGTGCTCGATTGGTGAGAGATCAGGGGAGCGAGCCAGCCAGGGGATGGCATTCACGTTGTTTTGTTGAAGAGAATCCCGAAAGAGTCGGGCAATATGAGGCTGGGCGTTGTCATGTTGGAAGGTAATGCCTGGGCCAGGACGACACAAAAACGGTAGAACAATAGGGCCGATGATCTCGTCGCGGTAGCGCTGCCCATTGAGATTTCCCTCTACCACTATCAAACGAGTCCTCTGTCTTTCTGTAATCTCTCCCCATACCATAACGCTGCCGCCCCGAACCGATCCTCTTCCATGACACAATGATTGACGTAACGTTTACCTCGACGTCGGAACACTCGAATCTGTCCATTGCTTTGGCTGAGGTGAATAGAACTTGTCCCAAATGCATGGCCGTTCAGCGTAGACGCTGTCTGCACCACTGTAGACGTGCTTAATTGACGGTGGTTTCCTATCAAAATGGGACGTCTGGCGGGTTTTTTGGCGACATTCCCTGCACATATGAGGCGACGACGTGCGGTTTGTGAAGCAATTCGTCGAAGGCCAGAGATGCTTCTTGCAGTCACTGTCGCTGGCTGGAATCGATTTCGTAGGTGTATTGTTCGAATCCAGCTGTCTTGTCGATTATTGGTTATGCGTGGCCTGCCACTCCGAGGATGGTCTCTGACTGCATTCGTCTGTTGTCAACGTTGCCATAAACACCAAATGGTGTTTCTGTGGACGTTAAATTATCTTGCAACATCACATGTTTTTATACCCATTCTTCGGTAGTGAAATGCATGGGGCTTGCATAAAAGTCAACTTTTGCATGGAATGCATGCTTTTCTGTAGCAGATGCGTTTTTGTGACTTGATTCCATACATGTACTACAATATTGAAAACCAAACTTTTCTTGTTTGAAAAATACACTAAAATATTGGTGTCACAGGAACTTTTGTTGTTGAGTATATATATATACAAGTCCGTGGTGTTAATTAACACATTAATGAGAACCAATCAGCACACTTTCGGCTGTTTTCTGTCATTAAGCACGTAATGGGCAGAATGCAATCAACCACGAACACAACAACGAGTGATATTTAGCCTGTTTAATGCTATAGCAGCCGGTTTTTTAGTTTCCATAATTAAAAGCACTTTGGCACTTACAAATTGGCAGTTATCTTCTTGATTTGTATATTTCTTGGAGACATTTTCAGTGGATACAGCTGATATTGCAAGCACCTTTGCAATAACCTATAAATGCGTTTGTTTTGATTAGATCAGATTCTATAATGCTTAATGAAAGAAAGAAATAATTGAGAGTTTTATTAAAACCTATATGTAGTTAACATGTCAAGATGTCATACCTAACATGTATTTGAACCAAAGCTGTGAAGTTAGAAAATTAAATTCACTCGGGACAGAAAATCCGAAATAGCGGATTATGCCTCACCAGAGACCATATAATATTATATGGTCTCTGGCCTCACAGCTCTAGGAGTATTCTCTTATGCGTTCCGTAATCTGTTTTCGCCGTTTTGACAAAACTGTATGGCACTCTTTGGCATGTGTCAGTTTTCACTGGTGCGTGGTCATTTAAAAAATTCCAAGTTTCCGTTGATTTTCTATTTTAATAAATAGCTGTTTCGCTTGGAATGTAATCAACCCTACCTAGAATTAAAAATTATAAAAATGTGTCATTTGTGAATGCTGTACGCAATCCAGTATGCGAATCGGATTCTTTAAAGTTCATTCACGGGAGATAACTCTTAATTCTTTCCGGCAAACCTCGATTTCAAAAGCACATGGGAGACGCATGAAAGTCTATGCTGTTGTGAAATACCAATCAAGATCTTCTCAAAATCACTAATAGAGAAACGTACGTAGTTGGCCTGATATTTGTCAGACAGAATGCCGAAGAAAAGCAAAGGGAAAAAGTCTAAAGACGACGACTGGCCAGACGAAGAACCGAATTTAGATGACAAAATGAAATCCTTGACAGTCGACGACGAAGATCCAAAGGTATGTTCCAGATGGTTGGCGCGGCGTTGGTGTAAGATGTCTGAATATGTCGAAATCGAACATATTAGCATGGTTATTGATGACCAATTGTCATTGTTTTGTGAATTGTATTTTTCATGTAATATGTAGAGCCGGTTTATGAAAATCTATTTTTTTCTCAAGTCTCAAAAACACAAAGCAGTTATAGCAAAAAAAATCATTTATTATTGTTCGGAAAATAACTAGATATCTCCAAAAAAGATAGGTCTGGAAAAATTGTTTGTGTTGTTTATTAAAAGTATTTATTTTGATGTTCAGGAATCAACGCCAGAAAAAAATATTCATTGAACATGTTGAAGATATAGAAATGGCCACAGCTGTCAGCCAAATTGTTAATGCTTTGGTCGTTTTATTTCCCTCATACACATTAAGCAGATTCCTTTTGCCCTGGTCTTGGTCTTACTGTGAGTGTGGGGGCCGTCGGGTAGCCTAGTGGTTAAAGCTTTTGCTCGTCACGCCGAAGACCCGGGGTTCGATTCCCGACATGGGTACAATGTGTGAAGCCTATTTCTGGTGTCCCCGCTGTGATATTGCTGAAATATTGCTAAAAGCGGTGTAAAACCATACTCACTCACTCACTACTGTGAGTGTGACACTCTTAACTTTCACCTACTTCATGGCAACTCTTACTATGTTAGCCTCAAGACCACCTCTGCGGTGCAATAGATAGAGCATCTGCATGTCGCTATGGTAAATAAATGCACCAATCTTGAACACAAAATTAAATCCTTTTTGATCTCACTTGACCATATCCAAGACCCAGGAACTGCATGTTGGCATTGATCATGTTGTGAGACTCAAGCAGCCGAATAATCATCTCAGTACTGTTACCATGGTTACAGGAAGAAGACAAGTCCAAAAAGAAGAAGAAGCCGAAGAAGAGTAAGATGGATCTGCTGAAGGAAGAAATGCAGCTGGCGGAGAATGATGAACCAGAGGAAGAACCAGAGCCGGTTGTGGAGAAACCAAAAGCCAAACCAAAGAAAAAGCCTGTGAAACATTACAGCTCTGACGATGACGATGATGGTGAAGTTGACAGAGATGCCGGTGGAGCAGCAGCGGAAGCTGAACAAGGTAAGTGTCATGAAAAAATACGAAAAGAAAGTTGAACCATCATCTGGCTTTATAAACCTTTTTCACGAGGAAAGGGAGTTTACTGACTGTAAAAGTCCAGTTTCCAAACTTGCCAAACTAAGCTGGAATGTCTGGGCTCGATCTTAGTGTCACCAGTGGCTATTACATTTTATGTCCCTTCTATGTTCCTCCTATTGACCAATCAGATTCCACCTCTCAAATCACTTGCATTTGCTTCAAACAAAATGGCAGCACCAAGTCAAGATGATCTGATAGATAATAGAAATTTATGTTTCGATAAAACGGGTCTTACTTCATGAAGTACGTCAAATCACTTGAGCACATTGATTAAAAACATGAAAAGATTTGGAAAATATCTGTTGATGCCGAGTTGGTGAAACACATGCTTTGCAAATCCTGAAATCTGCACAACAGTTTATGAACCAAATTTCAATTTCGTTAAACAATGTTGATTGGACTATGCACAGACTCATTTGTCCAGCAAAAATATAACTCCATCATTCCAGCCCAGTTTGGCAAGGGTGGAAACTGGACTTTCTAGTCGGTTACTCCCTTGCCTTGGGAAGGTGTTCGAAACTGGCAATGGTGTGGTCAACAGGAAGAAATAATCAAAGTTAGAATGGTAAATGTGCCTGTGGAATTAGAAAGAAAATACAATGTAACAACATTCTGGAAGGTTAAATGATATATGAAATATGTATCAAAAGCAGGGATTTATCTAGACCAGGGCCCCCCTTTCCACAAAGCAATCTTAGCGCTAAGTCGATTGTAACTCCCATTCTTTAACACTGACTTACGACAGTCGTAGCGCGAAGATTGCTTTGTGGAATGCGTCCCTGCTCAAAGTATGAAGCAAGTGTCAGTAAAACTCTGATAATTGGAATAATGAATTTGCCAAATCATGTTATTATAGTAATAAATAATGTTATTGCTTTGCAAGGTGATTTCATTTCCCTGATAACAGGACTAATAAACAAGTAGGGGCTACAGTCTTTAGTTTTACATTTTTGTATTGAATGAATTATTAGGATGCACTGGATTTAACATGTTTAAGAAAATAAGGACTTTTCAATATCCCAAATTAGAACAAGTATGTATTTTACTGATTTGTTGGTGAAACTGGAATCCTAGATAATTCCCTGAGGACTTCACGCCATTTTGGATTTGATTTCGTTTGACACATGTTCATATAGTACTATGTTTATGATAACATTTCTTGTTTTCAAGCAGAAGAAACAGAAGAAATAAAACCCAAGCTTAGCAAGAAGGAATTAAAGAAGTTAAAGAAACAGGTATTTGTCATATTAAGAAAGCCATGATATTCCATGCAGGTCTGTATTGATACATGTCAATAATCTAGATAGATAGGATGTAATAAGACACACCAAAACTTAACATTGTCTTGTCATGTTATCGTTAACATAGTTACCATATTTATCTGTGTATAATACGCACTTGTAAATAATACGCACTTGTATCGTGTATATGATACTTACTTGAATGATATGCACAGTTATACAATACACAGCTGTATATAATACACACTTGTATATAATACGCACTTGTATCATGTGTATATGATACTTACTTGAATGATATGCACAGTTATACAATACACAGTTGTATATAATACACACTTGTATATAATACGCACTTGTATCATGTGTATATGATACTTACTTGAATGATATGCACAGTTATACAATACACAGTTGTATATAATACACAGTTGTATATAATACGCACTTGTATCATGTGTATATGATACTTACTTGAATGATATGCACAGTTATACAATACACAGCTGTATATAATACACACTTGTATATAATACGCACTTGTATCATGTGTATATGATACTTACTTGAATGATATGCACAGTTATACAATACACAGCTGTATATAATACACACTTGTATATAATACGCACTTGTATCATGTGTATATGATACTTACTTGAATGATATGCACAGTTATACAATACACAGTTGTATATAATACACACTTGTATATAATACGCACTTGTATCATGTGTATATGATACTTACTTGAATGATATGCACAGTTATACAATACACAGTTGTATATAATACACACTTGTATATAATACTCACTTGTATCATGTGTATATGATACTTACTTGAATGATATGCACAGTTATACAATACACAGTTGTATATAATACACACTTGTATATAATACGCACTTGTATCATGTGTTTATGATACTTACTTGAATGATATGCGCAGTTATATAATACACAGTTGTATATGATACACACTTGTATATATTACACACTTGTATTCATAGTATATAATACGCACCCCTAATTATGGGCAATTAAATTATGGGAAAAAATATTTTTCTTGTATAATACGCACTGACATTTCCTTAGAGTTGGTCTCAACCACCAAAGAACACATGAAGAAATTAGACATATTTTGTTAGTCATATTTCACAATTCAATATCACATCCCATTACATAAGTAGTGATTGGCCGGGTACTTGGAAAATAGGGTCAGGAAGTAAATTGTTTTGAAATCTAGGGACCAATGTTTATTTTTTTCCTATAATTTCCTGATCATTATCATTTCATGAAACAGTCATCCTGAGTGAGGGATTGCGATTCAGCCAGTCGAACATTGGTTTTCTGTGGGTAGGAATGTCTATACCGTATTCACACTAGTAAGCACCCTGGGCACCCAGAAAATTGACAAAGGGGGTGCTTATAAAAAACATACACTACAAGTTGGTTTTAGTCATCAAGTCATTTTGAACAATTTTGTTCAAACACCGATGAAACTAAAACATCTTCAATAATAATCATTTTGCAATTACATACCCTTTTGGCCGTTTTGAGCTGCTGTTTTATATAAATAATATTTCCTATACACAAGAAAATGTGGACAGTCATGTACCTTTTTGGTTGTAAAGATTTCTAACAGATTGGTCTAGAAGTTGGTCATGAGGCTCTAATAGGAGCAGAGCGCTTATTGCAACAAGTACGGTATGTTAAAGTATGGCAGTTATGGTCACCTCAGTACCCCATGCGGTGTAAGGGAGGTAGGGTAGCCCATAGTTTTAAGTGTTTACTCATCACACCTAAGGCCTGGGTTCGATTCCCCATGTGGGTACAATGTGTGAAGCCCATTTATTGTATCCCTGTCGTGATCACGTTGTAACACCCAGTTCATTCACCCTGTGTTGTTGGGTCAGTAGAGGTAGACCAGTAGTAAAAGCGTTTACTCATCACACTAGAGAACCAGGTTTGATTCCTCATGTGGATACAATGTGTGAAGCCCATTTATGGTGTCCCTGTCGTGATCATATTGAAAAGTAGGGCTGGCTAACAAGATCAACAATTGGAATCGGTGTCATCGATAATAACTTACATAAAGTATTGTGATGAAATAAAGTTTAGATTTACTGAAACAGACTTGTTATTGTCAAAAATGTCAAGTGTTGAAGACGGGAAGGAACTGGGTTTTTTTCATATCTCGAATGTCCACAAAAGGATCCATATATAAATGTGTCACTGCTCACCAGTGGCGTAAAATATGTTGTTATTCTTTCGGAACTTTCTCGCGAAGTTATTGAAGTAATTGATTGATATTTAGTTAGCGATTATCGATCTCTATAATCTATATCGATAGCCATCCCTATTGAAAAGTCCAACTCACTGACCGCTGTGTTGTAGGCGGAGTACAAGCAGCAGCTGGAGATGATGGGCGACCAGGGACAGTTCTCCGTGTCCCAGGCTGAGAAGTCCTCCAAGGCCGCGGTGCTGGAGAACCAACAAGACATCAAGGTACATATGCCTCCAACAGTGAAATACACATGCCTATATTAGTACCACAGTATTTTTGCTGCTATGACACTGTTGAAGTTCATTGATTTGTGACCCTGTGGGGATTCTGGGTTAGAATAGGTTCCCAGCAACCTTTGTAGGTCAAAAGAGGTAACCAAGTGGATTGGGTGGCCCGGCCGGGGACTTGGTTGATTGCATGTCATCGTACCCCTATGCCATAGATTGTTGCTCATAATATCAAGACCAGTGAAGATCCGGAGTAGAATAGGTCTTCAGCAACCCATGCTTGCTGTAAAAGGTGACTATGCTTGTCGTAAGAGGCGACTAACGGGAAGGTTGATGCATGTCATCCATCGTGTCCCAATTGCATGGATTGATGCTAATGATGTCAATCACTGGATTATGTAGTCCAGACTCAATTACTTACAGACCGCTGTCATATAGCTGGAATATTGCTGAGTGTGGTGTAGACAACAAACAAACAGATCATAATATTGATCACCAGATTGTCTGTCCAAACTACAATAAACCACGGTTATACCGAACTCGAAGGTACCACTAATTTTAGTTCGTAAAAATCGTAATTCGTTATAAGCTTATACAGCATTTATACAACAAATGGGACTAAAACATAAGTTTGTTATATCAGTCAGTTTGTTATAAGAGTGTTCGTTATAAACATAGTTTTAGTAGATTTTGTTTGATTGCATGTCATCCTACCACAATGGCGTAGATTGTTGCTCATGATATCGATCACTGGACATTTAGGTGCGCAACTGTTACCATGGTTACAGGTTTAGAAATGTGTTTTTTTCACTTGTCAAAAAACACTGCTAAAGATGTTCAGGTGTTATCTTTGGAAATTAAGTATGGGCGGTGGTTAAAGCGTTCGCTCGTCAAGCTGAAGGCCCGGGTTTGATTCCCGACATGGGTTCAATGTGTAGCCCATTTCTGGTGTCCCCCGCCATGATATTGCTGGAATATTGCTAAAAGCGGCGTAAAACCATACTCACTCACTGGAAATTAAGTTGAAAAAGTGGGAAAAGGTTTTTTAAAAATCTTTTCATTGAGCAAGATCTTAATGTTCTATTTGTTTCTGCAGTTTAAAGTGTAAAGTACATTCCTCACTGGTTTCAAAATCGGCACAAGTTACTTTTAATTTTAAATGTGCAGGTATTATTTTGAACATGGCTGCTGTGAAAACATTGTGTCTTGCCATCAGGTGGAGAACTTCTCCATATCGGCCAGAGGGAAGGATCTGTTTGTTGGGGCTACGCTGCAGATCACGAACCAGAGACGATATGGTCTAGTGGGGCCTAATGGGTGCGTACTTGCTTGTCTTCCTTTCTTACAGGTACCACAAGTGCTACGCAGAGTTGTGTCCCTTAGGTGGGCCTAAAACCAATGACCGTGGTTCAAATCCCACATTCACCCTGATTGTTTCTTTGTTTATCGGGGGCACGGGTGGCCCAGTCGTCTAAGGCTGTGCAGAATTGCGTTCCTTGGACACACCAGAAACCTATGATTGTGGGTTCGAATCCCGGTTCGCCCCGATTATGTTTCTAGGTTTGTCAGCACCATACCCGTGCTCGTGGGTTTCACCGAAGTGGTAAACATCTGAGACCTGCATCACTTCGGACTTTCCTCTCACATGAAGCTGACATGCCGTGATATAACTGGAATACTGTTAAAAGCGGCGTTAAACACAACTCACTCACTCACTCTTGGTTTATCAGCACCATGTCCGTACTCTTGGGTTTCACCGAAGTGGTAAACGGCTAACTCCTGCATCACTTAGGGCTTTCCTCCCACATCAAGCTGCCATGCCGTGATGCAACTGAAATACTGTTCAATACGTCAAAAACATTAAACCCAACTCACTCACTCATATCTTACAGGACTAATTAGCTGTGATCATGGTGATTATATTTAATTATAATTATTTAATAATACCTCAAACGCAAAACTTTTCTCATGAAAATTGGTCATTTACTTTATAAAGGACACTTTTATCAAGGCATTACCATAGAAAAGACATAAAGGAAGTTATTTTCCCAACTTTTTAGCCAAATTAGAAAGTTTGGCCTCTATCAATACCCAAATATATTTTCTAGAAACAAGGAAGCTGGGATTCTTGTGAAGCAATGTTTAATGTGATTGAAGACGATCAAACTTAAATGATTTATGTGTATATCACTTTGTAGAAACTAGCAGCTCTGAACACAAGTCATGAAATAAACTCATTAAATATATTGTGAAGAAGTGGTGAACTATTATTATGATTATTATTAAAGTATGGATTAGTCTCACCTGGACAAGTGTTCTAAGATGCTGCAATGTGTAAGAGAGTTGCATCCTTTAGCTACTTGAAAACTAACTTGTGGGTATTCCGGCTTAGAATTGGTCCCTAAAATACTCACGGAAATGAAAAAAACTGTTTTTCTCAATTTAAAAATCGACACAAAGTGTTACATAGCTGTAAATACGAAATGCCCAAACAACTCGAAAAGTACTAGTCTGGATTTGCTAGTTTGATCACATCACAGTGAACAATACAAAATGTACTTTGCAGGAGGTAATTTGTCGGCACTTTCAACATTAAAAGATAAAACTAAGTCCAAATTGACATAGCAGAAACAGACTATAGGCATTATGCACCTGTTCTCACCTGTCGTCAAGGTGTCATAGGTCACCTTGATCTACTTACACCTGGTTATGCCCTGTTTCACAATAGTCTGTTTTATTCACATTTATACACACTTTTACGTGTAAAAAGGCTTAAAAACATTTGATACGCTGTATTTGTGCCACGACCCAATTAGTACTAATTTAGTTGTTTGAATATTTACATATTTTGTATATTAACTGCCTTTATTTAAGATCTAAGGTCGAAAAAACAGGTTTTTTTATATTTCCGTGAGTACTTTAGCAACCTTTGCTGGTCCTAAGAGGGGACTTAATGAATTGGGGGGTCAAGCTCTGTGACTTGGTTGATTGTTGATGGTGTGTCAGTATAACATGACAGAGGAACGTTGCTCATAATATCAATCACTGCATTGTCTCATCCATACTCAATTATTTAGCTGAATTAGTCCAGAGTGCATTCTAAACACAGTGTTCCTGTTAACTGGTAATTACCAGTTTTTTACCAGTAAAATTAGGCTTGGACCGGTAATTCATGTGACTGCAAGTCCCTGTGGACCGGCAATTAAAGTACCTTACAAATCTTTGTTGAACAAAACATCGGCGATATTCACATAAGTATATTTTTCAAACGAAGTCAGCTTGTCTTGGGTTCCCCTTGTCTATTTCTAGTGCAAGGAAATAACATTTAAGTATATATTTGTATATATTACTTAGTCTCGAAATATTAAAAAAGAAGAGAGAATTGTGACTGAACTTTGTGTGAATGACAAGTAAATCTAACTAAGTTACTTCAGAGATGACTTCATTGCATTGAATATGATGTTGAGGGAATTAAAACCAGGTAATTTTCATATGATTTTTTATTTGTTGAAAGTTGGGACTGACAAAAATTAGAGGGGACTGGTAATTTTTAGAGTTGCCAGTCCACCAGACTGGCAGTTTCAAAAGCCAGCGGTAACACTGTAAACAACAAATAAACAAAGCATGAATTGTTGACTCATCCTGATTATCATGATGGTTCTCTGTGTGTCAGCACTAAACACTTGCTTGTGGGTTTCGCCACAATGGTAAGAGCCCCGTGAAGATTCCAGGGTAGAATAGGTCTTCAGCAACCCATGCTTGCCATAAAAGGCGACTATGCTTGTCGTAAAAGGCGACTAACAGGATCGTATGGTCAGAATCGCTGACTTGGTTGATGCATGTCATTGATCCCAATTGCGTGGATCGATGCTCATGATATTAATCACTGGATTGTCTGGTCCAGACTCGATTATTTACAGATCGCCGTCATATAGCTGGAATATTGCTGAGTGCGTCGTTAAACAACAAACCACAGTGGTACGCATCTAAAGCCTGCATTAATTTAGGCTTTCCTCCCACATGAAGATGACATGATGTGAAATACCCTTGAAAGCTGCTTTTAACCGAACTCATTTACACACAAACTGTTTCATCTTGTATTCCTAATGAATTTATGTGATCTTCACTCAGGCACGGCAAGACCACGTTGCTGAAACACATCCAGAGCAGATCCCTGAACATTCCCCCCAACATAGATGTGCTGTACTGTGAACAGGGTAAGCACCCCCAGTAATCATCTGTAAATTGTGGGGATTCCAAGTAAAAATTGTTTCCAGCAACCTATGATTGTCGTACAAGACAACCTAATGGGTCAAGTCGTCAGGCTCGGTGACTAACATGTGGCTGGAGGGGGCATGGGCGGCCCACTCGTCTAAGGTGCCGTGATTCACTGTGCAGAGTTGTGTCCCCTGGGCACGCCAGAAACCTATGATTGTGGGTTCGAATCCTGGTTCGCCCCAATTATGTTTCTAGGTTTGTCAGCACCATACCCATGGTCGTTGGTTTCACCGAGGTGGTAAACGTTTGAGCCATGCATCACTTCAGGCTTTCCTCCCAAATTAAGCCGACATGCCATGATATAACTGGAATACTGTTACAAGCTGCTTTAAACCCAACTCACTCACCTCATGTGGCTGGAATATGGCTGAGTGCAGCAGAAACAACAAACAAATAATTGTGATTGGAATAATATGGATAACAACTTTTTTATGATACATATCAATGTTTCACAGCTACTTTTTGCCCCTTCATCACATAGATCCTTGATTCAAGGTGACTCCTTGAATCTTAATCCGTTGAATCGTTGATTCAGGGTGACTCCTTGAATCTTCATCACATGGATCCTTGATTCAGGGCAACTCCTTGAATCTTCATCAGTTGAATCCTTGATTCAGAGCGACTCCTTGAATCGTCATCACATGGATCCTTGATTCAGGGTGACTCCTTGAATCTTCATCACATGGGTCCTTGATTCAGGGCTACTCCTTGAATCTTCATCAGTTGAATCCTTGATTCAGAGCGACTCCTTGAATCTTCATCAGTTGAATCCTTGATCTGGGGCGACTCCTTGAATCTTCATCAGTTGAATCCTTGATTCAGGGCGACTCCTTGAATCTTCATCAGTTGAATCCACGAATCAGGGCCAGTTTTTACACGTTCCACCTGTTGAAGGGTCAAGAAGCATCCCTGAAACGTTGTATATATATTACTATAATGAAGAAGTTGTTATCCATAATACTCCTTGTCATGTTAACATCCTACTTCTAAATGCTTATTAAGACTTTCATCAAACAAAACAAACCTTGTCCAACTTGTGGCTGATTTGTGTGTGTAGAGGTGCAGGCGAGTGTGGACAAGGCCATCGGCGTGGTGCTGAAGGCCGACAAGAAGCGTGTTGCTCTCATGGAGGAAGAGAAGAAGCTAATGCAAGAGTCTGAGGCTGGCAACACCAACAACAGTGAGAGGCTCAAGCAGGTTGGTCATCATTCGGCTGGAGGGGATTTCGGGCTGTGGGGTAGCCTCGTGGTTTAATCTTTTGCTCGTCACGCCAAAGACCTTGTTCGATTCCCCACTTGGGTACAATGAGTCAAGACCATTTCTTGTGTCCCCTGCTGCGATATTTCTTAAATATTGCTAAAAGTGTCATAATACCATACTAACTTGTGACAATGATATCACCGTTGTTTGTCTTGAGTTTGCCAGTTTGGTGTGTAGAGTTGCATCCCTTTGTTGTGTCAGGATCAGCTAATTATTGGATTGAATCCTAGTTCTCCCTGATTTTTTAAATTGATACTGTTCGTGGGTCTGTGGGCCTGTGTCAAGTTGAACTGTATCACCCATTAAGCTGAAACACTGTGCTTGTTCAAAGTGTTGTTCAAAGTGGGGTTCTACCCAACTCATTCACAGGGGTTCCTCGATTGTCCAGTGTGTTATATATTCATGCTATTGCTATGATTGTGATGAACACCTTTGTTTTGTGTCAGGTTCGAATGACACAGCGCTAAAAATAGCTGTGTGCAAACCACACTCTTCTATCAAGAGTGAAACAAGCAATGATATCCCCTGTACTTTTTACGCATACTCTAAAATACAACTGGGAAGATCTTGTAGGATTTCCTTCAATTGTCTTTAAACTCAGGAAAACATATCCAGCTAAAGTTTAACTTATAACAGCTTTCTGATACAGTTAGAGTAGTTAGTTCAGGGTTTTATTTAGACTTGCTCAGAGGCCAGGTGTGATGAACAAGGACAAGGACAAGTTCCTATTCATAAACAACTCCTTTATTTTAATTAGGGGCGGTCAGGTAGCCTAGTGGTTAAAGCGTTTGCTCGTCACGCAGAAGCCCCGGGTTCGATTCCCAACATGGGTACAATATGTGAAGCCCATTTCTGGTGTCCGCCATCGTGATATTGCTGGAATATTGCTGAAAGCGACGTAAAATATAACCTCCCTCTCATCTTATTATGCGTAAGAAAGAAAACAATCTTATTTTGATACCACCACTTCAGTGATTGGCTGTTGAATCTGTAAATAACGTTATGATGAACTCCACGCCTTGTTTCTTCTGTCCAGGTGTACGAGGAGCTGCGTGCTATCGGCGCGGATGCAGCGGAGTCGAAGGCGCGTAGGATCCTGGCTGGTCTCGGCTTCACAAAGAATATGATGGACAGGTCCACCAAAGACCTGTCTGGAGGCTGGAGGATGAGAGTGTCACTTGCCAGGTAGGTACAGGATCACAGAGCTGCTGGGTGGTGTAGAGAGGACAACAAAATGTGGCTTTCCTAATTCAGCTCGCTTCTTCTTTTGTTCTTCACTGTGAATAGCTGCGAAATTGGAGTTACCCAATAATCACTCACTCTCTGTTTTTATTCTAGTTGTCGGGAAGTGAGTGAGTGAGTGAGTTTGGTTTAACGCCGCTTTTAACAGTATTCCAGTTATATCGCGGTGTGTCAGCTTAATGTGGGAGGAAAGCCCGAAGAGATGCAGGTCTCAGACGTTTACCACTTCGGTGAAACCCACGAGCACGGGTATGGTGCTGACAAACCGGGATTCGAACCCACAATCATAGGTTTCTGGCATGCCAAAGGGACACAACTCTGCACAGCGAATCGCTGAATGACTGGGCCACCCGTGCCCCCTTGTCAGCAAGCTTGGTGAGAGGCTGCTTTCAACGAAGTGTCCTGATAGGGTGTACTGGTCAGGCTCGCTGACTTCGTTGATGCATGTCATCATATCCCAGTTGTGTGAATCGATGGTCATGATGTCAGTCACTGGATTGTTTGGTCCAGACTGGATTAGTTACAGACCGCTGTCATATGGCTGGAATATTGCTGAGTGCAGCATTAAACAAATAACAAACAAACAAGCAAACACAGACCGCTGTCATATAGCTGGAATATTGCTGATTGCAGCGTTAAACAACAAACAAACAAACAAGCAAACACTAGTGGTAGTAATGGACCAATAGCAGAACCAGCTGTCATCATGTTTCCCTACAGATTGGCTGCATTTGCATGGAGATGATTTCACATCTTTTATTCAGCTAGACAGCTGTCAAATTTTTGCATGTGGTGTTTTGACTGACTAAGCCAAAAAAAGACTTAAAATATCCACCCCCATAACCACACATACCCACACCCGCATCCACCCCCACAACCACAAGTCACCCCCCTGCCCCCTCTGCTACCCCTGGGTCAGGTGGCCAGACTTTGTGACTTTGTGTCATTGTACACCAGCAAGGTGGAGTGTTGTCCTGTATCAATCAGGCCGCCTTCATATAGCTGTAATATTGCTGAGTTGGGCATTACACAACAGAGTTTGCTACATTTTCAAAGTTCTAAAGAGACTGATGTTTGAGTAGAGTGTACTGTTGTCTAGCCGGACTAGTAAAACCCTTGTGTTGATTCAGGGCATTGTTCTTGGAGCCAACGTTGCTGATGTTGGACGAACCCACCAACCATCTGGACCTGAACGCCGTCATCTGGCTGGACAAGTAAGTGATGCCGGATGATTCTCTCTAGTATGTGCCAACTATGTGAATACATGGATACTGCCTCGGCAGCTTTAATTGTTTTCAGACACAGCGCAAAGTCAGTACAGACTTTGTTTACAGGTTTTTAACTTTTGGCGGGGTGGTGGGGTAGCCTAGTGGTGAAAGCGTTTGCTCCTCATGCCGAAGACCCGGGTTCGATTCCCAACATCGGTACAAAGTGTGAAGCCCATTTCTGGTGTCCCCGACCGCCTCCGTGGTACAGTGGTAGTGCGTCCGCCCGGAGAGCGGAAGGTCAGGGGTTTGATCCCCAGCCGCGTCATACCGAAAGACGTTAAAAGATGGTACTTGTTGTTACCCTGTCTGGCGCTCGGCGCTCCGTATACTGTGTCTGAGTGGGGTATTCCTGTTAAACTGCGGCATGGTATCTCAGTGAGCTAGCACTTTAAATGGGCATCAGTCCGGACTAGTACAAGCAGCCACACACACACACATACACTTGCAGGCACGTCGCTGTAAAAGTTCTATAATCTTGGACGTGACGTTAAACCCTATTTCATGAAATCTCACCTCAGGTGTCCCCTGCTGTTATGTTGCTGGAATATTGCTGAAAGCGGGTAAAACCATACTCACTCACTCACTTAGCTTTTGACAATATACATTTTCAATGGAAGTGTTGGGTCAGGGCTCGATTTAAGGCACCCTGTGCATGTTGACATGAAAACCTAGTTGCCACAGACAAAGCCAGGTTGCACCTTGGTCCCATAAACTTGTCAAGTTGAAACAGGCAGCTGCTGCTAGTGTCGCATCAATTAATGACACATTGCTGTAATTTTTGTAAAACATAATCTTGAAGTACCCACCGTTTGATGATATCAAGCCGACGAAAGCGTAACAAATAACACAGGGATTACTGATGTTGTATGATACATAAAGTTTAGAGGTACTGAATGTGTTCAGAAATAAAAAAAATTGTGTGGATAAGTGAGGGACAAATGAGTTGAAAGTCTTTGAATTCACTAAGTGCCTGTAGATATTATTATTATGCCTCAAAGTGAGATTGACCAATCAGAGGGCAGAACAACTAACTCCACATGAACCCGTATACAGTCAGTAAAAATCCAAGATGGTTGTTACTGACCTAATATGAGACCGTATACCGTCAGTACCAGCCATCTTGGATTTCCAACACCCACCTCATATATTTCACATGGAAATTCTGGTACAGAAGTTTCTTAACGACGCTGTTCTGTGTTTTATTATCATTATTTGTGATGAGCAAAGCCATCATTTATTAAAGAAACCACGTTCATGACTTTATTGATAAAAGTTATAGAGAAAAGAAGCTCAAAACCGAGGTCACTGAGTTACAAATAGCAACGTCATAGAACTTAGTATAGGATGACGTCAATAACAAGAAACGTGAAGAGAATAAACAGCAGCTCGTCGTTAGGGGAAAGCGGCCTCAAGTTACACTGGCCCGCATATTTCTGTTACCATGCGGGCAATTTTGATGAAAATTCTATCCATTTTAGCTATAATACTTTAAACGTGCATAATATATATTCAATTGATAACACTTAAGTTTACGTTAAAGCGTTGTATTTCGGAAACATGTACTGGTCCTGTCGTTCATACCGTTGTAAGTGTCAAGGATTTATTTTGACATGACATGTGCGACAATGATACCAAATAGTGTGTACTTTTCGGCATAATAAATTTGTTATGGTGTCTTTAGTTGCCGTATACGGTGTCATTTTAGGTTAGCAGAAAAATTTTGGTCGAGGCGTGAGCCGATATATTTTCCTGCTAACCTAATATGACACCGTATACGGCAACTAAAGAAACCATAACTAATAATATTGGGTTGCATTTTTCAATATGCCCTGGTGCAAGTTTTATATACCGTATTTTCTTGAGTATAGTGCGCACTTTTTTTCGGAAAAACACAGCTGTGTAGAAGGGGGTGCGCATTATACACGAATTATGAGTTTGGATGTTTTTTCCTCCCATGGAAAGACATTACGTACCGTGAGCACGAAACACCGGAAATACCATGTCAACAAATCCATACTGAAGTACGCAAAATAATTATGTAATTACACTGTCTGTCTATAAAAAGTGTTCTTTGTATTTCTGGACTTATGTTTGTAACTTACTTCATTAATTTTATTCAAAATTCCTTATAATATTGTTTTTATTAATTTCGGCGAAATCGTGTGTGAAGCGATCGGAAGATCGCACAACTCACCATTATTAACAGCAACCACGGTCAGAATACCGCTATTGACGCCTTGAAACGAACTTTAGTTGACAGAGAATGGATACATATATCATAAATGACATACTTTGACTCGTTAAAAGTCATATTTGTTTTTGTTTGACGATTCTATGTCAACATGAAATTCTCGCGCTCACGTGCTCACGTGCGCGTGAGCCTTGACGGTGACTGGTCAGACATGTTCCATGTAAAAAATAATACCCGGGAATAGCGATCAGCTGCTTCGCTTAGGGTTATTATTATTTTAAATATGTTTAGTAAAGGCTGCATATAATTAAGAAAATAATGGAATATATTATTCCTGATAAATAAAATAGTTTCAGATACAATTGTTGCCGATCCTTGCATTAAAAATCCTATAAAGTTATATCACTGGGTGTGTCTTGACCGAATCACCGGTCGATTCCAAGAAAACGTGTGTACAGCTGATTGCTGTTTCCGGCTTAGTTTACGAGAAAATACACAAGGTAATCTTAATCCCTAGATATAAAACAATGCCTAGCAGAACAATAAATACTATTTAAACGGTAAATAAACCGTTCGTTTGCCGGACTTCGCTGAAAGGGTACGGTGTAAATTTTTTCTGGGCATAATATTCAAATTTCTTTTTTTCCAAAATATTGAACCCGCTAGAGGGGGGTGCGCATTATACATGGGTGCGCACTATACTCAAGAAAATACGGTAGCTTAATCAAGCTCTGTGGGTGTTACTTTGAGATCAATAGTTTTGAACTACCGTATTTGCTGTATTAAGCGTCCCTCTCCATGAAGCACCTCATGACCAATTCTTGACCAGTCTTTACCGGCACCCAGTACCAAGCCTGAAAATGTTCATATCCGTCCCTTTTTCTTGTGCGTTTGACACCTTTTAAAACAGCAGCGCGAAACATGTATATAAATGCCTTATAACTAATATAAAAAAAGTTACTTTCATCGACGTTTCGACCATGTTGAATCTTCACCTACTGATATCTGACAACAAATTTAACTTGTGAATGGTTTTAATAAGCACTCCCTATGCTAATGTTCTAAGTGCCCGGGGCACATACTGGAGCAAGTATGTTAGTTGTAAATACAATTCCGTGATATTCAGCCTCATCCAGATGAGTCCCTGACTCCCAACTGAGATTCTATCAGAATGGTTCTGCTGGGTGAGTTATAGCTATGTGTCAGCAACCTATAGATATTCGATAGTAAACGAACGGTGCTTCACTGGTTGGTCTGGTCTCGGTCCTTTAACGGACTGCGGTTGCTTATGTGACTGCCTCCGTGGTCCATTAGATAGAGCGTCTGCCCTGAGAGTGGAAGGTCAGTGGTTTGATTCCCAACTGGCCATACCAAAGGATGTTAAAAAATGGTATTTCTTTGTTACCCAGTCTGACCCTTTGCATTAAGGGCATAAAACCCAGGCTGTTTGGCTAGGAGTATGTTTACTGTGTCATAGTGGGGTATCTATGTTTAAATGCGGTATGGTATCTCAGTAGACCACACACACATGAATGCATGTCACAGTATGAGTGAATAATCTTGAATGCGATCATATGTTAAACTCCTTTTCACCTCATCAGTAACGTAAGGTGAGGTAAATTTCACTAAATCACCATTCATACTGATCAGGACCTGTGAAGATCCAGGGTAGAATAGGTCTTCAGCAACCCCTGCTTGCCGCAATAAGTGATTATGCTTGTCAGAAGAGGCGACTAACGAGATGGGCTGGTCAGGCTTGCTGACTTGGTTGATGCATGTCATCGTATTGAACAGCATTAAACAACAAACAAACAAACAAACAAACAAGGCATACTGATCAATGTCTCAACATCTCCCTCACTTGTCACAGCTACCTGCAGACGTGGAAGAAGACCCTGCTTGTGGTGTCACATGACCAAAGTTTCCTTGACAACGTGTGTACTGACATCATCCACTTGGACATGCAAAAACTCTTCTATTACCGTGGCAACTTCAATGCTTTTAAGAAGATGTTTGTGCAAAAGCGGAAAGAGCAGATTAAGGATTACGAGAAGCAGGAGAAGAGGATTAAGGACCTCAAGGCTTCGGGACAGTCCAAGAAGAAGGCGGTATGTAGCTAGTCAGGGAAGAAGGCAGTGTGAAGCTAGTCAGGGAAGAAGGCGGTGTGTAGCTAGTCAGGGAAGAAGGCGGTGTGTAGCTAGTCAGGGAAGAAGGCGGTATGTAGCTAGTCAGGGAAGAAGGTGGTATGTAGCTAGACAGGGAAGAATGTGGTGTGTAGCTAGTCAGGGAAGAAGGAGGTATGTAGCTAGTCAGGGAAGAAGGAGGTATGTAGCTAGACAGGGAAGAATGTGGTATGTAGCTAGTCAGGGAAGAAGGCGGTGTGTAGCTAGTCAGGGAAGAAGGAGGTATGTAGCTAGTCAGGGAAGAAGGAGGTATGTAGCTAGTCAGGGAAGAAGGTGGTATGTAGCTAGTCAGGGAAGAAGGTGGTATGTAGCTAGTCAGGGAAGAAGGAGGTATGTAGCTAGTCAGGGAAGAATGTGGTATGTAGCTAGTCAGGGAAGAATGTGGTATGTAGCTAGTCAGGGAAGAAGGCAGTGTGTAGCTAGTCAGGGAAGAAGGCGGTGTGTAGCTAGTCAGGGAAGAAGGTGGTATGTCCTTGGTCACTGATACATGGCCAATGTGTTTATAATCACCATACTCTCCTCTGCCTGTGTTTATATTCACCATACGTCCCCTGCCTCTGTTAATATTCATCATACACCCCCTGCCTCTGTTTATATTCATCATACGTCCCCTGCCTCTGTTTATATTTATCATACACCCCCTGCCTCTTTATATTCATCTTACTCCCCACTGCCTCTGTTTATATTGATCATACCCCAATGCCTGTGTTTATATTCATCATACATCCCTGGCTGTGTATATATTCATCATGCACCCCTGCCTGTGTTTATGTTTATCATACCCCAATGCCTCTGTTTATATTGATCATACCCCAATGCCTGTGTTTATATTCATCATACATCCCTACCTGTGTATATATTCATCATGCATCCCTGCCTGTGTTTATATTCATCATACACCCCACTGTCTGTGTTTATATTCATCATACACTCCTGCCTGTGTTTATATTCATCGTACACCCCTGCCTGTGTTTATATTCATCATGCATCCCTGCCTGTGTTTATATTCATCATATACCCCAATGCCTGTGTTTATATTCATCGTACACCCCCTGCCACTGTTTATATGCATCATTCACCCCCTGCCTCTGTTTATATTCATCATATACCCCACTACCTCTGTGTATATTCATCATACACCCCACTGCCTGTGTTTATATTCATCATACACCCCCTGCCTCTGTTTATATTCATCATACACCCCACTGCCTCTGTTTATATTCATCATATACCCCACTACCTCTGTGTATATTCATCATACACCCCACTGCCTGTGTTTATATTCATCATACACCCCACTGCCTGTGTTTATATTCATCATACACCCCACTGCCTCTGTTTATATTCATCATATACCCCACTACCTCTGTGTATATTCATCATACACCCCACTGCCTCTGTTTATATTCATCATACACCACCTGCCTATGTTTATATTCATCATACACCCCCTGCGTCTGATACCCCCTGCCTTTGTTTATATTAATCATACACCCCCTGCTTCTGTTTATATTCATCATACCCCACTGCCTCTGTTTATATTCATCATACACATCCTGCCTCTGTTTATATTCATCATACACATCCTGCCTCTGTTTATATTCACCATACACATCCTGCCTCTGTTTATATTCACCATAGACATCCTGCCTCTGTTTATATTCACCATACACATCCTGCCTCTGTTTATATTCACCATACACATCCTGCCTCTGTTTATATTCACCATAGACATCCTGCCTCTGTTTATATTCACCATAGACATCCTGCCTCTGTTTATATTCACCATACACATCCTGCCTCTGTTTATATTCACCATAGACATCCTGCCTCTGTTTATATTCACCATACATATCCTGCCTCTGTTTATATTCATCATACACATCCTGCCTCTGTTTATATTCACCATACATATCCTGCCTCTGTTTATATTCACCATAGACATCCTGCCTCTGTTTATATTCACCATACATATCCTGCCTCTGTTTATATTCACCATACATATCCTGCCTCTGTTTATATTCACCATAGACATCCTGCCTCTGTTTATATTCACCATACACATCCTGCCTCTGTTTATATTCATCATACACATCCTGCCTATGTTTATATTCATCATACACCCCCTGCGTCTGATACCCCCTGCCTTTGTTTATATTAATCATACACCCCCTGCTTCTGTTTATATTCATCATACCCCACTGCCTCTGTTTATATTCATCATACACATCCTGCCTCTGTTTATATTCATCATACACATCCTGCCTCTGTTTATATTCACCATACACATCCTGCCTCTGTTTATATTCACCATAGACATCCTGCCTCTGTTTATATTCACCATACACATCCTGCCTCTGTTTATATTCACCATACACATCCTGCCTCTGTTTATATTCACCATAGACATCCTGCCTCTGTTTATATTCACCATAGACATCCTGCCTCTGTTTATATTCACCATACACATCCTGCCTCTGTTTATATTCACCATAGACATCCTGCCTCTGTTTATATTCACCATACATATCCTGCCTCTGTTTATATTCATCATACACATCCTGCCTCTGTTTATATTCACCATACATATCCTGCCTCTGTTTATATTCACCATAGACATCCTGCCTCTGTTTATATTCACCATACATATCCTGCCTCTGTTTATATTCACCATACACCCACCGTTACATTGTAGGAGGAGAAACAAAAGGAAGCCATGACGCGGAAGCAGGCAAAGAACAAGGCGAAGCAGTCGTTGTTCGCTGAGGAGGAGAAGCCGACAGAGTTGCTGCAAAAACCTCGAGATTACATCGTCAAGTTTTCCTTCCCAAAGCCCACTCCTCTCAGCCCCCCTATCCTGGGTGCCCACAGTGAGTATATGAACCTAACCTTCTTATCTCGGCTGCTATACTGGGTGCCCATAGTCAGTATATGAACCTAGCCCTCTTATTTAAGCCGCTATACTGTGTCCCCACAGTGAGTATATGAACCTAACCCTCTTATCCCAGCTGCTATACTGGGTGCCCATAGTGAGTATATGAACCTAACCTTCTTATCTCGGCCGCTATACTGGGTCCCCACAGTGAGTATGTGAACCTAACCTTCTTATCTCAGCCGCTATACTGGGTCCTCACAGTGAGTATATGAACCTAACCTTCTTATCTCAGCCGCTATACTGGGTCCCCACAGTGAGTATATGAACCTAACCTTCTTATCTCAGCCGCTATACTGGGTCCCCACAGTGAGTTTATCCCCCAAGCCCACTCACCCCTATGCTGGGTGCAGAGTGAGTATATGAACCCAACCCACTCACCCCTATACTGGGTGCACAGTGAGTATATGAACCTAACCTACTCACCCCTATACTGGGTGCACAGTGAGTATATGAAGCTAACCCACTCACCCCTATACTGGGTGCACAGTGAGTATATGAACCCAACCCACTCACCCCTATACTGGGTGCACAGTGAATATATGAACCCAACCCACTCACCCCTATACTGGGTGCACAGTGAGTATATGAACCCAACCCACTCACCCCTATACTGGGTGCACAGTGAGTATATGAACCTAACCCACTCATCCCTATACTTAGTAAGGGGGCACGGGTGGCCCAGTCATCTAAGGCGGCGTGATTCACTGTGCAGAGTTGCGTCCCTTGGGCATGCCAAGAACCTATGATTGTGGGTTCTAATCCCGGTTCGCCCCGATTATGTTTCAAGGTTTTTCAGCACCATACCTGTGCTCGTGGGTTTCACCGAAGTGGTCAACGTCTGAGACCTGCATCACTTTGGGGTTTCCGCCCACTATAAGCTGAATTGCCGCGATATAACTGTGATTATTACTTGCCTGTGAAGAGATCACCCTTTTAATAAACATTCAGCTGTATTACACATTGTGTAATACCAAAACGCGTGCTTATGTACTCTCGGAACACGTTTCAACCTTGTTGCTAGGCTGACGTCACTTGGCATTGTTTCGCCGAAGGATCTAGCAACAAATTTCCACAAATTACGTAATCGGGTATTGTGATGTGATTGTAAACTTTGAGGTGCAAGGCCCCGTTCCACAAGGCGATCGTACGGTAGCACAACGACACTCGTTGGTCTAAGTTGAAGTATGTGAGTTGCGATAACCTTAACGCTACGATAATTTTGTGGAACGGACACCTGAAGGTGAATAGTTTCACTCGTCAGATACCGCAACTATTCACTCGTTTCATAAAATTGGTACTACATGGGAGCTAATTTAGTATTCTATATTACTGTTAAAAGCGATGTTAAACCCAACTCACTCACTCACTCACACCTTTACTTGGTGCCCAGAATGTGCTCAGACAATTGAGGGTTCAGTTTACATCACACAGATAGCAATGCTTCTTGCTTGACAATAATTTACCACCTCCGTGGTCTAGTGGTGGAGCATCCACCAGGGGAGATCGGAAGGTCCGGGGCTCTATCCCCAGCCGCGTCATACCAAAGGACGTTAAAAGATGGTACTTGTTGTTAACCTTGCTGGCGCTCGGCAGTAAGGGGCTAAAACGAGGACTGGTCGGCTCAGAATCAGAATGCTGTGTCTGAGTGGGGTATTCATGTTAAACTGTGGCATCGTATCTCTTTGTGCTAGCTCTATAAATTGGCATCAATCTGGACGAGTACACACAGACACACTCACACACTACACCATGCTTTATCAAGTTGATAAACTTGATAAAGCATCTGTCAGACGAGCGAAAAGTCTGTGGTCAATTCCTGGCATCACACCATCACACCAAAAGACGTTTCCAAGGTAGTACTTGTTCTTAGCCAGCCTGGCGCTCTCTGTCTGAGTGGGGTATCCATGTTAAACTGTGGCATGGTATCTCAGAGGGCTAGCACTGTAAAACAGAGATTAGTCCTGGCTAGAATATGCAGTTATATAGGCTTAAGTACAATGATCTTGAATGTGACATTAAACCACATTGCACCTCACCATTAATGGTAGGCAATCATAGTGTTCACACAACATTCATGCACGGTTACATTGCCTTGCAGGTGAGGTTATCTGGTAGCCTAGTGGTTAAAGCGTTTGCTCGTAACACCAAAGACCAGGGTTCGAATCCCTAAATGGATACAATGTTTGAAGCCCATTGCTGGTGTCCCAATCATAGTATTGTTGGAATATTGCTAAAGGCGGCGTAAAACCATACTCACTCACTCACTCGTATTGCAGCTGTGTCGATTCACAGGTGATGAAGGATGTGTAAACGAACAATAAAGGATCGCCGATGGGGTCATCTGTACTTAAAGTGTTTGCTGTTGTGTATTTCAGATGTCACATTTGGCTATGATGGACAGAGGCCACTTTTCAAGAACCTGGACTTTGGTATTGATATGTCATCCAGAGGTGAGAAGAGGGAGTTATGTCCCTTGAATTGTTTGCACCCAAGGTTGCTCATGTGCTCATTTACCATTTTGCCCCGATCCAAGTTCTGATAACTGTCTCCCCTCCGTTGGTTAAACAGACCTTAATAGTGCTTGGACCGAGGTCAGAATGTATGGTTGGGTATTGGGATCTGAGAAGTTCTCAATAACGGATCGGGTTTAGCCAGATTCGAGTCCGTTTTCAAAGACTCAAGTACCTGAAACAAAGGGGAATAACTCTAAAATCATAAGGGTCCTGATGGTTGATAATGGATTGCACAAAATCAATTTATTGTTAATGGAAAACTACCTCTGTACCGTTTTACAGTTGTAGGGGTAGCCTAGTGGTTAAAGCGTTCGCTCGTCATGCCGAAGACCCGGGTTCGATTCCCGACATGGGTACAATGTGCGAAGCCTATTTCTGGTGTCCTCCGCTGTGATATTGCTGGAATATTGCTAAAAGCGGCGTAAAACCAAACTCACTCACTCACTCATTTTACAGTTGAAGGTGTCTGTCATTTCATCCATTAATCATGACCACTGTCCACCTGATCTCCGATTCCTTCCAGGCTCTAAAGTAATTATCAATATGTACAGTATTCTACAGGACCCTGCAAGGACCCTTAAAATTAATTATTGGGGTCCTCTGGACCTCCACTTTTGTAAGTCAAGGTAAAACCCTGGTGGTCTGGTGCACTAGTGCTCTTTTCAGGGAGGGGGCGGTCGGGTAGCCTAGTGGTTAAAGCGTTCACTCGTCACGCCGAAGACCCGGGTTCGATTCCCCACGTGGGTACAATGTGTGAAGCCCATTTCTGGTGTCCCCCGCCGTGATATTGCTGGGATATTGCTAAAAGCGGCGTAAAACCATACTCACTCACTCACTCACTTTTGGGACACTTTCGGTGAGTGTCGAACACTCCTAGTATGTGATAACACTATTTATTCTTCTGTACATCTTGTAAATACTATTGATATTGACCATTCTGAGTTGTGGTTGGTTCATGTAAGACTGCTAGATTTTGGAAAAAATCTATGTTTCATTTTCACTTGTCTCGGAACTTGTCTGTGTTTACTGTTGGATGTTGACTGGCCACTGATGCTGCTGAAAATATGCTGACAGGTTTTGTTGACATGCAGTCATGGAATGAGATAAAAAGACACTTTCCCTTTGTTTATCAATTTGATCCTGAGTAAACATATCATCACTTGTTTTGTGAGAACATTTTCAGTTTTGTTATTACTGCAGCCACAGGCACCATGAGTTAAGTGCAGCAAACAGTCAATCTGGAATGGTAGACTTAAGGATAAATACTACAAAACCTTTCTGATTTCATGAGACTTGTTCCACATGAGTACATTGTGTGAAACCCATTTCCGGTGTCCCCTCCCGTGATTTAGCTGGAATATTGCTAAAAGCGGCATAAAACCACACTCATTCACTCACGAATGAACAAACAAACAAGACTAGTGACTGTGTCCATGCCTGTTTTGTTTATGCATTGCAATGTTTTGTCATTTCAGTTGCAATAGTCGGCCCCAATGGAGTGGGCAAGAGTACATTCCTCAAGCTGTTGACAAAGGAGATACAGCCGGTAAGTTCATTTTGCCTCAACAAAAGTCTTCGAATGAAAAATGAATCTCCCTTTCTCGGATCAACCTCTCCAGGTCCACTTCTCTTGGATCCACCTCTCCAGGTCCACTTCTGTCTGATCCACCTCTCCAGGTCCACTTCTCTCAGATCCACCTCTCCCAGGTCCACTTCTCTCTGATCCACCTCTCCAGGTCCCCTTCTCTCTGATCCACCTCTCCCAGGTCCCCTTATCTCTGATCCACCTCTCCCAGGTCCACTTCTCTCTGATCCACCTCTCCCAGGTCACCTTCTCTCTGATCCACCTTTCCCATTTCCACTTCTCTCTGATCCACCTCTCCAGGTCCACTTCTCTCAGATCCACCTCTCCAGGTCCCCTTATCTCTGATCCACCTCTCCAGATCCCCTTTTCTCTGATCCACCTCTCCAGGTCCCCTTATCTCTTATCCACCTCTCCAGATCCCCTTATCTCTGATCCACCTCTCCAGGTCCCCTTATCTCTGATCCACCTCTCCCAGGTCCCCTTCTCTCTGATCCACCTCTCCAGGTCCCCTTCTCTCTGATACACCTCTCCAGGTCCCCTTCTCTCTGATACACCTCTCAAGGTCCACTTCTCTCAGATCCACCTCTCCAGATCCGCTTCTCTCTGATCCACCTCTCCAGGTCCCCTTCTCTCTGATCCACCTCTCCAGATCCCCTTCTCTCTGATCCACCTCTCCAGATCCCTTTCTCTCTGATCCACCTCTCCAGGTCCACTTCTCTCATATTTACCTCTCCAGGTCCACTTCTCTCAGATTTACCTCTCCAGGTCCCCTTCTCTCTGATCCACCTCTCCAGATCCCTTTCTCTCTGATCCACCTCTCCAGGTCCACTTCTCTCAGATTTACCTCTCAAAGTCCCCTTCTCTCTGATCCACCTCTCCAGGTCCCCTTTTCTCTGATCCACCTCTCCAGATCCCCTTCTCTCTGATACACCTCTCCAGGTCTCCTTCTCTCAGATTTACCTCTCCAGATCTCTTTCTCTCTGATCCACCTCTCCAGGTCCACTTCTCTCAGATTTACCTCTCCAGGTCCCCTTCTCTCTGATCCACCTCTCCAGATCTCTTTCTCTCTGATCCACCTCTCCAGATCCCCTTCTCTCTGATCCACCTCTCCAGATCCCTTTCTCTCTGATCCACCTCTCCAGGTCCCCTTCTCTCAGATTTACCTCTCCAGGTCCCCTTCTCTCTGATCCACCTCTCCCAGGTCCCCTTCTCTCTGATCCACCTCTCCAGGTCCACTTCTCTCAGATTTACCTCCCCAGGTCCCCTTATCTCTGATCCACCTCTCCCAGGTCCCCTTCTCTCTGATCCACCTCTCCAGGTCCACTTCTCTCAGATTTACCTCCCCAGGTCCCCTTCTCTCTAATCCACCTCTCCAGGTCCCCTTCTCTCTGATCCACCTCTCCAGGTCCCCTTCTCTCTGATCCACCTCTCCAGGTCCCCTTATCTCTGATCCACCTCTCCAGGTCCACTTCTCTCAGATTTACCTCCCCAGGTCCCCTTCTCTCTGATCCACCTCTCCAGGTCCACTTCTCTCTGATCCACCTCTCCAGGTCCCCTTCTCTCTGATACACCTCTCCAGGTCCCCTTCTCTCTGATCCACCTCTCCCAGGTCCCCTTCTCTCAGATTTACCTCTCCAGGTCCCCTTCTCTCTGATCCACCTCTCCAGATCCCTTTCTCTCTGATCCACCTCTACAGGTCCCCTTCTCTCTGATCCACCTCTCCAGATCCCTTTCTCTCTGATCCACCTCTCCAGGTCCCCTTCTCTCTGATCCACCTCTCTAGATCCCTTTCTCTCTGATCCACCTCTCCAGGTCCACTTCTCTCAGATTTACCTCTCCAGGTCCACTTCTCTCTGATACACCTCTCCAGATCCACCTTTCTCTGATCCACCTCTCCCAGGTCCCCTTTTTGGGGATCCAGCTCTCCGGAGTCCCCCTCTCCCAGATTGATTTGATTTGGTAGCTTGATTTCAGCTATTTGCCTAACCGGATAGAAGACACGCCACTTTCAGATTTGAGAGTTCAAAATGACGCAGGCTGGGCCAAGAAACATTCTTTCTATTTTGCCATACATTCTTGTCATTCAGTGTCCCCATGAGGATTCCAGCTTAGAATTGATCCCCAGAAACCTATGCATGTCATAAGAGGCGAGTGGTCAGACTCGTGGACTTCATTGTTAGCATGTCCTCCTCCTCCTATATTGCCGTGATTATTGCTCATAATATCAGTCGGGGTGGTCGGGTAGCCTAGTGGTTAAAGCGTTTGCTCGTCACGCCGAAGACCCGGGTTCGAGATCCGAAATGGGTACAATGTGTGAAGCCCATTTCTGGTGTCCCCCGCCGTGATATTGCTGGAATATTGCTAAAAGCGGCGTAAAACATACTCACTCACTCACTCACTCATAATATCAGTCACTAGATTGTCTGGTCCAGACTCGGTTATTTACTGACTGATGACATAGCTTGAACATGGCTAAACAACAAAGAAATACCACACTCTCAAAATTATAAATCTCCGTCACTAATAAAACCACCTCCTACTCTACAATTGATGTTGTTCTTGATTTCAGCAACAAGGAGAAATAAGGAAGAACCATCGATTGGTAAGTTTGATGATTGTTGAAAATTTGGTTTAATTATTTTGAAATAGTGTTTGTACATACCTGAATCTTTTTTCGTTTAGAAAATTGTGATCTTGTGTCAATAAACAGTAAAACAACTCTGAGGCCATGCTATTTGGATTTTATTAATACAGACTCATTGCTGACCAATCAGCTTGTATAGTTTGAAATAGAAATAAAAGTTGTGTACTATATTTTGTTGACTTGACATAAAGTTGTCAGCTATGATAAGGTATGGGATGATTAGTGTTAAGACTTTGTTCTCATTGTTTTGACACAGTCAGACTATATAGGCATTTGATTAAATATTATTCATGGTAAGCCAGGATAAGTTGAGCAATTAACCCCATTTGACTGTGTGAGGTCCGCCCACTCGCAAGTACCATTGTGAAGAAAGGCGGTGGTCCACGACAAGTATTACGAAGGATATGTGCATGTCCTGTCTAATGGCAAGTTCAGTAGCAGATAATAGTATATGTTTATGTGATATGTCCACCGGAGTGTAGTTAATGTCATCTTCATGACCTGCACGTGCACCACATGCGTACACCCTCTCTACTTGTAACAAGGCGACTATGCTTGTCGTAAGAGGCGACTAAAGGGATCGGGTGGTCAGGCTCGCTGGCTTGGTTGATGCATGTCATCAATCCCAATGGCGTGGATCGATGCTCATGATGTCAATCACGGGATTGTCTGGTCCGGACTGGATTATTTATAGACCGCCGTCATATAGCTTGAATATTGCTGAGTGTGGCGTTAAACACCAAACAAAATTTGTAACAAACCAAATATTCTTGCCAAACTTCTGTTCACTGCCTACTTGTCTCAAATATGTTTTGTGAGTTCTACTTATCCTGAACTACCAGTAAGAGTTAACAGTTAATGTTTGCATTTTGTTGTTGAATCTTGTTTATTTTTCAATCCATCGAAGACACAGGAGGACACGATACATTTGGAAATAACTTTAATAGTATTGTGTTGATGTGATATTTGGCTCGGGTGGCAGGTCACAAGAAGTAGATCACTGCCTCTGTGGTCTAGTGGTAGAGCAGCGCGGGGTTCGATCCCCGGTTGTGTCATACCAATAGACATTGAAAGATAGTACTTGTTGTTACGTTGCCTGTCACTCAGCATCAAGGGGCTAAAAACAAGGATGTTATATAAGTGCAATAATCTTGAACCCCAATTCAACTCACCCCACAAGAAGTAGGTGGTAACCCTCTAATATCTACATCACTCTGCTCCCACATGAAGCTGACATGCCGTGATATAACAGGAATACTTTTTAAAGCAACATTAAACCTTACTCACTCGCTGACTCACTGACTTGTTTATTGCAGAGGATAGGGAAGTATGATCAACACTCAGCTGACCAGCTTAACCTTGAGGAGACGCCAGTGGAATATCTTCAGGTAAACACATCTCATACTTGTTCTGTTCATACCGGATACCGCTGTGTCCCGAAACTTGATCCATGGTCGTCAGGGTAGATCTTGGTCTACAGTGAAAGAGATTCGAAATGTTGGATTGATAGAGGAGTATATCTTAACATTCACTCACCCAACAGGAATAGAACTATGCATTCACAAGGTGCACTCCCCCACTCATCACTCATACGGCAGGATCCTCACCTCACCTCACCTCACCTCACCTCAGCAAAAATAGAACTCAGCAGGAGTTTGGCTAATGACACAAGTCTAGCACTATTTTCAGCTTCCACTTTAGTAAAACCCTGGTGGTCTGGTGTAGCACTAAAGTACTCACGGAAATGAAAAAAAAAGTTTTTCTCAATTTAAAAATCGACACAAAGTGTTACGTAGCTGTAAATACGAAATAACAAAAAAACTCGAAAAGTACTGGATTTGCTAGTTTGATCTCAGTGAACAATACAAAATGTACTTTACAGGAGGTAACTTGTCGACATTGATACGCTGTATTTGTGCCACGGCCCAATTAGTACTAATTTAGTTGTTTGAATATTTACATATTTTGTATATTAACTGCATTTATTTAACATGTTTAAGATCTGAGGTCGAAAAAACAGGGTTTTTTTCATTTCCGTGAGTACTTTAGTGCTCTATTCAGAGAGGGGGCGGTCGGGTAGCCTAGTGGGCGTTCGCTCGTCACGCCGAAGATCAGGGTTCGATTCCCCACATGGGTACAATGTGTGAAGCCCATTTCTGGTGTCCCCCGCTGTGATATTGCTGGAATATTGCTAAAAGTGTCGTAAAACCTCTCACTCACACACTCACTCACTCACTCACTCACTCACTCACTCACTCACTCACTCACTCACTCACTCACTCTCACTCACTCATTCACTCTCACTCACTCATTCACTCTATTTCACCATCAAACCCTCAAGAGGTTCACCATGTGGTACACGTCCACAACATGCATCACTTCTGGCTTTCCTCCGAGTGGTATTCTTGATCATCCTCACATCAACGAGTCAGTGCATCATTCTTATACAACACAGAGTAATACTGTACCAACAACTGTCAACATTGATTCACATGTAAAAGACCCGTGAAGATCCGGGGTAGAATGGATCTTCAGCCACCCATGCTTGCCTTAGAAGGTGACTATGCTTGTCATAAGAGGCGACTAACGGGGTCGAGTGGTTTCAAGGGACTCGCTGATTTGGTTGATGCATGTCTTCGCATCCCAATTGCTTGGGTCAATACTCATCATGTCAATCACTGGATTGTCTGGTCCAGACTTGCTTATGTTTCACACTGCTGTCATAGCTGGAATATTGCTGAGTGCCGCGTTAAAAAATAAACAAACAGAAACACGTTGAAATAGAAACTGATCCAGGAATAAGAGTTATCTCCCTTGTTACACTGTAGTAACTACCTAGTGACTACAGCTGTGTGTTCGACTCTTGCAGCGGCTGTTCAACATGCAGTACCAGGATGCCAGGAAGATCCTGGGGAAGTTCGGCCTGGCGAGTCACGGTCACACCATCAAGAACAGCGATCTGTCCGGCGGTCAGAAGGCCAGGGTGGCAATGGCGGAACTCTCCTGCAGGGCCCCGGACGTCCTCATCTTGGTGAGATCATTGAATATTGCTTGGTTTTTGTTTGTGTAATGCCACACTCAGCACTATTCCAGCTATATGACAGCAGTCTTTGAATAATTGTGATTGACATCATGAGCAGTGTTTTACACAAATGGGATACAAGGACATGTGACCCGTGAAGATCCGGGCTAGAATAGGTCTTCGGCAACCCATGCTTGCCGTAAAAGGCGACTATGCTTGTCGTAAAAGGCGACTAACGGGATCGGGTGGTCAGGCTTGCTGACTTGGTTGATGCATGTCATCGTATCTCAATTGCGTGGATCGATGTTCATGATATCAATCACTGGATTGTCTGGTCCAGACTCGATTATTTACAGACCGCCATCATATAGCTGCAATATTGCTGAGTGCGACGTTAAACTAACAAACCAACCAACCAACCAACCAACCAACCAACAAGGACATAATAGAACAAGTACATTTGATATCTTCCTTTTCTAGAACCTTTTTTATATCGTGAAGCAGTGACTGAAAGAAAATATGCTACTCCAAGGAAGTTAATGAACACCCAATGCTGTCATATTACTATAGTTAATGTGTCAAGTCGCAGATTAACAGTAGTAACATTGTTGTTATGCCATGACAGATTTACTTTAGTGATATGAAAGAATCGGGTGGTCCCTAACTCCTTGGATATTATTAGTAACCTTGGTGATCTGTACAGAAAGTTATCAAGTGTTGTGATTGAAGTCTGAAAGTGTTCGCATAAGATCACGATATTTGCAATTACAGGTTAACTATAGTAATATGAAAGAATCGGGTCTTCGTTAACTTCTTTAAAGTTGTGTATGTTGGTCTCTAACATCATCCAAGCCCCCTCAAATTAAGTGTTGAAATCTAAATCTGCAGGTACCTTAGATTCAAATACAGTTTCAGCAAACACCTATGCACCATCTTCCTGAGGCAGGAGTTAACTGACTGGAAATGTCCAGTTTCCACCCTTGCTGAACTTGTCTGGAATCATTGGAGTTATCTGTTGGCTAGACTGACTAGTCTATGCATAGTTCAATCAAAATCGTGTAACGAAATCAACATGTGCAAAGGATATGCAAAGCATGTGTACCGTCATCTGGGCGTTGACAAATATTTTCCAAGTCTTTTCATGTTTTTAATCAAGGTGCTCACATGATTTGATGCGCTTTGCAAAGTAAGACCCGTTTTATTACAAAATATATCTTGATCCTCGATCAGATTGTCTTGAATGGGCACCGCCATTTTGTTTGAGGCAAATGCAAGTGATATGAAAGGTGGAATCTGATTGGTCAATGGGAGGGGCATAGAAGGGACATAACTCGTCATAGTCACTGGTGGCGCTATGTTCGAGCCTAGAAATTCCAGCCTAGTTCAGCAAGGGTGGAAACTGAACTTTTACGTATTGGAGAAAACACGCTCACGAGGTTTTGGTAGCCCTGACCGGGCATGCTCTGTCTACTAATCTACTAAAACCGAGGGAAAGTGTTTTTCCATGGTTATAAACCGAAAAAAGAAACTTAAAACAACATTTATCAACATTTTTATGTTTCGAACATACTTTCCATGAACCTTAGGTAGCCTCGTGGTACACTCACTAGGCTACAGATATGAAGGTTGCGAGTTCGATCCTCGGGAATATAAAGAAAACCTTTGTCATTTGATTTTACATTTCATTACATGTTACAATCTGAACGGAAGTTATATTAATAAAATACCCAGGACATTATATAAAATCCCTGGGATATTATATAAAATCCAAGGGACATTACAACGTCCCTGTTTATGAGATTTAACCAGACTAGAAAGTAAAACCTCACAATAGGTTTTAATGCCTATAGAAAGAAGTCTCTTACTTAATAGCGATCCCAATGAATAGGTTTATAAAGTCAGTTAACTCCCTTCCCTCAGGCAGATGCCTATATACAGGACCTCAGGAGTTCAAATAATGAACATATTACAAAGTTATGAAGCCTAACTGCTCTTGATGGTTTCTACAGACCTGCCAGTGTGTGCTGTGTGTGTTTGAATCTTATGAGGAGAGATTATTCATATTAGGAGCCATTTTTGACAGACCAAACCCAATTTATCTAATAAATCTCTCTCGGTAATGAGGGGACCCATGAAGATCCAGGTAAGAATAGGTCTTCACCAACCAATGCTTATCACAATAGGCGATGCAACTCATGCATGTCATAAAACAGGATCGGGCGGTCAAGGCTCGCTGATTTGGTTGATGCGTGGATCGATGCTCATATCACAGGATTGTCTGGTCCAGACTCGATAATTTACAGACCGCCTTCATGTATCTGGAATATTGCTGAGTGCAGTGTTAAACAACAAACAAACAAAAACAGTAATGATGGTTGGTTAATATGTACAGTTGTAAAAACTTCACTTGACTATATGCAGTACCATCTGTCTCCCCGGAGATGTGAAGTGTTAGGCTCATGTTCGAAACTCTACTTGCAGGATGAGCCCACTAACAACCTTGACATTGAGTCCATTGATGCTCTTGCAGATGCTATTCAGGAGTTCACTGGAGGTATGGGACATTGATTCTATACAAGATATTACTTATGTTTGTCCCGAGTGAATTAAGGTTGTAAGACCAGAGCCGTAGCCATACCTTGATAGGAGATTGGCAAGTCTGTTAATCTTCGCTTTAGAGTATAAGCTATGAACTATGAGAAATTATAGATTGTCTGTCCTGAGTGCATACATTCATTAGAGGTATTTGGTAGGAGATAGGCAAATTTGTTAATCTTTGGTTTAGAACCTTCTCTGTGGGAACTAGAAACCTTACACAGAAATTGTTTAGCTTTCCAGATTTCCCCTGATTTCCCCTCATTTGCGATCATGATATACTGTGGTTAGAGTTCATGATATACTCCATTTTACATTCATGATTTACTCTGATTCATTCATGACATGCTCTTGTTAATGTTCTTGATATGTTCTTGTTAATGTTCTTGATATGCTCTTGTTAATGTTCTTGATATGCTCTTGTTAATGTTCTTGACATGCTCTTGTTTATGTTCATGACATGCTGTTGTTCTGCAGGTGTGATCATTGTGAGTCACGACGAGCGTCTCATCCGAGAGACAGACTGTCAACTGTGGGTTGTAGAGAACCGAGGCATTAGCGAGATCGACGGCGACTTTGACGATTACAGACGAGAACTTCTTGAGGAACTAGGGGAGACAGTGGCTAAAGCACCAGAGCATGAAAGAGTTTGACGAGGAGATCAAAATAGAATTCTAATTGCAACCATAATCATTCTGGTTCAGGACATTTAAGAAACATTGACAGCATCTGCTTCAGCTCTACAATATTTGACAATCTGCCGGTGCAATGATGAACTTGTATGACATAGACACCTGCCAAGCTGGGATCAGGAGGTTGAGTTGTCATGGTGACAGTGCATATACAGTCCTGCGGATCCATTGGATGAACAGGTGTTTGTCCTTGGTCGTCATTTCTTCATGTACATTCTACATTATAGAGAATCATCCCTACTACGTGGGTTACACCAGGAACTGAAATCATCGTCCCATGCTTTATACTAAGCATTTGAGTGGGGTGGGGTAGCCTAGTGGTTAAAGCGTTCGCCCATCACACCAAGGGTCCATGTTTGTGTCCGGTTTATGTATCGTGAAGCACAACACAATTACGCCAGTGCCATGAAATACCGACAATACCAAGATGATGAATATAGCTATGAGGCAACTAAAAAACTGTTTCTTTCATCTAATCGTGTACAAGTTGTAAAAAAATTAATTGTACAATATTTGTTCATGTTAAGATTTGAATGGATATTACCAATCAGTAGGATAATTGTAGATCAAAACACCTCAAATTCACCATATCATTCAGGAAGGTTTGCGCCACATTTTATGTTTTGAAAAATACCTGATGTTTCTGCAGCTATTTTGAATTACAAATTCGAGAAACATTGGAATGAACATCAGTTCTCAACACGCCATCTGTTTTAAACAATTTAATACAAATCGTCTGAGAAAAAAACCTGTCTATCAAGAACTGGGGGCAGTGCAAGCCTAGTGGTTAAAGCGTTCGCTCGTCACGCCGAAGACCCGGGTTCAATTCCCAACATGGGTACAATGTGTGAAGCCCATTTCTGGTGTCCCCAGCCGTGATATTGCTGGAATATTGCTAAAAGCGGCGTAAAACCATACTCACTCACTCACTATCAAGTACTGGCTCATATGTGGGTCAAGATGACCTGAGCCACAAAGGTTTTTGGGAATTATTTTTACCATTATGAATAAGTTACTGGTAGGGCACAACAGTGTGAGATGCTAATACCATATCTGACTTGCTTCATACAGAGTTGCAATAAATATTTGTTGTTAATTTTTTTTAAATAACTATAGCTACCCTAGAATTATCCCTTCTAACTATTAAACATTCTATGGTGATTTGAATATAGTACTCTGTTAAATTGTGTAAATATTAAATGACTCCTCTGATAAATATGTTTGTTTTGATTTTGTTGACAAGCAATGTGTTTCCAGACATGTTTATTACATCATTCAGAACACTCCCTGCTGTATAGAGTGTGTGTTCATGTGTTTGACACCACTCAGCTAGGACAGCAGCCCGTAAATAATCCAGTCTGGACGAGACAATCCAGTGATGGATATTTTGGGCCACGATCCACCACATCGGGTACGCAGTCAACCAGCCAAGTCTCTGAGCCTGACCACCCGATCCATTAAGTCGGTGCTTACGACCAGCATAGGTTGCCAGGGATCTATTCTTGACACCACCTGTGTATTGCTGTAGAAAATGTAAATACAGTTGTACACATTTTACTTCAAGATCCGGGGTAGAATAGATCTTCAGCAACCCATGCTTGCCATAAAAGGTGACTATGCTTGTAAGAGGCAACGATCCAGATCGGTGGTGAGGTTCACCGACTTGGTTGATGCATGTCATCGATCCCTATTGTGTGAATCGATGCTCATGATATTAATCACTGGATTGTCTGGTCTAGATTCGATTATTAACATACCACCGTCATATAGCTGGAATTTTGCTGAGTGCGGTGTTTAACAACAAACAAACATTACTTCAAGTTGTTTCCTAAATAGTCACTGAAGCGTACGTAAACGTTCTTCTTGTGGATTGCCCGCAACATGGTGGAATTCAAGGAGTGTTTAAAAATATGATTGATATTTAGTTTATTATAGAATAAAAATAACATCCGATAAGACTTACGCCCGTATCCACCCTAATATATATATATATATATATATATATATATATATATATATATATATATATATATGTATATATATATATATATATATATATAATTAAAAGGATTGAGCGGCAATGCATAGTATATAACCTTAGGAGGAGGGATACTGGAGAGTCTCTCCTGGTCACATATCTGCAATACATCTGCAATAGGTGACGACGTTAGGTGACTTACCTCGGTAGTGGAACAGCCCCACTGCATAGGTGCTGACATGCGCAGGACCCACAGGAATGTCAACAAAACAAGGGTTGTAATGAACGTTTTTATTGTACAAAAAGTCGAAATATATACACATTTGAACATTTGAAGAAAATAGTCGTGAAAATACAAAAAGTACAATTTCAACTTTCTGCAAATCTACTATTATTTTACTAAACAAAATAAACAAGCTCTGCAGAGTAATGATATCATCTACACAGACACTGAACAATTCGGGGACAGTTTCAGAGGTGAGGTGACCTGGGGTTCAACGTGCGTTCAAGATTATTGCACTTACATAGCGACGTGGGTGGTCGGCGTGGGGTTGGGGGAGGGGGCGTGCTTGTACTAGTCGAGACTTATGCCGGTTTTATAGTGCTAGCCCACTTAGATGCCATGCTGCAGTTTAACATGGATACTCCACTCAGACACAGAAAACTGACCAGTCCTTGTTTTAGCCCCTTTAATGCCGAGCGCCAGGCAGGGTAACAACAAGTACCAGCTTTTGACGTCTTTTGGTATGACGCTCTTCGGGCAGACGCTCTACACACTACACCACAGACGCGACCGACAGTGTTGGAACAACATATGGTATCGTATTACATTTATTTACAGACTATATATACACTTGACAAACACATAACACAGATAAAAAAAAATCTGACAGTGTGGTCACATTGTGTGACCTGGTTGATTAATTGGGAACCCCTGAAGATCCGGGTTAGAATAGGTCTTCAGAAACTATGCTTGTCGTAAGAGGCGACTAACGGGATCGGGAGGTCAGGCTCGCTGACTTCGTTGATGCATGTCACCGTCTCCCAGTTGTATAGGGGGCGGTCGGGTAGCCTAGTGGTTAAAGCGTTCGCTCGTCACGCCGATGACCCGGGTTCGATTCCCGACATGGGTACAATGTGTGAAGCCCATTTCTGGTGTCCCCCGCCGTGATATTGCTGGAATATTGCTAAAAGCGGCGTAAAACCATACTCACTCACTCACCCAAGCTGTATAGATGCTCATGATATCAATCACTGGATTGTCTGGTCCAGACTCGATTATTTACAGACCTCCGTCATAAAGCTGGAATATTGCTGAGTGCTACGTTAAACAACACACAAACAAACAAGATTAATTAGGTTTGATCGCACTCCGGTAGCGTCAATGTTCCTCGGGCCATCCCACACCGGTTTGCCTGTTCCAGATTTCATAACAGACCAATCTCAATAAAATCCGATCAGATATGCGAGAAGAGAAAGCATCGTACCGGATTAAAAGATGTTTAAATTAGATTGGTTTAATTGAAATGCGGCTGTGACAGAGCGGACTAATTCTGACTTTGGCGTAAAACAACATTTCACCTCAGTATAAACAACTGGAGGAAATACTACTACAGTGAAACGTCGCCAATCCGGACACCCCGTTCACCCGAACATCTCGTATAAACGTTAAGGCCGGTGTACATGTTGGGTAAGTCCGCGTAGGAGATATATAGGCGAAGAGGATGCCGGGTTCAACGTTTAATCTCCATAAGGGCAAAACATATTGATGTCAATACTTATGAGAAGAGATTGTGATATTTTGTGACCTTCCCTTTTTGATGGATCCGCCCTTGCGAAATCATTACATCAATTACACAACTCAAGGCCCACCCATTCCATTATCTGCTAATCATAAACATTAGTCGTTTCCTTTTTATGGAAACATAAACGTAAAAAGAACTGCTTGGTTAGCCATCAAATGCCATGGAATCACTTGCAGTTTTTTCTTTTAATGTTGACGGACATAACTAATTGCCGGTGATTCATTAATCCGGACATTCTTTAATCCAAACGATTTCACTATGAACAATAGTCCGGATTAACGGGGTTTCACTGTGTAGCAAAAGTATTCTTCATCTTCATAAGCCTTTGTTAATCACCCTTACAAACTATCTATATAATATTCCCACGTGTCGTTATCAATTATGTACATTATATACCGATGTATCGTTATCGATCTAATTATGACAACATATCGCCGCGAACAGCTGCAACATTGCTGATGCAACGTTAAGCAATAGTCATTCACTCACTCACCCACGCAAACAGTATAACCATTTTAGATAAACTGTCAAAATATCTCTTTTGTCCTTTACTGCGTTGTAACAACTTATGGTTTAGCTAAATATCCGTCTTCATAAACACAAACGTGTAGCTCAGTGCCGGATATACCTCGCATCCTTAGTATGTTATATTCAGCATACATTCCACTCAAAAGAAGTTAAGGAACAACCGATTCCTTCATATGAAAGAGTCGGAGGAAACTTTAACTTCTTTTGAGTAGCATACAGCCCTCTCTTTCATATCTGTCCTGTTTAATTACACTGAAAAGAGGCTACTCAAGGGATCAGGTGGTCAGGCTCCCTGACTTTGTTGATGCATGTCATCGATCCCAATTGCGTGGATCGATGCTCATGATGTCAATCACTGGATTGTCTGGTCTCGACTATTTACAGACCGCCGTCATAAAGCTGGAATATCGCGGCGTTAAACAACAAACAAACTGACAGACACTGAACAGACCTTCTCTTCATTGGGCAAGGGGCGGTCGGGTAGCCTAGTGGTTAAAGCGTTCGCTCGTCACGCCGACCCGGGTTTGATTCCCGACGTTGGTTCAATGTGTGAAGCCCATTTCCGGTATATTGCTGGAATATTGCTAAAAGCGGCGTAAAACCATACTCACTCACTCACTCATTGGGCAATATATCATAGGTAACCCTCAAAGCTCATTCCGGACGCTGGTTATAACACACAGAGTTTTACATAATCTTGCTATTTTGCAGCGTCAGGGGTTTCTTTCCAATTTGAAATTAACACGTGATCATAATGTAAGCCAAGTCGAATACTTCCTGCACGAGAAGCCCCCGGTAAGTTTTTCTAGCCTGCCCGACCGACACGTGTGTTCTTCCTCTTCCTTGCTGTGATCATAGTGAAGAATATTGATTATCGAACTGAGATAATATGTTCACGTAAGAAAAGAAAAGGTTGCTGAATAATTCTGTTGAACTACCGGGTTACATCGTTATCATATTAATACAGGGTCGAAATACAACCACTGTAGCGCTAACCAAGACGCATGGAAGTGGGTAACGACCTAAACCTACCTCTCATACATGTACCGTATTCGCTGTAATAAGCGCGCTAAAGGCGTTTCTAAATCGACGGTGGTGGGGGGTGGGGTGGAGGGGTGGGGGAGATTTGATTGCGGGAATGCACTTCTACAGAGAAGGACGGCAACGAACAAACTCAGTTCAAACGTAGATAAAACGTAGACTACTTCGATGCTACGAGGCAAATATGCGTTCTGCGCTCATGTTCTGCAAAGGGAATATGAAATATACAAAGGTTTATACGGACTGTCACGTTAATTGTCGGTCTTAGTAGGAGGCGCTAATAGAGATAACTTAGATGTTGATTAGGGGGTGCTTATTAGAGCAGGGTTCTTAATGCGGCGAATACGGTAATTGTTTTCTGTTCTGTAAAAGATATAGGTTGCGTCTTTCAGAGAATAGAACTTGTATCACACTTGGAACAGTGACAAATACCTCAAAAGTTTCAACTTATCTCCACAGATATTAAGTAGGTCCCTTCTACACAAAGCCCTCACTGTTGCTCCAGGGGGAGATTCCCCCTGCTGCCGGTGATAATACACACAGAGATGGTAAACGCTGACTGGCACGACATCGTCAATACATTACCAGAGTGTGTGACAGAGAAAGGCGTTCTACACCGAATGTCCTGCATGGCTAAAAAAGCATTTGTATTTTTTATATTCCATGATTGTGGCAAACGCTATACGTCGTTCCGGGTTGGAGTTAATGTGTTGCTGATATATATGTGGAAACACGCACCTATCGAAGAAAGTGTCTAAGTGCAACGTTTGACAAGAGAGTATGTCCTGTTATGATTTCTTTCCATTACATTTTAACACGTGTTTAAGTTCACAACACACGTGTATCATAAATACTACTTCTATTTCCGCCACTAAGAACCCAGGCATTTGTTAACATTAACAGTTCACATTTAGAAAAAGACCACGTGAGAGGCCGTCTTTTGTTAGACGCCAAACCCTCGTATAAACCGGAAGGATTATTTTAGTAAACTTAATAGTTTTTTTATTTTTTGTTTAACATCGCACTGGGACACGATGACATGCAGCAACCAAGTCAGCGAGCCTGACCACCCGCTTCCGTGAGTCGCCTCTTACGACAAGCATGAGTTGCCCCGGATCCGGATCTTCACGAGCCCCGGATCTTCACGAGCAAACTTAATAGTATGCAAATGCAAGCCTACGACAATACAATACCTCCCCCCCCCCCCCCCTCTCTCTCTCTCTGATTGTGTGTGTGGACAGGGACAGTATTTTTCAGTGAATCACACACACACACACACACACACACACACACACACACACACACACACACACACACACACACACACACACACACACACACCATATGTTTTTTTCTATTAAAGGAGCAGCCGCACACATTGTGTTTTTGCAGGACATTCAGCATAAGTTGCGAAGAATATATATATTTTGATAAATCCAGAACTGGAACACATTGTTTTTGTAAAACAATTCCAACCCCAGCAATGTCTAAAAATGCTTGAATTTGTTGATGAAAGCTTGCACCATTCACACCCCACCTCGTCATCACCAGGGTCTGTAAAACATCATCTCGCGACGTAAGGACGCTGCCCAGGTCACGACCACGTACAAAGCCGTGGTTCTGGGATGAAAGTCCCATCAAAAGATCCTTGGAACCGAGAATAAATACGTTTCTTCATTTACTAAACCCATTAAAAATCTTTTCAGATTCACAAGATTCCGGTTACATCATGCTTAACTGTAATGTCCTTGTTCAATACAAGTCCAGTAAATCACGGAATCGTTGTCCCGTGTACACCTAGATAATGGGGAACCACTCCCCGAGTCGTCTCCCATTGCAACCAGTTTGCGAACAGAAACACCAGATGTCGCTGCCCAATACGTCACATCCGTCCTTTAGGTACTTCCGCAGCCATTTCGTAGACAGACAACCTCGGTGTATCGACGCTGAAGAAGATAGACGAATTGTGATCATGATGATTGCATGTGGTAATACAATTATTCCGTTGTTAGAACAGACCCCCTGCAACCAATTAATGCTTGTTGTTAGGGTGACTATACGGATTGGTGGTCAACAAGGTGACTTGGCTAAACACGTGTCATCGTACCCAGACGGCGTGGATCGTTGGTCATAACATCAACCACTGTTGTGTACATTCGGCACCACTCGCCCGTTTCCGTAACCTGCAAGAAGACTCGTCCCCCTACATTCGTCACCTCTCGCCCCTTTCCGTAACCTGCAAGAAGACTCGTCCCCCTACATTCGTCACCACTCGCCCCTTTCCGTAACCTGCAAGAAGACTCGTCCCCCTACATTCGTCACCACTCGCCCCTTTCCGTAACCTGCAAGAAGACTCGTCCCCCTACATTCGTCACCACTCGCCCCTTTCCGTAACCTGCAAGAAGACTCGTCCCCCTACATTCGTCACCACTCGCCCCTTTCCGTAACCTGCAAGAAGACTCGCCCCCCTACATTCGTGACCACTCGCCCCTTTCCGTAACCTTCAAGAAGACTCGTCCCCCTATCGATGAATGTTATGTGCGAAAATACGACAAACCAATCAGAATGCGCGTATGATTTCAAGTTCTTCGTCAAAGAATCCCTCAGAAATAAGTTTTGATTTTACATGTCTTGCATCTAAAAATATACCCAAGACACAGTTAAATGTGTTCAGTCATACTGTATAATTCCGCACGTCCCAATGTGCTTTAAATTGCATCTGAAATATATATAATACATGGGGAAATAATATGTGAACCATTACGCAACGAGTTGACAATTGTTATAGGTATGCCCGTTTGCGCTAAGACGGAACCCGGTCACAAATATGGCGACTGACGGTATTGGGTGGTCAGGCTCGCTGACTCGATTATGTACAGATCCATGGTTTGTTAAGACCATGCCCATGCTCGTTGATTTGCACCAAGGTGATAACTATCTCAGACCAATATGTCATGGGCTCCCGCCCACATCAAGCACCTGCCACGACAGAAATACTGATCCACAGTGGTGTTGAGCACAACTCACTCATACATTTGCCATGGATTCATTACACGGGTACGCCTCCGTGGTCTAGAGGTAGAGCGTCCGCCCGGCGAACGTGAGGCCGGGGGTTCGATCCCCGGCTGCGTCGTACCTAAAGACGTTAAAAGATGTTACTTGTTGTTACCATGCCTGGCACTAGGCATTAAGGGGCTAAACACAAGGACTGGTCGGATCGGAGTTGGTATATGTGTCAGAGTGGGGTATTCATGTTAAGCTGCGGCATTGTATCTTACTGTTCTAGCACTACAAAATCGGCATTAGTCCGGACTAGTACAAGCAGCAGCATGCACACACACAGGTGTGGAGGCAAAATTAAACCCTATGTCACCTCACCTCGTTACACGGTATATTTTCTGGCCCCTTCCCAGTTTACTCATCTGTAATGCGGCAGTAGTCTTGCCGACAGCGGCGTAAAGCCCGTCTCTACTTCCTACACACACACACACACAGACAGGCGTATGATGCTCACCGTTACCCTCTCCGCCCTTTGTTCTGATGTAGCATTTGCCGTTGCAGGGAGCCATAGGGGTTTTAGGGTACGCCACTTGTCCCTCAGCGGGGCAGTCGAAATTGGGGGTCTTCAAGTCTCCACTTTCACACATGAAACATTTGAGACCGCTTCCTGGAAAAAGAAAGTTAACGTAACAAGAGTGAGTGAGTTGGGTTTAACACCGCTTTTAACAGTATTCCAGTTATATCGCGGCGTGTCAGCTTAATGTGGGAGGAAAGCCCGAAGTGATTCAGGTCTCATACGTTTACCACTTCGGTGAAACCCACGAGCACGGGTATGGTGCTGACAAACCTAGAAACAAATAATCGGGGAGAATCGGGATTCGAACCCACAATTATAGGTTTCTGGCGTGCCAAAGGGACGCAACTCTGCACAGCGAATCGCGTCGCCTTAGACGACTGGGCCACCCGTGCCCCCTAACATAACATGAATATAGTGTAGAGTGAATAGATGAGATTGGTTTTATACCGCCTTTAGTAATATTTCAGCAATTGGACAGAAAGGGAGACCAGAAATGACCTACAACGTATAGTACCAATAAGGGAATCGAACCTGGGCTTTCGGCGTGACAAGCGAACGCTTTAACCACGAGACTACCCCCTCCCCCTCGTCCTTTCATACAGAGAAAGCAAGCGGAAGAGAAAGTGAACATTTAATTTCCGCTTAACAGTTATACAGCTTTTAGCGGCAAAAGGAGTGGGATGTTTATCTGAATTAATTATTCTGTAGTTTGGCGATTGGTAAGCGCTGCGAATCGTTAAACACATAAGACATCATCTTAACGTACGGTGGTATCTATACTCGTTAGTATGAAGCCACTGCTAGTGATTGAGTGAGTGAGTATGGTTTTACGCCGCTTTTAGCAATATTCCAGCAATATCACGGCGGGGGACACCGAAATGGACTTCACACATTCTACCCATGTAGGGAATCGAACCCGGGTCTTTGGTTTGACGAGCGAACGCTTTTACCACTAGGCTACCCGACCACCCCTTAAAATAATTTAAGTTTACAATTGTGCTTCTTAACAGGGCCAATCAACTTGTGAATCAATACACCCAATAACATGCCTGTTTAATGTTTAACACGCCATGAAACTGCATTAATTGTTTATGTCAATACATTCCGGATAGTAATCATTTTGCGAGGGCTGGTATTTTGAAAACGGAAGACAGATTGTTATCTTGTTCTAAGTCACTGCTTCAGGACACGCAATCGTTTTCTTTTTCAGTTCATCCAGGATATCCAACGACCGATTTTTAAAAAGTTTTAAATCCTTAGGAAACGATGCCAGTTGTTTTATGGTACAAACAAATCGCATCCCGCAACCAACATTCCACACCGTATATCCCCAACGTTTGAGTGTAATTACTCATCACTGGAGCACAATCCATGGGCAAGATGTAGATAGATTTGCTACCGTTAGTGGATAATCAGAACGCTGGCTTCGAAAATGTCATGGGACAATGAATATCCTATCAGTTTCTGGCATGTCTACCGATTACACTTGACATGTTTATTCTTATCAGTTTGGTAAACTGTTTAACAGCAACGATTAATACTGGAATAATATAAACACCTACTTGAATTAATGGCTTGTTGACAAACATTAAGTACATCCGAGAAAGCTGCAAATCCACTTGCACGTGCAATTAATGCGCACTTGGTTATTTGGTGGCAAGATAACTGATATGTTTTGAACATGTTCAATGATTAAATTATATTTAATGATTGTATGGTTCAGAGCGAGATGCACGTAGTCCATTTAGAATCCGGGGCATAGTGGCCCATCAATCCTTGCCTGTCGTTTCAGTCAACCACGGGTATGGCGCTGACAAACCAAGGACGAATATGGGATTCGAACCCAAGATCATAATTCGGTAACTCTCCGTAGACGACTGCCCCCCCCCCCCCCCCCCCCCCCCCACGCGACCCCCCCACCCAAACACCCACCCACCCCCACCCCCACCCCCACCCCCACACACCTTCCTTCCCCCTCCTCCCTTGGGGCGGTCGGGTTGCACGTCACGCTGAAGACCCGGGTTCGATTCCCGACATGGGTACAATGTGTGAAGCCCATTTCTGGTGCCCCCAGCACTCAGCAATATTCCAGCCATATGATGTTAGTCTGTAAATATTCAAGTCTACCAGACAATCCAGTGATTAACATCATGAGTATCGATCTACGCAATTGGGATACGATGACATGCATCAACCAAGTCAGCGATCCTGACCGCCCGATCCCATTAGTCGCGTCTTTCGACAAGCATAGTCGCCTCTTACGACAGGCATGGGTTGCTGAAGACCTATTCTCAACAAAGACCTCAACGGATAGTGAATAAAGTTATTTCATACCTATCACTATCATATTCGTGAACACGCGTCGCGATTTGAATAACCATAAATATCAAACAGATTAAACGCTTTCAAACAATAAAAACACTGCGGAAATAAATATGATCCTGAAGCCCAATATAGTTCATTACATCTCCTAATGAGAACGCTCAATGTTGACACCTACCTTCCTTCACAAGGCACACTGACAATACGATAAGCGCGATCTTCCTCATCTTGGTACTTCCAGAGTCTTAGACTTCCTTTCACTATCAGCATCCCCTTTTCTACCCCCCTTAGTGGACGCCAAACAAGACAAGGTAATTAAAAAGAGGAAGGACATTAGATTTCCGTATTTTCCAGGACCCGGTTGAACCCCGCCATGTTTGATATATGGCGTTGTGTAAAGGGAGTCTGCAAACAGAAGGAGTTGACCTCGTGTATTAATCCCGCATTACTGCCGCCATGACCACCAGCTCAAACAGAATTGTGGCAGATTGAACAGTTAGGTGCTTGTATTCTAAGGGAGATATGCAGCATTTAAATTACGTGTTACTGAATTAAGTGTTCCAGGTATTGTCTGTGCAAGTCATTTACTGTGGGTGATAACAATGTTAGAGGTACTGTTGGTTCATGGTGGTTAGACACGACAGGGTCTTTTTAAACCCAGTTTGTAAGTGATTAAACTGTTAAATATTAGCCAGGAATAATATGTTTGTTTTTGTTTTTCTCACAAGTTGTCTGCATTGACGAACAAAACCAAAATCGACTTTTTGAAATATTTGACAGCTATGGGAACCTTAGCGTGACACACATGTTAAGCGATTGCATATTTATGATTTTAAAAAATCATTTTGAAATAAGTAACATTGCCTCTAATTTTTTAAACTTTAACCATATTTATATGGAGTTTCTTCAGTTGATGTCGTAACTAAATTCTGATCATGAGGGATTCGCGTTATTTCATTAAAAAAAGATTTCATTCACACAGTTGTCAAAATTATTATACTTTTCATACTTTGTAAAGATAAAAGAATTAAGGAATAACTATAGGAAATAAATTTGGGCTTATTCGAAAATATTTACTATAATAATTACAACAATACTTACAACAATAATTATTGCAACTGAAGTTGTATCATTTCTTTCTATGACATTTTGTCAGTCTAGTTAAGTTTAAGTGTCTTGGCATGCATGAGCGAATGCTTGGACTTATCGTGAAATCAGAGAAGACACGTGGAATTGCAAGTGATCTCACCATGACTTTACACTTGAATGTAAGACGTAATATAATATCTACAGACACAACATAAAACACATAGCACAACATATATACTAGGATGTCACATAACACTCAAAGCATGACTCGCATCCCAAGATACAACACTCAAAGCATAACACGCGTTGCAACATACAACACTCAAAGCATAACACGCATCACAATATACACCCAAAGCATAACACGCATAAAAACATACAACACTCAAAGCATAACACGCATCGCAACATACAACACACAAAGCAACACACGCATCGCAACACACAACACTCAAAGTATAACACGCATCACAACATACACTCAAAGTATAACATGCATCACACCATACACTCAAAGCATAACACGCATCACAACATACACTCAAAGTATAACACGCATCACACCATACACTCAAAGCATAAAACGCATCACAACATACACTCAAAGCATAACACGCATCACACCATACACTCAAAGCATAACACGCATCACAACATACACTCAAAGTATAACACGCATCACACCATACACTCAATGCATAACACGCATAACATCTCATAACACACCCATCTAATCACACTCTAAATGTAATACACATCAAACAACTCTCTATACATAACACACCCATCTCACAACACTCTAAATGTAATACACATCAAACACCTCTCTATACATAACACACCCATCTCACAACACTCTAAATGTAATACACATCAAACAACTCTCTATACATAACACACCCATCTAATCACACTCTAAATGTAATACACATCAAACAACTCTCTATACATAACACATCCATCTCACCACACTCTAAATGTAACACACATCACACAACTCTATATACATAACACATCCATCTCACCACACTCTAAATGTAATACACATCAAACAACTCTCTATACATAACACATCCATCTCACCACACTCTAAATGTAACACACATCACACAACTCTCTATACATAACACAACCATCTCACCACGCTCTAAATGTAATACACATCACACAACTCTCTATACATAACACACCCATCTAATCACACTCTAAATGTAACACACATCACACAACTCTCTACACATAACACACCCATCTCACCACACTCTAAATGTAATACACATCACACAACTCTCTATACATAACACACCCATCTCACCACACTCTAAATGTAATACACATCACACAACTCTCTATACATAACACACCCATCTCACCACACTCTAAATGTAATACACATCAAACAACTCTCTATACATAACACACCCATCTCACCACACTCTAAATGTAATGCACATCAAACAACTCTCTATACATAACACACCCATCTCACAACACTCTAAATGTAATACACATCAAACAACTCTCTATACATAACACATCCATCTCACCACACTCTAAATGTAATACACATCAAACAACTCTCTATACATAACACACCCATCTCACCACACTCTAAATGTAACACACATCACACAACTCTCTATACATAACACACCCATCTCACCACACTCTAAATGTAATACACACCACACAACTCTCTATACATAACACACCCATCTCACCACACTCTAAATGTAATACACATCAAACAACTCTCTATACATAACACATCCATCTAATCACACTCTAAATGTAATACACACCACACAACTCTCTATACATAACACACCCATCTCACCACACTCTAAATGTAATACACACCACACAACTCTCTATATATAACACATCCATCTAATCACTCTCTAAATGTAACACACATCACACAACTCTCTATACATAACACACCCATCTCACCACACTCTAAATGTAATACACATCACACAACTCTCTATACATAACACACCCATCTCACCACACTCTAAATGTAATACACATCACACAACTCTCTATACATAACACACCCATCTCACCACACTCTAAATGTAACACACATCACACAACTCTCTATACATAACACACCCATCTCACCACACTCTAAATGTAATACACATCACACAACTCTCTATACATAACACACCCATCTAATCACACTCTAAATGTAATACACATCAAACAACTCTCTATACATAACACATCCATCTCACCACACTCTAAATGTAACACACATCACACAACTCTATATACATAACACATCCATCTCACCACACTCTAAATGTAATACACATCAAACAACTCTCTATACATAACACATCCATCTCACCACACTCTAAATGTAACACACATCACACAACTCTCTATACATAACACAACCATCTCACCACGCTCTAAATGTAATACACATCACACAACTCTCTATACATAACACACCCATCTAATCACACTCTAAATGTAACACACATCACACAACTCTCTACACATAACACACCCATCTCACCACACTCTAAATGTAATACACATCACACAACTCTCTATACATAACACACCCATCTCACCACACTCTAAATGTAATACACATCACACAACTCTCTATACATAACACACCCATCTCACCACACTCTAAATGTAATACACATCAAACAACTCTCTATACATAACACACCCATCTCACCACACTCTAAATGTAATGCACATCAAACAACTCTCTATACATAACACACCCATCTCACAACACTCTAAATGTAATACACATCAAACAACTCTCTATACATAACACATCCATCTCACCACACTCTAAATGTAATACACATCAAACAACTCTCTATACATAACACACCCATCTCACCACACTCTAAATGTAACACACATCACACAACTCTCTATACATAACACACCCATCTCACCACACTCTAAATGTAATACACACCACACAACTCTCTATACATAACACACCCATCTCACCACACTCTAAATGTAATACACATCAAACAACTCTCTATACATAACACATCCATCTAATCACACTCTAAATGTAATACACACCACACAACTCTCTATACATAACACACCCATCTCACCACACTCTAAATGTAATACACACCACACAACTCTCTATACATAACACATCCATCTAATCACTCTCTAAATGTAACACACATCACACAACTCTCTATACATAACACACCCATCTCACCACACTCTAAATGTAACACACATCACACAACTCTCTATACATAACACACCCATCTCACCACACTCTAAATGTAATACACATCACACAACTCTCTATACATAACACACCCATCTCACCACACTCTAAATGTAACACACATCACACAACTCTCTATACATAACACACCCATCTCACCACACTCTAAATGTAATACACATCACACAACTCTCTATACATAACACACCCATCTCACCACACTCTAAATGTAATACACATCACACAACTCTCTATACATAACACACCCATCTCACCACACTCTAAATGTTATACACATCACACAACTCTCTATACATAACACATCCATCTCACCACACTCTAAATGTTATACACATCACACAACTCTATATACATAACACATCCATCTAATCACACTCTAAATGTAATACACACCACACAACTCTCTATAGATAACACACCCATCTCACCACACTCTAAATGTAACACACATCACTCAACTCTCTATACATAACACACCCATCTAATCACACTCTAAATGTAATACACATCAAACAACTCTCTATACATAACACACCCATCTAATCACACTCTAAATGTAATACACATCAAACAACTCTCTATACATAACACACCCATCTAATCACACTCTAAATGTAATACACATCAAACAACTCTCTATACATAACACACCCATCTCACCACACTCTAAATGTAACACACATCACTCAACTCTCTATACATAACACACCCATCTAATCACACTCTAAATGTAATACACACCACACAACTCTCTACACATAACACACCCATCTCACAACACTCTAAATGTAACACACATCACTCAACTCTCTATACATAACACACCCATCTAATCACGCTCTAAATGTAATACACACCACACAACTCTCTATACATAACACATCCATCTAATCACACTCTAAATGTAATACACACCACACAACTCTCTATACATAACACACCCATCTCACAACACTCTAAATGTAATACACATCACTCAACTCTCTATACATAACACACCCATCTAATCACACTCTAAATGTAATACACACCACACAACTCTCTATACATAACACACCCATCTAATCACACTCTAAATGTAATACACACCACACAACTCTCTATACATAACACACCCATCTCACCACACTCTAAATGTAATACACATCAAACAACTCTCTATACATAACACACCCATCTAATCACACTCTAAATGTAACACACATCAAACAACTCTCTATACATAACACACCCATCTAATCACACTCTAAATGTAATACACATCAAACAACTCTCTATACATAACACACCCATCTAATCACACTCTAAATGTAATACACATCAAACAACTCTCTATACATAACACACCCATCTCACCACACTCTAAATGTAATACACATCAAACAACTCTCTATACATAACACACCCATCTCACAACACTCTAAATGTAATACACATCAAACAACTCTCTATACATAACACACCCATCTCACCACACTCTAAATGTAATGCACATCACATCACATCAAACAACTCTCTATACATAACACACCCATCTAATCACACTCTAAATGTAATACACATCACACAACTCTCTACACATAACACACCCATCTCACAACACTCTAAATGTAACACACATCACTCAACTCTCTATACATAACACACCCATCTCACCACACTCTAAATGTAATGCACATCACATCACAATAAACACGCACAACACGCATGACAAAGCACTCCAAGCATAGCTTACAACACTGACATGCAAACACAAATCAATAGGCGTGTTGTAGTTTTGTTTGATACAGATACGAGCTTGGCTTTACCACATAACATAAACACGAAGTTCTGATTGAACAATTTAAAGGCGGTTATATATGCTGTTGGTATTCTATGCATCCTGTCGTTTCTGAGCTCCACGGCATCTACATTCAAGTGGTAGAAAAACGAGGGAATGTTTGTTCCGTGAAGTTTTCCTATTGTTAATATTTATATTTATCAATCGAAGTGTTTAAGAAATAAAAACCGAATCGTTTTCAAAAGCTGACACCTTATCAGGTCAAGTGAAACGCACGAGCACTGGGTAAGATCATAATCAGAGCGAATCCAGGATAAGAACTCGCGATCGTAAGATCCTGGTACTCATAGGGGAAGTAACTCTCCTCATATAATTATATTACTTAGACGACTTGACCAGGAGGAAGATGTAACCGTGGTCCTTTGTTTACAATAACGAAGGTGAAAGCTCTTAAACGGGTGGTTAAAATCCTGAATATTAATGAACGGGTTGGGGGTGGGGGTGGGGGTGGGGGTGTGCACTGTTTCACATACCTACAACATTCATGTCCGCTCTCTCGGGAGGTTTCATCTTAAACTTCCTCCGCTGATTCCGCTCCCGGGCCGCCCGTATGTTTGACGATGGAGTTTTTACGGTAGTGTCATTGTACACACGTCGTGGTATGTGCACCTCGATCTACCGTTTCCCAAAACACCGTCTGGGTTTGTATTGTTTATTTGCAATCAACAAATGATAAGGGCACTTGAAACGAGCATTGTCGATCCCGTGAGCCATGTGATTTAAATACATAACGAGCCACATTGTTTCCTGCTGTACACGTATGGCGTTTTTCAACACTGAAAGCTATTATATTTATCATGAGAAAAACAAACCATGCAACTGTCTTTGTTGTGAGGTGATTCTATGTTGACAAGGGTTTCATGGTAAAAAGACATAGTTATTGTTAAACATGTAAAAAGAAATTGACAGGTATCTCTTAGAAGTTGACACAGGCAATTTAGCGACGATTCGGTAAAGACCAGTCTTGCCCTAAAACAGTATAAAGCGTTATACCGAAACAACAACATATTAAAGAAGTTGTTATACCTTAACTCAAAGCATAACACGCATCACAACATTGTCATGTAATAAAAGTATACTAGTTGTAGCGTTTAAAGGCATGTTCATATATCTTTGTTAATTAAAAACGTTAAGATGTAATTAAAGTTGACAACATTTAAACTTTTTTTAAATTGTTTTTTTCTTCAGATGTAGCGTAGTCCGGTGCGTTAAGCTCAAACAGCTTTATTACAGTTTCTAAAATGATGACACTTTTCTCCTATCCGATTTATAACCTCAATTCCCAACGGCCCTATTGAGAGGTTTATATGGAATAAAAGTCCTGGAGATGAAACACTATGTACCCTTTGTAGCTCGCCAGACAAAGACACCCGTGAAGATCCTGGTTATAATTTATCTGCAGCAACCAATGCTTGGCGTAAGAGGCGACTAACGGGATCGGGTGGTCAGGCTGTAGAACGATGCTCATCACTGGATTGTCTGATCCAGATTCGATTATTTATAGACGGCCGTCATATGGCTGGAATATTGCTGAGTGTTTAACAACAAACAAACAAACAAACAAACAAACATACCAGCCGACGAAGTTCTTTCACTTTAACTTTTATGTAAAATATAAATTGAGAAGTCATGAGAAACTGCGGAATCAACAAATTCGAGTGAATTTTAAGACTTAAACCTAGTTATGGTTGATCTATAATTTCTCTATAATTTTGCATAATGACCTGTAATTGTGTCAGTTTTACTTGCACAGAATGCACGTCCACATTGGCCAGAACTCCTGGCTCAGACTCCATTGCAAGAACAATAGCGTGACGTCATCATATTGGTCGAAACTGTCCGAATATATCAAATCCGGAGAATATCCAATGCAATTTATTCGCAGAGAACGAAAACAGCTGTCGGTTTCGGACGCATGTAAATAAAATCTAACTTGATAATAACAACCATATATATTCAGTCGTCTTGAAACCCATTTTATACTTACATGCTTACTATCAACTGTGTTTTGATTATTGGAGAATGACAGAATCTGAATCAGATTAACTGTCTGTTGTCAGTTTCAGTCAAGGTCGAGTCTTTGTGATAAATGTATTAATAAATCGTACACTCGACTCGGAGATTTCTTATGAACCTATGGAAATGTTTTTTTTCCCTTTTTGTATGGAGCTGTTTAATACGGGTAATTGTTAACTGCTAATAATTTATTGATATACATTAGACAGCTTGACATGGCAAACTTGAATGTGTCCTCAGCCGGTTTCTGAGTAGGCCGTACCAACAATTACATTGAAACACGACCAACACATTCACTTTCACAATGGGAAGGAGTGACACATGCGCAGATTATGTGTGATTTCATCGTTAATTAAAGGTCACGTCCAAGAATTGTTCTTGGCGCATGCGCTTTGCCCCTGCTAGCCTGTCCACACGTGACTATTGCAGTGCACACCTAGCCCTACGTAGGTAAGTAAATATACATGGAATTCGGGTGTGGAATTAACCAGTGACACTTCAACACCTGTCGGGATGTATATCGAGAATCAAGAGGGAGAAACGGGCTGACACACACAAGGTACTGCAATTTGAAACTAATGTATGTTGCATACAGAATTGAATTCAAGAGTAACTTTTTATCATGTCATGTTTTTAGCAAATATTACTATAAAGTTATGTATTATTCAACGTTGGAAAGCGTATTGTCGTTCAAAACACCCATTTTGACTTTTTTTAATTTTTATTAATTTTAGATTTATATTTCAAACACATACAACATTTCGATATGATATTATGAGTAACAATGATTATCAGTTAGGGAGGATTTTTAATGAATAGATTGTTCAGAAATATGCCCAAAATGAATAGTTTGTTGGCAGTGTTGAACAACATGAATATTTTGCCTTGTGGAAAATGCCCAAAAGTCAAAATGTTTGTGTTAATAGTGAACATGAAGAGATTTTGTGATGTGCTCATTAAATAAATAGTTTGTTGGATATAGATGGGGAAAAATAGAGTGTTCTGAAAATTAACCCCCTCCACTTTCCCCCCATGCAAATCAAATGGATGCTCCCTTATCATGAGATTTATATTTCAGTCACTGTTGACTATGAATATATGTGTTTATGTACGCTTAGAAAACATCTCCCCTCCTGTTACTATATAATTATGTCCTACACTAACTTCTAGTCTCTGAAATGAACATATTTGACAGAAATAACAGTTGTTAACTTAAAGTAATTATTCATAAAATATAATAAAAAGGTGCTTAGTGAAGTTTCTTCATTTTCAGATACTCCAGGAATCTAGACTTGCCAAATATTAGAGACTTCCAAGGGCTGTATTGGATATATTTGTGCTAGGGTCTGTATGACAGACTAATGTCCTTCTTTGGTATTCTGTATTAATGGTCTGACGAAACACATTTGTTTTCTTCTCCACAAGGTACATACTCATATAAATCATTGGTCAATGATTAAATTACATGTTTTGTAACCGTTTCATGACAATATTTGATAACCCTTTCAGTTGCTACCTCTGCTTCTGTGTATCCTATGATCTGACTCAGTACTACCTTGAGAGGGGGAGTGGGTAGCCTAGTGGTTAAATCGTTCGCTCGTCACGCCGAAGTCCCGGGTTCGCTTCCCCACACGGGTACAATGTGCGAATCCTATTTCTGGTGTCCAGTGCTGAAATATTGCTAAACCGGCGTAAAACCATTCTCACTCACCCTGATAAACATACAGAATATACTTGTAAATTCCAGTTGGCCTGCATTTCTGGTGTCACCCGCCGTGATAGTGCTGGAATATTGCTAAAAGCGGCGTAAAACCATACTCACTCACTCACTCCAGTTGGCATTGGTGGTATCGTGTACATTTATCAAGAAGATAAAAATATCATTAGTAGATATTTCCCAAAGATATATGGAAAAACTTTAATCTGGGCCTCTGTATTTGTGTTTAATTTCCTTGTAGTATTAATTACACAGCAATATTTGTTATCTTTGTTTTTTAAATTTACAAAGTTAAGAAGTCACGATTCACAGGAAATAGACGAACTTGGGAATCATTTCGGAAACAACACTTTCTGTCCCTCACACGACTCCAAATTTGACAAATACAACTCCAATCGTGGTGTAAATCTTAAATCTACGAATTAAATAGGATTACTCCTTTGAAATCGGAGATTTGCCAGTGATTGTTGATGTTGATGTGTAAACAGTGCACGCTGATCTATTTTTGACTTGGATACAATGTTAACCAACCCAATGCAAATTTACCCTCGCCGCTGCTCGAACAAGAAAGAGTAAACAAACTGATGATCTTTGCTAAACAACTAATGCCATGTGTTAAAGGATGCGGATATGCGACGGCGGGCTATCAGTCGCTGTTGATATGGCGACCAGGACTCATCTTACAACGACTTTCTCTACCGTTGTTTTGGTTCTACTGACGTTTGCCTCGATCCCTGCAACCTCTGATGGTAAGTACCAAAATGATAGATTATTTTTGTATTTCATTTACAGTACGAATGTGCATTGGTAGTGTTTCGGGGTTTGTTCATAAGCAAACCCCTGTGATGGAGGTGATAGGAATCTCTGTTATTGGTATTGAGGAACATGATACAGCATAACTTCTGTTTTCTGCATATTCTTTTGTTTGTTTTGTTCACATTGAATTTATATGACATCATGGCGGGGTGCGCATGTGCTTAAGCAATTCTGCTGAAATTATTTTCGGACTAGTTGTTATGTAAGAGCGCAACATCTTTTGGGAAAAGTACCAGTCCTTAGAGCTTTTCTCTGGTCTTGGATTAATGGACTAGTGGTCGCGTTGAACTCTGTATGTCTGTACGTCTGTCCAGTGTGTATGTAATTATACTCTGCTTACTAGTTTGCCTGGCACAAGACAGTAAACATGCACCCATGTGTTTTACGGTAGCGAAACATAAAACAAACAAGAAATGGTTATTTGATGGTCATTATTTGATGCGGGTATTTTAGTTATGTTTTTTACCTTAAAGTTTGCAGTGTTTCGGCTACTGTTTTCATCCGAATAACGTTTTGATAACGTTAGTAAATTTGGGGGTCAAATCCAATTTTCAAGTATATACTTTCTTTTACGCGACAGTTTAGTTTAGGCAAATCCACTTAAAATTAAATTATGTAAAATATTTTTATTGGGATTTTCGATCAAAAATACCAAAATGATACTTTGGTACATTTAGTTATATCCATTCGAAAAATTCAGTACAAAAATACTCACACAAGATGGCCTTGATTTGACGTGTTACCGATCGCTCCAAGATAAAACCCTATATTACTGTGACTAGATTGTGATGTGATTTCACAATCCATGGCATTGTTGACAATGACTGACGTTACAGAGAAGAGTCGTATTGGTTGTGACCATTACGCATGACCGTCACGACGAATATCTTCCCCATAATTGCTTCACGACATTGTTTCCCCATAACAATGTCTGCATTGCATTACGAATCACGTACGAGACATTTGCAACATGTGACTAACATAACTTGAAAAATGAAAACAGTGACATGTTTCATATTTCGAATCAGTCGCAAATGTGCCAGAAAGCGGCAAATTCCACTACGAGCCTTCCGCCATGTTGTTTCCGGAATCCCAGCAGAGGCTGTGTTTGTAAAGGGGGCGAGGTCGCGGAGCAGGGGATTTGAGTAACTTGGCCAACACACAAAACAAACCAATTCATCCTCTTCTGCAGCAAACCCCTTCATCCCTGACCTGGGTTGTCGAGTATGTTAAGTCCATCACAAATATGATAAATCGAAGTGACTAGAGTTTTTATCTTACTTTGAGGTATGGAAGCCTGATTTCGAATTCAAAGGGGAAAAAAAGATCGCTGTCAGCCTGGTCGTCAAGACACTGCTCAGTTCATGGTCAGGATGTAATTAGGCGGTCGCTTTAACTTTTCGTTGTACCTGTGTAGGGCGGATTAAAGGGGCAGGGGAGGGGGATAAGCTTCCCGACTGACGTTGTTCCTAATACTGCTACTGCTTCTGCTGTTACTACTGCTGCTTTCGAATCCCGGTTCGCCCCAATTATGTTTCTAGGTTTGTCAACACCATACCCGTGCTCGTGGGTTTCACCGAAGTGCTAAACGTCTGAGACCTGCATCACTTCGGGCTTTCCTCCCACATTAAGCTGACACGCCGCGATATAACTGGAATAATGTTAAAAGCGGCGTTAAACCCAACTCACTCACTCACTACTTCTATCACTGCTTCTAGTACTACTTCTATCACTGTCGCGGCCGGTGATCGAGCCCAGAGTCAGGTGTCACACTTTCACAATGGACAGCGTTGTAACATGTCATAATATTAATAGTGTATATTTTTTGTACAAAAAAGAGTGGTGTATCATCATTTTACAATGAATAGTGTTGTAACATGACACAATAACAACATTGTATACATTTACATTGTATGCGTTTACAATAAACGGTATTATACCATGTAAACATAATATTATATACTGTTACAATGAACAGTGTTGTAGCATGTTAAAATAACATTATATACCGTTTTGATGAACAGTGTTGTAACATGTTAAAATAACATTATATGCCGTTTTTATGAACAGTGTTGTAACATGTTAAAATAACATTATACACCGTTTTAATTAACAGTGTTGTAACATGTTAAAAAATTAAACAGTATGCTTTTACAATAAACAGTTTTGTTCCATTTCTCAAAACAGTGTATACCCTTACCATGGACAGTGTTGTGACATGTTATAGTATATACTGTATACTTTTACAATAAACAGTATTGTAGCATGTAAAAAAATTATTTTATACCGTTACAATGATTAACATGTTGAAATATTAAACTGTATACTTTTAGAACAACTAGTGTTGTAGCATGTCATAACGAGAACACTGTAAGGTTTTACAATAAACAGTATACATAATACCGTGTCAAAATAACATACCGTTACAATTAACAGTATTATAACATGTTGAAATATTAAACTGTATACCTTTACAAGAAACAGTGTTGTAGCATGTCACATTAACAACATTGTATGCTTTTACAATAAACAGTATTGTAGCATGTCAAAATAAAATTGTATACCGTTACAATGATTTGTGTTGTAACATGTTGAAATATTTAACTGTATACCTTTAGAATAACTAGTGTTGTAGCATGTGAAAATGGGAACACTGTAAGGTTTTACAATAAACAGTATACGCTATACCGTGTCAAAATCACATTGTATACCCTTACAATTAACAGTGTTGTAACATGTTAAAATATTAAACTGTATACCTTTACAAGAAACAGTGTTGTAACATGTCATATTAACAACATTGTATGCTTTTACAATAAACAGTATTGTAGCATGTCAAAATAACATTGTATACCGTTACAATGATTAGTGTTGTAACATGTTGAAATATTAAACTGTATACTTTTAGAATAACTTGTGTTGTAGCATGTCAAAACAACAGCCTTGCATCTTTTTACATCGAACAATGTTTAAACATGTCATATAAACACCATTGTGTGCTATACAATAAACAGTATTGTAGCATGTCAAAATAACATTGTTTACTGTTACGTTGAACGGTGATACCATTGTATCATTTTACAATAGACAGTATTGTAACATGTTAAAATATTAAACTATAAATTTACAATAAACATTGTTGTAGTATGTCAAAATAGCACTGTATGGCGATACGATTAGCAGTGTTGTAACTTGTTGACATATTAAACCGTATACTTTCACAATAACAATTGTTGTAGTATGTCAAAATAACATTGTATACCGTTACAATGAACAGTGTTGTAACTTGTTAACATATCAAACCGTATACTTTCACAATAACCATTGTTGTAGTATGTCAAAATAACATTGTATACCGTTACAATAAACAGTGTTGTAACTTGTCAAAATATTAAAACTGTATACTTCACAATGTAGAGTACTGTAGCATATTGTCATAGTAATATGTCGACATAACACAACAACATTGTATACTTCACAACGTAGAACGTTGTAGTATGTTAAAATAAACAGCTTGTCATCACACGTACGCCATTGTTTAATCACCTTCTTCAAGCATGGCATCATTACGTCATGAGCAACAAGACTATTTTTGTCTCTTAAACTGGCTTCATCACCGATAATGAACAGAAGCCATTACTCATGATAGGTGAGGTGAGGTGAAATTGGGTTTAACGTCGCGTCCAAGATTATTGCACTTATATAGCGACGTGCATGCACGTGTATGTGTGTGTGGCTGCTTGTACTAGTCCGGACTGATGCCCATTTATAGTGCTAGCTCACTGAGATACCATGCCGCAGTTTAACATGAATACCCCACTCAGACACAGTATACTGACTCCGAGCCGACCAGTCCTTGTTTTAGCCCCTTAATGTCGAGCGCCAGACAGGGTAACAACACGTACCATCTTGTTTTAGCCCCTTAATGTCGAGCGCCAGACAGGGTAACAACAAGTACCATCTTTTAACGTCTTTTGGTATGACGCGGCCGGGGATCGAACCCCGGACCTTCCGCTCTCCGGGCGGACGCTCTACCACAAGACCACGGAGGCGGCTTACTCATGATAGACTCAAAATGACGACATGGCCTTCGAAAATACCACGTAACTCTCCCCAATCTAACATCCTGTGCGATGAGTGTACGTCACCAATAACCTTTGAACCACTTCCTGCCAGTGAGTGCGCATGTCTACCGATCAATGGCCGTCGCCGGGTATCTTTCCGAGCTTGTTTGTCATATATTTTACGCAGGTATTGAGTTTCAGCCGACATTAAACATCAAGATCTGATACAGCAGTAAAAAGGGAACATGTCTGATAGCGAACATGCTCGACAGACTGCGTGTATGGGGCGCTCAGTAAACAGTGGCGGTTAACAGGGAAACAATAACATAATCTGAATAACCCAATGGGCAATTTATACCAAAGTGAAAGAGTCTGGAATTAATACCTAGGTGTTGGAACTTGACAGCCAACCTCGAAAGATTTAACGATATAAAAATCAGCCAGTGAAAAATTCGGTTGAAGAGATACGTGACATATTTGACAAGTGGATGGCACCCCTGAAAGCCCACTGTGTCAACAAGGCAGCTGGTAATCAAAGACACTCATCTCGTACAACGAATGCTCCCGCGGGTCGACACGACCTTTCATCATTATTTCATGAATAGACGTTTGCGCAAAAAATGAGTCTTTACTATGTATCCATTGTTTTCCTGCAACCGTCATATTCAAATTGTATTTTTTAAGAAAAGCGAGAATGAACAGTATGTCAGTATATCACGGCGTGTTGGATTAATATAAAAGTAATAGCTCAATTTTTGCGAAATTGACATTATTAATATTGTCTGCGGGTTTGGAACTCACAATACTTGCCGAGGACCCTAGCATAGAGTTATATACGACTATGACCTGTATAAGTCTTCCAAGAGTGAGTGATTGAGTGAGTGGGTTTGGTTGACTGTCTACTTTTGTATTTGAACATTGCTTGCAGGTGAGGTGAAATGGGAATCAACTTAGCGTCCAAGATTATTCCACTTATAGCGACGTGTATGCACGTGTGTGTGTGTGTGTGTGTGTGTGTGTGTGTGTGTGTGTGTGTGTGTGTGTGTTTGTGTGTGTTTGTGTGTGTGTGTGTGTGTGTGCGTGTGCGTGTGTTTGTGGTAGTCCGGACTAATGCCGATTTAATAGTCCTAGCCCACTGAGATACCATGCCGCAGTTTAACATAAATACCCTACTCAGACACAGTATACTGACCAGTCCTTGTTTAAGACCCTTAATGCCGAGCGCCAGGCAGGGTAAAAACAAGTACCATATTTTAACGTCTTTTTGTATGACGCGACACTGCTTGTAACATAATACAGGAAACAGCCCACTGCGACACAATATTGTGCTAATATTCAAAGGATATTAATCAGGGAGTCGAACCCGATATCATCAGATCCTGGCATTGCTGCGGCACACAAGTTTGCACTGCATTTTGCGACGGCCTATACCACTAGGTTACCTGATCCCGAATGCAAATGATTATGACGTCATGGGACAACGTCATTAATGTAAGTCGGTCGAAAGGCAAAATGATTTCTTTCTTTCTTTGTTGTTCAACGCCGCACTCAGCAATAATCCAGCTATATGGCGGCGGTCTGTAAATAATGGAGCCTGGACTAGATAATCCAAATCCGTGATAATCACATTATTATCTGGTTGTTTGTTTGTTTGTTGTTTAACGCCGCAGTCGGCAATATCCCAGCTATTACTGCGGTCTGTAAATAATGGAGCCTGAACAAGATAATCCAACCCGTGATCCGTGCATTTGGGATAGGATGACATGCATCGAACAAGTCAGCGAGCCTGACTGGGTATACCCGATCCCGTTAGTCGCCTCGTTCGATAAGCATAGTCGCCTATTATAGCACTCTACGCAATTGAGATACGATGACAAGTATAAATTGTCCCTTACATTTGTATAATGTTAAGTGAGATTAGACACCGTAATTCAAAACGATCCTGTATCCTTATATTTATATATGACCGTATCGTAATTATGTACTGTGTTTCCCCAGCGTCAAAAAGGTGAGGTGGTGAAATAAGGGTTAACGTCGGGTTCAAAAGCGTGGTACTATATAGGGACGAGCGTGCGCGTGCGATCCTGTGTGTGTCTGCTTTTACCAGATCGGGCTAATGACGGTTTTATTTAATTCTAGTTCACTGAGATACCATGCCGCAGTTTAACATGGATACACAAAATCAGGCACCGTATTCTGACTCCGAGCAGACCAGTCCATGTTTTATCTTCTTATTGCCGAGCGCCAGGCAGGGTAACAACAAGTGCCATCTTTTTAACGTCTTTGTGTGACGTGCCCGGGGTCGAATCACCGATCTTTTCTTTCCAGGTTGACGCTCTCTCCACGGAGGCGGCCGCACGACCAAAAATCATATACACATCACGTAGTGACAGGGTGGTTTCTTAAATTGGTCGAAAGGATCTGCACGTGGCCAATAAGAACATTCACATGAGGTACGCCTTTAGTGTCAGGCCGTATGACACGTGTGTGGGGTTTTGTTGACACGACAAACAGGCGTGCGGAAAAACCGTTCGCCAGACAATGGTGGGAGGGCGACCTGCTGTATGTCCTTGTGGACTATTGAGCTGATACATACTGCGAAGACGAAACACTGGGCGGTTATGTTCGTCTCGTCAAAAAAAGTCGGCGAAGATGTGTGTATAACAGTAAACGAGCCTCTCTGTGGCCATGCTTAAAAAAACCTTTAAGTTGGCGTGTTGGCGAGGCTCCAGTTCTGACGGAGGTTTTCTGCGTCGTTGGTATTTTAGATCAACACTTTGATCAGTTTCTTTAACCTGAACTGTAAAATTGTCATGGGGTGGGTGTGTCTCCAGTGTGATGAATAATTTTCTAATATGTGAGTCAGACATTCAATCTTTACAGTAGACTGTTTTACTTCATTATGTTTGTTTTCAATCAAATTCAAAGTTTATGATCGATAACCTACAGAGCATGCGTACTGGGAGGTAATGGATATGGGCAGATATTGGTAGACATATCACAGAGTGCCGGACATTTAGTCGCCACCAACGACAAGCACAGATTGTTTGGGACCTATTTTCTTATTACTACTACTACTACTACTACTACTACTACTACTACTACTACTACTACTACTACTATTACTACTACTACTTCTACTGTTACTGTTACAACTGCCACAACAACAACTACTACTACTACTACTACTACTATTACTACTACTACTACTACTACTACTACTACTACTACTACTACTACTACTACTACCATACCAATATCCCTACCAACACCACTGCTACAATTACTACTACTGCTACCAGTACTACCACTACTACTACTACTACTACTACTACTACTACTACTACTACTTTAACTGCTACTAGTATTACTTCTACTACCACTACAACTACTACTACTACTTCTACTACTACTTCTACTACTGCTGCTGTTACAACTTAAGCTGCTACAACTACAACTACTGCTGCTGCTATTACTACTACAACTACTACTACTACTACTACTACTACCACACCAATACCCCTACCACCACCACTACTACCATTACTACTACTAGTCCTGCTGCTGCGTCAACTACTACTACCACTGCTACAACAACAACTACTACAAGTACCACACCAACATCCCTACCACCACAGATACTACCATAACTACTATTACTACTACTACTACCACTACTACCGAAGATCAATTCTAACCCGGATCTTCACGGGTACTACTGCTACTACTAATAGCATTACTACTACTACTACTACTACTACTACTACTACTACTACTACTACCTACTACTACTACTACTGAAAACAATCATGATACTACTATAAAGTACTCTCAATGATTATAATTATCATAACTTTTCTTGTTTTAGAGTTCAATGCTGCCGAGGGCCAGATAGTCTGCTACGAGTGCTTCAACATAGTGGAGGGCGTGTACCAGCCGCACTGTCCCAAGAACGGCTCCGTGGGTCCGTGGACGTGGAAGATCAACTGTACCGGAAGCTGCTACACCAGGACAGATGACCAGAACCCTGACCGTGAGTGAATGTTGTTTGACGCCGCAGCCAGTCAGAAATAGTCCAATTGTATCTGAGCGGTATGGAAACAATTGATTCACACACACATGGTTGATTGAATGAGAACGGATCCTACCATCTCTGTAAATTGACAAACACACCCACACATGGGTACTGATGACTTATTCTGTCCTGGCATTTCCACATGTAGACAAGCATGGGGCACTGGGGACCGGGGACCTATCCTGTCCTGGAATCTCCACAGAGAAATAAGCATGGTGCACCAGGGATCTATTCTGTCCCGAATCTCCACAGGGAGATATTGGGACCTATTCTGTCCTGGAATCTCCACAGAGAAATAAGCATGGTGCACCAGGGATCTATTCTGTCCCGAATCTCCACAGGGATAGATTAGGACCTATTCTGTCCCGAATCTCCACAGAGAAATAAACATGGTGAACCAGGAATCTATTCTGACCCGCATCTCCACAGGGAGATATTGGGACCTATTCTGTCCTGGAATCTCCACAGAATAATAAGCATGGTGCACCAGGGATCAATTCTGTCCCGCATCTCCACAGGGAGACGTACATGGGGCACTGAAACCCATTCTGCCCTGGAGTTCCTACAAGGGAGATAAGCATGAGGCACTGGGGATCTACTCTACTCTGGAATCGCCATAGGGAGATAAGCATTGGGTACTGGGGACCTGTTCTGTACTGGAATCTCCACAAGGGGATCTGCATGGGGCACCGGAGACCTTCTCTCAATAAGGGTTGCAAGGGACCTACGTTGTCCCAGAATCCCATTTGGTAGGCGTGTACGCATCCGCTTGTACGTGGCTACCATACATGCTGGTTAACATAGTTTAGGTACCTTCCTCATTCTGTTAACTAACGAGAACTTGGTTTATACTAGAGTCGTCCTGCTAGTACAGAAAAAAACTACGTTTATAACACAAACGCTTATAACGAACCGGCGGATATAACGAACTCATGTTGGGTCCGTGACATTGGGTGTACATATGCTTATAACGAGCTACTGTTATAACGAGCTAATATTAGTGGCCCCTTCGAGTTCGTTATAACCGTAGTTTACGGTACATGTAATTGTTGTGTTTATTTTTCAGCAGTCCAGTATATTTTATGCTTGTTCATATATCATTTAAAAAGTCGAATATGTTTTTACCTGTCACCTGTTAATATATATATATATATATATATATATATATATATATATATATATATATATGCGAATGTATATATATATATATATATATATATATATATATATATATATATATATATATATATATATATATATATATATATATATATATATATATATGTACGTTATATATTTAGTGGGGTTTGAATCATACTTTGCCTTACATGGTTTATAGGAATGTCAGCACTATACCCGCTCTTGTGGGTTTCACAGAAGTGGCGAATGTCTAAGAGCTCTATCACCGAGGACCTTCCTCCTATGAAATTGTCATGCCATTATGTGACTGAAATATTGTATGAAGCTACATTAAACCAAACTCATCCACTCGCTCATCCAGATATACTATATAAACTCGATATGATACCAGACATATTTCTTGAGATATTCACACTTTGATATAAACAGAACTCATGGTTTACCTATACTCACCGCCAAAAGAAACGCGGCTACCATACATGTTGGTTTATATATGAAGAACTATTCATTTTCAAGATATATTAGATTGGTTAGATGCAAAAACGAACATACTGTCATGTTGTGTGAACGCTCATGAACGCATCACGTGTGACGTCATAGATCCCTGACTCGAGATGCACCATTTGTCTCGTGCAGGATTAGAGTGTAAAGTTTGGAAATAACATTCAGTATATCGTGATAAGAATAAAGACACTTGAATGATTGTTAGTTTTGTCATTAATTTGTACACATTGAAAACATCTCAAGTTAATGTACAATGCTCTCTTTCCCGTGAAGAGCCGGGTTAGAATAGGTCTTCGGCAACCCATACTTGCCGTAAATGTCGACTATGCTTGTCTTAGGAGGCGCCTAACGGGATCGGGTGGTCAGGCTCGCTGACTTGGTTGATGCATGCCATCGCACCCCAGTTGCGTGGATCGATGCTTATGATATGAATCATTGGATTGTCTGGTCCAGACTCGATTATTTACAGACCGCCGTCTTACAGCTGGAATATTGCTGAGTGCGGCGTTAAAGAACACACAATAAAAAAAACATAGCTCTCGACATGTTTCTATGGTTCGCATTTCTTTGGCGGTGAGTATATACAACCGATCAGGATGCTCGCCTTATTTCCAGCTACTGACGTTCTTAACGATGTTCTCTCAAGGCTATTTGTCTGTAGACCGCCTCCGTGGTCTAATGGTAGAGCGTCCGCCCGGAGAGCGGAAGGTCCGGGGTTCGATCCCCGGCCGCGTCATACCAAAAGACGTTAAAATATGTTACTTGTTGTTACCCTGTCTGGCGCTCGGCATTAAGGGGCTAAAACAAGGACTGGTCGGCTCGGAGACAGTATACTGTGTCTGAGTGGGGTATTCATGTTAAACTGCGGCATGGTATCTCAGTGAGCTAGCACTATAAATGGGCATCAGTCCGGACTAGTACAAGCAGCCACACACACACACACACACGCTGTATAAGTGCAATAATCTTGGACGAGACGTTAAACCCCATTTCACCTCACCTCACCTCACCTCACCTCACCTCACCTCACCTCACCTATTTGTCTGTTTGTTTACAGTGATATACAGGGGATGTACGGACAACCAGCCCTTCCTACCAGACCCCCTGCCTAAAGTAGGGTGTTATCCCTATTACCTTGAGGTGTGGTGCATCTGTGGCCACAGCGGCTGTAATGGCGGTCCAATGGGTATGTACAAAGATGAAGGGTTGACACGGATACTACATCTATTCCTTCAACACAACGTTTCCTTACATTTCTTGTCCCGTACCATTATCTTGCAATTGGTGAAAACTGGACACCGTAGCTCTGTACTCCTCCGATTGTACTGTCTACTTCAACTACTAGCCACGAATACATATGAACGGATACCTTCTTCGTGAGAGTCCAGTATCTGTCGGATAGTAAATGCCGAGCAACTACCGTTTCGCATCTAGGTTAAAGTTATGTGTGTATTTATGTTACCTTTATTTATATAACCACGGGCACTGTAGACCATGCAATTCGGTGGAGTTGCTCCCTCAGGATCGATTATTATGGGTTCGAATCCCAGATGTGCCACTCTTTTCACAACACTCAGTACCACACCCATACCATGTTTCAGGACATCTTGTGAACGATTTGTTGTTTCAGAACTTATTGTAAACATTATGCTTAGATTACCTGAGTGTAAAGTTATTCATTTCGATTAACTTCTTGAACAAAGACTTTCATTAAAAATACTTTCCCTGATACGTGTGGTTTCTATTGTCGCAGGCAAGCCGGGCAAGGTGGAGTTGGACGCACATTTACCCAAGGAGATAGACAAAGATGAGATCGATGGTGCATACAGTGTAATAGGTGTGGACGTGTGGAGGATCAAACTGGCTGTGTGTGGCTTGTTGACTGTGTATATTGTACTACAAGGGACAATGTGATGGCGCCACGTGACTGGGGGATATACCGAAAAGAACGACTTCCGTGTTGAGATTGAAACAAAAACACAGAATACGTGTCGGAGGAAAATTCAAGACGTGTTTCACATACAAAAGGCCTTAATTTATAAAATTGAAATGACTTTGATAATAACGCTCAATATAATAATGTAACTGAAGATCGCAATATCCAGAGACGGATCCAGGATGTTTTAAGGGGTGTGTTCACATCATGAGTGTGTATCTTGTGTGTTTTGAGGAGGGTGGGCGGAAAGGCAGGTTGTGGGTGGACATATAAATTTCGTAATAAAAAAAAAAACCGAAGGTATTTTATATTAGTTATGATAAAATAGAAATAGTAAAGGGGTGAGTCGTACTCCATGACAACACCTCCGGTATCTGTCACCGCAAATCTTAACATATTTAAAAATTATTAGATATCAGATGAAGTATTGTCTTGTTACATTTTGATAAAATTGATTATTAATATGTGTATATTATAATGTAAATTATGCTCATTAAAAAGTAAAATTGTCACGTGTCCGTTGGTTAACGCTTCTTGTCGACTACACTCCTGAAACAGAACTTTTGTCGAGAAGAACAAACCTTTATCAATATCATAAAATGTACGTTTCCAGATAGGGCTGATATGTAAAAGTAGCAGTTTTTACTGTTTCAAAAGTATGATGAGTTCCTGTATTGCGAAAGCATGATGAAATGCTTTACTGTAAAAAGTACAATGCGTTCCTTTGTTGCAAAAGCGTAAGTTCCTCTATTGTAAAAGTACGATGCATGATATTCTTAACAGCAAAGTAGAATGATTTCCTTTATTTCAAGGACATAATGCGAAAGTATGATGATCTCATTTACAGCAAAGAATGGTGAGCTCCGTTATTGCTAAAGTATGGTGAGCTCCTTTGCTGTAAGAGTATGATGGGTTCCTTTACTGCAAGAGTATGATGAATTCCCTTGTTGCAAATGTATGACACGCTGCTGTATTTCAAAAGTAAGATAAATGTTTCTTTTTAAAAAATATGACAAGCTGCTTTATTTCAAATGTATGACAAGCTGATTTGTGTTAAGAGTATGACAAGCTGCGTTATTTCAAAAGTATGACAAGCTGCTTTTTTCAAAAGTATGACAAGCTGCGTTATTTAAACAGTATGATGAATTCCTATATTGCGAAAGTATGATGAGGTCCTTTATTTCAAAAGTATGACAAGCTGCATTATTTCAAAGGTATGATGAGGTCCTTTATTTCTAAAGTATGACGAGCTGCGTTATTTCAAAGGTATGATGAGGTCCTTTATTTCAAAAGTATGACGAGCTGCGTTATTTCAAAGGTATGACGAGGTCCTTTATTTCAAAAGTATGACGAGCTGCGTTATTTCAAAGGTATGATGAGGTCCTTTATTTCTAAAGTATGACGAATTCCTTCATTGCGAAAGTATGACGAGCTCCTTTACTTCAAAGGTATGCTAAATGCCTTCAATGTAAATATTTTGCTGAGTTCCTTTATTTAAAAAAATATCGTGAACTCGTTTATTTCAAAAGTATGATGAGCTCCTTTACCTTCCCACAATGCATGCATAGATGCATTATTTGCACACTGACAATTGAAAGCTTAACACGTTCTCCATGGGCTAGGTATAGCAGAAGGTGTTAGTGAGCTGATGAATAATTACGAATGAGTCTCATTGTTACGTTTGATGTTGAACGCCACATTCAGCATTATTCAAACTAAACAATGAGGCCTGAAAATAAACTAATGTTGACCAGACAAATCAAAGATGATCAACACCCCAGTCCGATGGGGTACGACGACACGCAATCAACATAGTCACTCAAAATACGAAGTTAAAATAGCCAAAAAATAATTTATTCTGTCAATGCAAAAACTATTGAATATTTCAAACACCACATCTAATATTAGTGTGTGAGTTTGACAAAGTAGAGAACATATACATAAGAGGACAAATACATATTCCTCAACAGTTTACCAATGTGGTATACGCGGTAGCATGGCGTACAGCCATATTTCAAGACTTAGTCAATACTAGATAAAGACAAAATGCAAACTACACCAAAACTAGATTATTGCTAAATCAGGCCAGACCAGGCCAGATAAACGTTGCATGAAATATCAACACATGGGAAATCAACGGAGGTTAACCTAACGTAATTTATGAAAATGATCAACTTATGACGTCACGCGATTTGATGACATCACACAAGTTTGTTCTCAACATCGTAGCAATTCAGCATTTATGTCATGTTTTTGAGAATGAGTAAATTGCACATTTCCACGATAATGTATTGAGCGGTTAAATTGTATCATATTGCTGACAAGTCAGCTGAAAATATCCAAACATCAAAACGACACTAAAAATAATGATTGCAGTGATATGGGAGCATACAATATTGCTTGTGGTGTTTTCCAGGTATTTCTCAGAAATACAGTTGACAAAACCGGAGAAATATGACACATACAAAGCTAAAACAATTGTTGCAAATATGACATTTACAAGACTAAACAATTGTTGTAAATATGAAATTTACAAGACTAAACAATTGTTGTAAATAAGAAATTTACAAGACAAAAACAATTGCCTATATTACATTTACATATATATATATATATATATATATATATATATGTACAAAAGTTCATACTTTTACGTAATTTTGAGTCCAAATTTACATTCATTTACAAACATATATGTCTACATTTTTAACCTTTTGTAAAGGTGAAGTTTTCGTCCAGTGTGGACCTGAAGTGTCCTCACAGCAGAGGTTTTGTCAACCCCTGATACAGGGAATACAGAAGGAGTGTCTGGGGCATACTTGTCTCGTAGTAAGGAAACAGTCTAAAAAGCAATATGAAACACATAAACATAATATCCATCAATGTTAAAACCAGAGATCAAATATTTATGAACAAGAATTCTACCATTAGTCAGTATAAATACATACAAACATCAACAAATACTTCAACAAGGAGAGGGGCGGTGGGGTAGCCTAGTGGTTAAAGCGTTCGCTCGTCACACCGAAAGATCGGGTTCGTTCCCCAAATGTGTACAATGTGTGGAGCCCATTTCCAGTTTATCCGGCAGTGATATTACTGGAATATTGCCATTCGTCACCACTCGTCTCTTTCCGTAACCTGCAAGACTCGTCCCCCTATCGATGAATGTTATGTGCGAAAATACGACAAACCAATCAGAATGCGCGTATGATTTCAAGTTCTTCTTCAAAGAATCCATCAGAAATAATTTTTGATTTTACATATGTCTTGCATCTAAAAAGATACCCAAGACACAGTTAAATGTGTTCAATCACACTTTATAATTCCGCATGTCGCTATTCGGCTTGTCCCAGAATAACACGAGCTGGTCACGAATGGAATATTGCTAAAAGGTGGCGCTAATCTAACTCACTCACTCACTCACTCACTCACTCACTCACACAACCAATCAACAAGGAGACCATTTTGGACGACATAAACGACATTCAATACATAAAAGGGAAACTACTGTAGGTTTGGCCTTTGGAAATAATGTAGACAGTTAAGGCGACGACACCACACTGTGTGTGGGTCGATCTTCCGCAGCTGCGCACTGACACCCAACAGTGAACCTTCTGATGACCTTGTTGATGCAGCTGCCGATGTGGTCCATCTCCTCCACCTCGCGGTAGTAGTACACGGGCATGCAGCGATGCCGGGTGACGCCGGTCCCGCTACGGCAGTTGGAGCACGTGCACCTAGCTTCAACGATCAACGTCGGCGTGCGGTCAGCGTTGTAGTTAATGACGTAGTGAACTGGACACATGGAGCCGCGTCTGGACAGAGATCGCGGACATTGGCGGATTCCTCGGAAATAGGACACTTGCCCTGGGCCGCGACTTATGTGTTCTGTACAGGAAAGGAATGATAGGTTTAAAGCCAACTCGAACATCCACTGTATTATATAGATTTAGATGGTGGCGTCACTCTAATACGAAGCTTTTTACAGGGATGTATGAGATTTGTTTGTTTGTTGTTTAACGATGCGATACTCAGCAATATTCGATTCATGTAAAGGGGTCTGTAAATAATCGAGTCTGGTCTAGACAATCCAGTGGTCGACATCATGAGCATCGATCTACGCAATTGGGATACGATGCCAAGCATCAACCAAGTCAGCGATCCTGATTCTGTTATTCGCCTCTTACGACAAGAATGAGTTGCTGAAGACCTATTCTACCCTGGTTCCTCACGTGGGAGAAATACTCGAATTATGCTGTTCACTTCAGCAATCATTGGAACAAAAGGGCAGAACATACAGGCCAGATATATCTGATATATCATTACATGTTTCAAAAGTACTGATCATGATTATAGTGAGTTATACTACAACGACGTGAAAAGACAATATTTGGGACATTTTGTCGTCTTTTGTGTACGAACGAGGGTTAATTGATAGGTTCTGAGCCTCAGATAATTGCGTAATAGTGAGTTTTGTTGTGGACATGACACGATGTCATAGAATTATAGCCACTAAACACTTGTGTCATTTAAATTGTACGTCTGTGAAACTTGGGGAACGTGCAGTGATCATGTCCTTATCAATCAACCCTCGTATGCTTGTCGTAAGAGTCGACTAACGGGATCGTGTGATCAGGCTGGCTCAATTGGTTGAAGCATGTCATCGATCCCAATTGCTTGGATCGATGCTCGTGATATCAATCACTGGATTATCTGGTCAACACTCGATTATTTACAGACCGCCGTCATATAGCTGGATTAAAACAAAACAACCAACCGACCAACCAACCAACCAACCAATCTTATGTTACGGTTGGCCAAGAAGTGCATATTTGAATAGATTGTTACTTGAGTCGGGGGGTACTCACCCATTCCAGGCAGAATGTAATACGACTCATCCTGTTGTGGTGATTGGCGGGACGGACAGTAAGGATTGGTTGCCATGGACACATTATTCAGCAGGCACTGAAACAAGCAACATACTACCATGAACAGACACACACTCTTCACTTTAGACTGACTGGAATCAGTTCTTAGGTTAGGAGGTAAACCATGTGCATTGAAAACAATATTATCTGCTATGACATAATGACAATATAACCGAGAACACTTTGGTAAAACAATGTTATCTATCATAATGAAATGACAATATAACCGAGAACACTTTGGTAAAACAATGTTATCTATCATAATGAAATGACAATATAACCGAGAACACTTTGGTAAAACAATGTTATCTATCATAATGAAATGACAATATAACCGAGAACACTTTGGTAAAACAATGTTATCTATCATAATGAAATGACAATATAACCGAGAACACTTTGGTAAAACAATGTTATCTATCATAATGAAATGACAATATAACCGAGAACACTTTGGTGAACACAATGTTATCTATCACACTCCTTGCTCATACTTTGATGCTGAGAGGTGAGGTAAGGTGAAATGGGGGTAACGTCGCGTCCAAGATTATTCCACTTATATAGCGACGTGCATGTACGTGTGTGTTTGTGTGTGCTTGTGTGTGTGTGTGTGTGTGTGTACTAGTCCGGACTGATGCCAGTGATAGTGAGATACCATGCTGCAGTTTAACATGAATACCCCACTCAGACACAGTATACTGACTCCGAGCCGACCAGTCCTTGTTTTAGCTCCTTAATGCCGAGCTCCAGACATTACATGTACCATCTTTTAACGTCTTTTGGTATGACGCGCCCGGGGATCGAACCCCGGACCTTCCGCTCTCCGGGCGGACGCTCTACCACTAGACCACGGAGGCGGTCTAATGCTGAGAGCTAGGTAGGGTAACAACAAGTACTATCTTGAACATCTTTAAGTATGACTCGGCCATGGCTCGAACCTTGCTCTCACTAACTGTGGGATTGAAACGAGCCGAGTGGCTTCTAAAGTATCACGTCACGAAGTATTATGTCGTCAAAATGTGTGACATACATAGAGATAAGCAATTTGTTGAATTTCGCAATACACTATCGTTGTCGTTGTTAGTTTGGTTAACTGTCCAGAAATATTGCGCCATTTTGAATAATCCATAACCTGGAACTCAGTATCTCGCATAGAAATTTCCTACCGGTCGGGTTCGACAAAGAGGTACTTTAAAATTAATATCTACTTACAAGTTGATGCGGTTGCCAGAACATGGATGTTCCAACGTACACCCATGACATATCAGAAAAAAAGATTGTGTTTGAATGGGTGAATTTCACGTCGTGAAAACTTCATCTGGGAGTAAAGCCCGAAGTGATGCAGGTCTTAAACATTTACCACTTTTGCGGGACCCACGAGCAAGGGCATGGTGCTGACAAACCAAGAAACATAATCAGGGCGAATCTTGGGTTCAAACCAACCACCACCGGATCCTGACATAACTAAAGAACGCAACTATGCAAAGCGAATCGCGGCGCTTTGGACCACCCGTGGGCCCATGGGACGACGGGAGATGGACTGTTAGTAGAATCCGTTAGTGTAGCAGGATATATCCTGTCATAGAGTAAGCCCCTGTCATTATAACATTTAGGAACAATAAATGTAATTATGTAGTGCGCACCCGCTGCTACAAGCTTTCTAACATGTATTTCTATACATATATATAAGCGCACGTTGCGATCTCTAAATTGTTGCAAAAATATATCCATGTACATCATGGGACCCCGTACCATAACATGTTAGAGTGAGTGAGTGAGTGAGTGAGTGAGTGAGTGAGTGGGTGGGTGGGTAAGTGAGTGAGTGAGTGAGTGAGTGAGTGAGTGAGTGGGTAAGTGAGTGAGTGAGTGAGTGAGTGAGTGAGTGAGTGAGTGAGTTGAGAGTATACTTCACTCTCGTTAGTAGCAAAAGCTCGTTTCTATAGTCAGAA